>NC_057849.1:159653412-159956443 GCF_015237465.2 Chelonia mydas | reverse complement strand
CAGAGGAAAATAAAACATATTGCATAGTCCAGCAGGTTTTTGAAAGGAACCATCATGGACTGAAAGAAAACTATTGCCAAAAATAAATTGTGGAGATGCTTAAAGTTGTTAGTTTCATGCACCATTTATGGGGGGCTTTGGGGTGGGGTGGGGTTGGTTTGGTTTTTTACCCACAAACTTTACTTATGAAGACTACAACACCAGCGGTTGTGCCATCACCTAGTGCCATCATAGACAATTCTGGACAGTCATCAACTGAAAGGACACAGCCAACCTGGTCCAGGGGCCTACGCAAAGAGGACTCCAGTAGAGAGGATGGAAAACATCATTATAACACCTGAGTGTTGTGGAATAATGGTTTTGTTCATTTGTTTTTCCTTCACCTGAAATTTCCCGAGGTGTATAAGGTGTATGAGGTGAATATATTTAATTATGTTCTTTTTCTCATTTCCCTGCATTTTGACCTAGATCTGTAAAGAGAACTCAGGTAATATAAACTTATTAGCATTAATCTGCGTATCTGATCCAAAAGCACAGTCTGCAGTGAAAGGTACTGTAAGTAACCCCTTTTACCTATGAAATCGAGAAAGCTCCACAAAAGTGTAATTTTGAGACATGGAAGCTTTCTCACCAGCATATTCAGTCCATTAGTGATTCAGACATAGTTCATTACTGAAACAGACAGCATTCATAATGTTTAGGCAATGGCATTCTTGGTCAGTCCTTAATAATATCTAAATTGAGCTCTCCTTCTTGGGCTTCCTTTCTTCAGAAAGTAGGGAGAAATCCTGCACTACAGGAACTGTAGTTAACTGCCTGACTCTTTGCACCCAATGTGGTTTCAAAGAGGAAATAGAGAGCATTTAGAGTGACTGAATCCCATCACATCTTCCAAACATCCTCATTAAGCTGTTATAATTAGGGTTGTGTTGTTTTCTTCATTTTCTCTCAATAGTGTTGGCTGGCAAAGACAGATGCCTTTAGCCCTCTAATAAATTAATTATTAATGTGGGAGTTAATAATTCATGTTAATTGGTACTATAAGCTACTTTCCCCCAACAAATGTGAGCAAAGGTCAAAACTTGTTAACAGCAGAGGTGAAATCTATTTTTAAGTTTTCTTTCCCATGATATATCAAAGAAGTCAAGATATGGCTTGGCAAATTTAACTGTATTTCAGAGGACAAGCAAATTCTGAGGGCAAAGGTCTAGTCTCCACGCTATATTTCAAAGTACTGTCATTAACTGGGCATTTGCACTGCAGTTGTCATATCAAAGGATACAAAGGACCTGCAAATCTAGTATTACCTGTCTTGAACAATGCAGAAGGCACCTCTAGAATTAGTCGTACAGTATATATCTGACCAGAAGGCTATCAACAAAAGGTTATGTCGGTAAGGTAACAGCTTAAATAGTTATGAGACATCAATAATTATTTTTAAATAGCTTCTGGTTAGTGCATTTCATGGTCAGTATGTGCTGTTTTTCCTGGAGGGAGGGGAGGCAGAATTGGTTCAAATAACAACAAAATTTTGAGCTTGCAGCTAATTATTTACAGATCAAATAACTTTCTACATTCATTCTTTGCTCTCTGAATAAGACAGATGCATCACTCACTTATTGCATAGATTGCACTATTTAATTAATATTATTTTAAATTCAGAATAACTATACTGTTAATTTTCCTGTTACTGCCTCTCCCAGTCATAGAATCATAGAATCATAGAATATCAGGGTTGGAAGGGACCTCAGGAGGTCATCTAGTCCAATCGTGCCCTTGATCTGCAAAATGGAATTCAAATCTGCTTTTAATTTGATAACATGTTTGAAAAAGATCATGTAAAGTGACATTTATTTAGCAAGCTAAAATGTCCCCATTTAAATAATACATTCATGTTCTTCGTTCAATAATCAACAGGAAATAGTCTTTTTGTTTTGTTTTGTTTATAAAACAGAGGTTCACAAATGTACAATGTAGAAAGATATGTGTAGACATTTGGAACAGCTTAAAAGGAATGAACCAAAATAAGCTTTGAAGACAAATTCTTTTAGTCATTTTTTAAATTATTTCGAAGGAAGGTACACAACACAAGGTTTTCAGTGTGCTCATTGTAACTTACATTTTTCTATTTTCTATCATTTTCATATGATGATAATGATATGGGGCCTGATTCAGCTCTGACTAAAGTCAATGGGAGTTTTTCCAATGTCCAACAGGCACACAATCAGGCTCAAAGTCAGCAACAGATTCTCTTCTTTGGAAGGCCTTGAAACTTCCTGGTTGAAAAGGTTTTTTTTTCTGGCATAACTAGTAACTATTCACTCTTTTCTCATATGTGTCATGCAAAATCAAGCTTTTGTTTTGCAAAGAAAAGAAATCACAGCTCAGGAAAATATAGAGGGATAATCTTATAGCATTGTGCTGTAATGTGAAGCAATGAAAAAATACAGATTCAAAAAATCTCAATCTTTCTGAATTTTTCAAGATTTTCTCCATAAAATTAGGTAGTGTCACCTGAGCATAACTTATTAACCACATTATGGACAGGTATCAGACATACTGATATAGATCATCTCCAGTGATATGCAGGTAAGACATGCTGAAAAATAGGGAGGGAGGGGCTTAAGCCATGCAAGGTAGAACCTACCCTACCCTGGAGCAGACACTAACTCATCATTGTTGCAAAACCAAGGAATCTTTCTTACAGTCTCCGAAAACTCACCATCCTATTACTGTTTCTTGTCATCAGTAACAAGGATTCATCCTTGTGTATAGTAAATAACAGGGAGAATCTTTGTCACTAAGTGCAATTAACAGCTATTCAACACATGAGATGAAGGAACCAATAAGCATTCAGGCTATAAGTATATTATTTATTTCCTGTTTGAGAATAAAATTGATTTTCTGCACTTTATTCTCAAAAAGTGACAGCCCAACATGCATCCTGAACCATCACTGGATACTGGTGGTGCAGTAACTGTAGTTCAGTCATTTACAAGACTGGATTTAAAAAAATCAATCTAAAATATTTATGTAAGGGTTTGTCTATATCCATCTGTTGTCTCTTTTCTGATACTTAGATACTTAGATTGTAAGCCGCTTGGAGTAGGGGACGTCTTTTCAATTTGTGTTTGTACAGCGCCTTGCTTAATGGTGTCTTGGTCCTCAATTAGATTTCCTAAGCACTCCAGTGCTTACAAATAATAATAATTAATAAATGGCCCCTGTTACCATAATATCTGAAACACTATCCTCACAACACCCCTATGAACTAAGGAAATTCTTTTAGAACCATTTTACAGACGATGAAGCAAAGAGAAACTAAAGGTATGCCAACACTGCAATGTAAGCCAGGGGTCAAACTCAGGCTCAAGCCTAACCCCCATTCCATTTATACACAAATCATGCTATCCCAGGGCTCAGACCCGGGTCCCAGGACCCCACAGGATGGAAGGTCTGAGCTTGCTTTGCAGTATAGATTCAATTCCACCGGACTCATGCCCTGGGAGTCCACTAAAGGTATCCCACAATCCCATGGGCTGACTTCCTTTGACCTGTGGACAGTCAAGTCAAGTTTAATGGACAGTCAAGTTTTCCCATATTCCACCACAAGCAAAGGTCTAGTGCAGACACATTTTGGGAGGGCATTCTGAGATATGAGTGGTTGGACTCAGGCCCGCGTAATGTAGTGTAGATGCTGGAGCCCCAGGTTGGGAACTAGGCTTCAACAATTCCTAATGTGGAGTTACAAATGAGTGTACATGCTCAAACCCTAGATTAACAAACTCAGGGTCTGCTAACTTGAATCCTACTAACATACCCTAAGTAATTTGCCCAAGCCGATGCAGAAAATACCTGGCAGATCAAAAAATTAAAGTCGGGTCTCCCAAGCTCCAGGCTAGCATCCTAGCCACTGGATCATCCTTCCACTCTGAATAAAATATTAAGAAAATATCCTGTAGGTAAAATTCTTGTACTAGTCCTCTGGGGGTGGATTGGATGAGGAAATATGTCTTTTTCATCAGTAAGTCATTTGGTTCTGTGACATGGTGGTGGTTTGGTTTTTTTTAGACTGTAAGCTCTTTTGGCAAGATTGGTTTCTTACTATGTGTTTTTATAATGCCTAGCACAGCGAAGCCCTGATCTCACTTGGAGGTCTCCAGGTGCTACTGTAATATATATATATATATATAATAAGTAATAATTCCATAGAAGTATTGATAAGTTTAATGACATTTAATATAGAAGCATTGTTTTACCAATCATCTTATAGACATTCAGTTATAGTAGCCACAAACAGAGGAATTTCACCCTCTACTCCATCCCCCACTAAGACTACCAAAGAACTTGAAGGCAGAAGAACTGGTGTAGTCCTAGTGGATTTGGGAAGAGGATGTTTGGAGCTGGAGCAGGGGATGCACACCTCTAAGTGCTGGAGAGCCCAGCTCTGCAGAAGGCCTTTTCCCCTGCTGCCATGTAAATCATCTGTTACGGCTATATTTCCCAGGAGTTCATTCCTCCTGGCACAAAGAATAACACAAGCCCAAATGTAGGTTGGCTGGGCTTAGGGAGCAGGGTTTGGCCCTATTTGTATTCTCCCTGTTCTAGGCATACACCATTAAGGGCTTCCTCCTGCAAATAGTTACCATTTGGAGCTAGTGGGGAACCAGATTTTCTGGTTTGGGTAACTTGGGGTTTTTTTCCCCATTCCAAAACAGAACAAAAAATATTTCAAAATTTCCCATGAAATAAAATATAAGTAATTTGGGGTTGATGGAAATATTTCATTTTGATCCAACTGAAATACTTTTGTTCCAATTTTGACCTTTTTTAACTTTAAAAAAAATTGTATAAAAACCAATTTGTTTCATTTGGAAAAGTAATTTCAAAATGAAAAATCAAAATGTTCCCTTCCTAACATGTTGAAACAGAATGTTCTGATATTATCCCAATGCTTCATTGCATTCTGTCTAAATGAACTTGCCAAATAAACATGTTTTGGTAAATATTTTGATTTCAACAAAAGCGGAATTTTCCATCAAAAAATATTTCACCAAAAACATTTCTGACCAGCTCTGTTACTAAGTATATACATGTGTGGGAGTCTGCATACACCGTCCTTGGAACCTAATTCAATGGGACTATTCATGGTCGTAAGTATTGCGCTCATTAGTAATTGGTTGCAGGATCTGGCCCAGTGTGTCTTCTTTCCTCCATTATCATTTCCCAAAGTCAGTAAGTGTTACTAATGTGCAGCAGAACGTAGCTGGGAGCAGGTTGAATCACAGACATGAGTAGTCTCTTGTGCTGTACTCACATGGAAAGGGGACAGAGCTAACAGGCTCAAGTAACAGCCTGCTCTTGGCATCAGCTGTTGCTAATTTTCTTTGGTGTGCTTTGACTACCTGTCTGAAAGGGTGCTGCAGTGCAGGAAGGAAATTTTTCAAGAGATTAAACTATTATTGTTTCCTGTGTGGCTGTCTTAGCTGTGTATGAAAAAAAGCTTTAAGGGCACTTGAAAAGAGATTTGTCTGAATAGCAAAGTTGTTGTGATTCATCTCCTGACTCCTGTCTCAAAGAGTCGGGATTTGGCCAATTTCCTCAGGAAAGTGGTTGATTAGGGCCCATGGATTTATCCCTGGCCTACATATAAGATGTCATAAAGGTGATGAATGGTGAACTCGCCATCACAGGAAGCTCCGAGTTTATAAAAGCTATTTTTAAGGGCATGGAAGGAAAATACGTCTCTTGTATTTTTGCCAAAATGCTCCAGTGCTTAAATACCCCTTTGTAGCTGCTAGTAATTAATGATGCTGCTTATCAAAGACTTTTGTATTTTCCAGTTTTACAAGTTTGTTTGAAAAATTGATTCAATGTGTTTCAATGTTTACCCAAAGGATATCAGGAAATAAAAATAGAATGTTTCCACAAAGACCAGCATTCGTTGCTCATGTTGAATCTAAGCACAGTAATATGTTTTTCTGTCCCACTGCGGAAAAAGGTTCAACTAGTTTTTTTCCTCATAAAGAGCTGCCATAGGCAGTGCAATTTACTGAGTGCAGTGTAGGACAATTCACTGAACCTACAAATTAAAACTGCATTGTTCCTGAGGGGGACAGAAGTCAGTAAAACTTCAGAAACTTCCTGAGTTTATTGTACTCCTTCCACGCCCCACCACAATACTTACTTGGTCATCCTCCCTTCACCGTCTTCCAGTACAACCAGGGCCGGACTGATGGGTGGGTGACATGGGCGACCACCCAGGGTGCTGTGGTCAGGGGGGTGCCATGGTCAAGAGGCAAGGAATGGGGCAGGCCTGGGGTGCGAGGCAGGAAAGGAAGCTTGGAGCAATGGTGGGGAGGGGAGTGGTAGGGGAGCCGGGGGCAATGGGAGGGTGGGAAGGCAGCAGGGGCCAGGGGCGATGTGGGTATGGTTGGGGAGTCCAGGGAAGCAGGAGGGGCCGGGGTACCAAAATACAAGTTCGCCAGGGGTGCCATTTTCCCTAAGGCCAGCCCTCAGTGTAACCTTCACACACAATCCACAACCCCTAATACACTAACTTAATTTTAAAAATGAAAGCCTAGGCAAAGGGAAAGCCCCCTGAGGCATATACAACAGTAAGCACATCTCTTGGTCTTCCATAGTGGGATTGTCCGTGCTGTGATCACTCCTCAGGGCCGCACCTGGCATTTTATTGATCAGTAACGCACTATTCCCACTTCTGAGAGGTGTTACTTATTCCATTTAGCAGCTGGGGAAGCTGAAGCACAGAAAGATGAAGGGCCAGATTCTGATATCCTCCTTTACATTGTGTAGAATTGTACCAGTCCACTCTTAGCACCACTTTCCACCCACCCCATTAAACAAACAAAAACAAAAATTGGAAGGTATGCTCCTAGCTCGATCCTGGGGTCCTGGCTAGTTGGGAGGGCTCTCTATTTGTGGGAACAGCACTCCCTCCTAATATCAATCCCTACTAGAAATAGGGGAGCGGGGGCAAGGGCAGTCTGTGATGTAGCAACAGCTCCAGCCCCACTCAGAATGGAAAGTCTTTCAGTTGTCAGGCTTGTGCTACTCAATCTTACCAGCTCCACTCCCTTCCCCTCCAAAGACCTTTGTCTCATCCCCAGTCCTGTCCCCACTGGCTGCCATGACTTTACAATTTGCAACACTCTCGACTTTACCAGCAGCTCAGAGATGTACAGTTTATATTCTGTAACATGCCACATCCCTTTAATTGCTCTGCTATTGCCACTGCTGCCTTTAACCAGGGCTTACCTCCTCCTCTCAATTTATCCTCATATTCTCATTGTGAATGCCACCGATATATACATGGAGCCATTGACTACTTAGATTAAAAAAGGGTCTTTAAAAGTTGATTGCTCATAAAAAGTATTAGTTAGTATACTGCTCTTTTTTCATCTGAAGTGAAATATGTTTATTCTTTCCCCAAGCATATCAGTCACTCACCCCATTGTTAAAGATTTGTATTTTAATAGCAAATTTCCAAAAAACACCCCAACCTATTGCTGAAGATGAGCTCAAATGCAGATAGGACCATTTTTCTTTCAGCCACTTTTCATAGTCTTTCATGTACAAACACCTAGGCTCATTGAAAACTCTCATTTCAGCCTTTTCCCACCTGTCAGCTGCAGTACTGGCAATCCCTAATGTTTAAAAATCATGAGTCGGACCACAAAAATCAGAGAGTTGGCTTCAACATCATACTTTTTTTTAAATAATATATTTGGGATGATTTTGTTTGTCTCCTGGTTTCTGGGCCTTTAGACTGGACTCAGTTCACGTTTTCACACTTTTATCCACAGACAGGAGGCTAGACACTTACTTTTAAAAAAAAATGAAAACTGAGGTTCTCTTGCAATCTATTTAAGCGGCTGGGCCCATATGACAAATATCATCATATGACTCCTGCCACTCCAGATACAATTGTGAGAGAAGGCAACATTGTGTTGCCAAAATCCAGCAGAATCATAGAATCATAAAATATCAGGGTTGGAAGGGACCTCAGGAGGTCATCTAGTCCAACCCCCTGCTCAAAGCAGAGTGGACAGTGTTGATAAAACCTTAAATGGGAACAAAGTGCAGAGGCAACTTTTGAAGGGATTTATTGCTGGGCAATAATAGCTTTATCAAGGAGAGTGAGACAATATCAGTGCCTCCAATATATTAGATACATACACACACTATCTATATGCTTATACATATTGTGACAGGGTCAGGCCAGATGGCTACAGGAGAGTGATTGAAGGTAGATACATTAGCCCCAGATTAAGCAGGTCCCTTTTCCCTCAGTAAGATAATTCAGGAAGTTGCTGGAACCAATTATGGCAGGCAGGCTAATTAGGACACCTGGAGCCAATTAAGAAGCTGCTAGAATCAATTAGGACAGGCAGACTAATCAGGGCGCCTAGTTTAAAAAGGACCTCACTTCAGTTAGTGAGGCGTGTGCAAGGAGCTGGGAACAAGAGGCACACAAGGAGCTGAGAGTGAGAAGGCATACTGCCAGAGGACTGAGGAGTACAAGCATCATCAGACATCAGGAGGAAGGTCCTGTGGTGAGTATAAAGAAGGTGCTGGGAGGAGGCCCTGGGGAAGTAGCACAGGGAGTTGTAGCTGTCATGCAGCTGTTACAGGAAATACTGTAGACAGCTGCGATCCACAGGGCCCGGGGCTGGAACCCGGAGTAGACGACGGGCCTGGGTTCCCCCGATTCCCCCAACTCCCTATTTTGATACAAGGGGAGTTGACCTGGACTGTGGCCCCAGCAGAGGGGAAGGTCCCTGACCTGTCTCCTGATCCACTAGGTGGGTCAGCAGAGACTGCGGGGATTGTTCTCTTCCCTTTCCCCATGCTGGCCAGTGAGGAGGTTAGCTGAGTGAACGGCAGGTTTGAGCCACTAGCAAAAGTGGCCAAACTGAGGGCTGCCGTGAATCTCTGAGGTGAGCAAATCTGACAATAAGCGCAAGACCCACCAAGGCAGAGGAGGAACTTTGTCACAATATTAACAATATGCACATGCTCTCATAATGTTGAAACGTCATCGCTGACAGTGAGCTCTGTGGCATTTCAGCAGGGTCAATACAGGTTAATTTTTCTGGCTCAAAGTTCATAACTGAACTCCAATGTGAAGTAATTTAAAAAAAAATGCCACAGAGGTTCTATTTAGAGCTTCCTGGCAGCAAGCAAGTAGTAGGGGAAAGCTATCTTGACCAAGGATTTCCTTAGCAGTGCATAAAAACATTCTTTTTGTCAAACCTCATTAATGGTCACAGAGCCACACAAAGTAGTGGGCACTCAGTAGTTAAGAATCCAGAGGGTGTGACTGGCAGTGGTATATGCCGAACAGAAGCAATGTGAGCTCACATCACAACGGTGCACTTGACGTCTGACAATGTTGATGTTGTTGATGATGATGATGTGCAAGAGAGGGAATAGGTTATGTAGTTAATATTTTCCCACAGGGAAATGTTGTCATCATCCACTCAGTAGGCAAATATAGGTCATAACTGAGCCAGCAGAGGCAAAATGTATTACCAGTCTTGTCTACACTAAGATTCTGATCCTGGAAACACTGATGCACAAAAGTAAATTTACTCACATGTATTTACAGGACTGGGCTCTAAGGCCTATCCAGAAGCCCACTCAGGCTATGGGAATTTTTTGATAGTTAGTTTCAGTGGGGTTGGAATGAGCCCTAATAGAGAGCAAAATAGTGGTACTGATGGGTGCCCTATATACTTGCTTGAACAGTATGTAAATAGTTATATCTTATGTTTTCAGGCTACTTGTTCACTTCGGCGTCAGTGGCAAAACTTCCAGGAATTTGATACTAACCCATTAAACCTCATTTTTAATATGTTACATTTGAGTTCAATTTAAATTAAAAACAAATACTTTACATACTTCATGATTAAGGCTAAGATTTAGTCACAGGTATTTTTGGTAAAAGTCATGGAGAGGTCACGGACAATAAATAAAAATTCATGGCCCGTGACCTGTCCATGACTTTTACCAAAATACTCATGACTAAATCTCTACTTCTGGGGCCACGACGCTCCGAGGGGCCTTTTCAGGGGGAAGGGGGCCCTTCTCCAGTGCTGGGGGTTGTTTGCCTCCTAGCTGCTGCTCCCAGGGGCCACTCTCTGGACGGCCTCCAACCACCCTGGGACCACCACTGCTTGGGAAGTCCCCAGGGCACCCCCAAGATCACTGCTTGGGTGCTCCCCGGAGCCAGCCACACTGGCCACTGTTCTAGTGGTCCCCAGAGCCAGCTTCCCCGGGGCCGCCCGAGTAGTGGCTGGTGTGGCTGGCCCCAGTGCAGACCCTGGGACCACTGCTCAGATGCTGCCCAGGACTGCTGCTTGGGCAGTCCCTGGGACCAGCCCCACCAGACGCTGTTCACACAGTCCCCAGAGCCAGCTGCCAGGACCGCCCAAGCAGCAGCTGGGGTGTCTGGCCCCGGGGACCGCTGGAGCAGCTGGCCTCAGGTCGCTCCAGCAGCAGCCAGTGCAGCTGGCCGCAGGGTGCCTGAGCAGCTGGCCCTAGAGCCAGCTGCTCGGTCGGCCCTGAAGTCAGTTGCACCAGCTGCTGCGTGACTTCCATGTGACTTCCATGACTTCCAGCTGCTGCGTGACTTCCAAATCCGTGACTTCCATGACAGAATCGCAGCCTTATTTATAATCCTGCAGGAGCCTAAACTTAGAAGCAGCTATAAGAATGTCACTCGTTTCAACACTGGGGTGATCATTCAAAATTTACAACTATTCAGAAAGGCCCTAGTCCTGCAACTGGATCCTCACAGGCTCTAAGAACTAGAGCTGGGTGTGAATAACTGGTTCACTAACAGTTCTAAAAATCAAAAAAAAGTTTCAGGTCAAATGAAGTGCTTCTCTTGGATTTCAGGCCTTTTTATCCATTTTTTTAATAAAACCAAAGAGATTTAGAAACAAAAGTCTGGAGTCACAAGGGGACTTAGGCACCATTCACAGAATTGAAGAAGACAACCAGGCAATGGTGCACCCTTATGCACAACAGCCCAGTGGTGAGGGCACTCCCTTTGGTTCTGGGAGACTTGGGTGTGAATCATTGCTCTGAAGGGAAGACTTGAACCTTGGGCTGCCACATCCCACATGGATGCCCTAACCACCAGGCTATTGGCTGTTCTGGGGTAGGTTACTCTCAGTCTGTCCTGTTGAAGCTGTTCTACGTTGTGTTACACAATTACAAATATTCATTAGGCTAGAGAGAGACTCAAAATGAGAATGACTTGATGGCCTGGTGGTTAGGTGTCACAGCTGGGTCTCCACCGCTCAGGGGAGTGCCCTAACCACTGTGCTATTGGCAATAGGGACCAGCTGCTGCCAACTTCTCCTCAGTTTTCTGAGTTCCAGTGGCACCTAAATGTTGCAGTTAGATGCTTAAGACCCTTTGTGAATCCATGCCTAAAAAATCAAAACTGTTTTGAAAAAGAACCATTTCGACACGTCCAACAAACATTGCTTTTTTTCCCAGCCAAAACAATTCATCAAAATCAACATGAACTTGCTAAACATTTTGATTGACCTGAATCTGCATTTTTCAACTAATAAAAGTTTTGTGCATTTCTTCTCCCCCTCCACCCCCCACTCTAACTGTATAGCTGGGCCAGAATTTGAAATAGCACATTAGGGCACAAAATAGATGTTCTGAAGCCACGTATGTCCCAGTTTCTGGATACGGTACATTTATGTTGCACATTCACAAACAAAGAATCTCTGTAAATGCCAAGATTAGTCCAGCCATCCCTCAACACATTCTCATCTCACAGTTTGAGCGAAGTCCTCTTCAGCGCTGCTTCATCATAATAAAGATTCTGGCGAGATATCTGTCACACTTACTCAAGATTAATACAGAATTAGTCGGTGGATGGCCAAAGAAACTGATGAAAAACACTGCTTCATTTGAGAGGGCATATGGAAATCATTAGAACAAAAATACAAAGACATCTTCCTTCAAATCAAAACTCTGACATCTCTTCAGGAACATCTGGCCACTTTATTGTCTACAAGAGTTCTGAGATTTGTCCAAGAAAAACTCTGAAGTGGAACAAAGCTGGCTAGGAAGCTTTTCTGAGCAGACTGACCACTGCTTCATCAATATATATTTTGCTAGTATCCACAGTTTGTCAAACTGCCTCAGAAAAGAGAGAGCAACAGTATTCAAGAATAATTAAATGTTTGTGCAGTTTCAGTGACCTCATAGTTTGGCCAAGTTATCAGCTGTTAAATTGCCATCTCCTACCTGTGGGTTGCTGGATGCAGCGTTTTTGTGGCAGCGTGCCAAAACCCTCCACATTCTCCAGCATTGTGCACACACTGCTCTGGGGCCAGCTTCAGCATTTCACATAGAGCTCAAGCTCCAGACAGGACACGGCAAAAGGATCCCCCTAGACCCATTTTTCTAGCTCTACTCCATACAGCCATCCTTTTCCCCTAATTTCAGTCAGTCCCTCCCCTTCCTTTGTTTCACGTCAATTTGTCTTGTGCCCCTATTTTCTTCCTCCACTTCATATCTTCCTCACCAGCTGCCCTCATCTTTCTTCAAAGTCTCCCCAAATGATAAACCTGCCTTTGATAGCTAGTTGTCCAATAGATGAGTTCTATCATCTCACACCTCTTAATCTGATCATTTCCTCCAGGTTTGCCATCCTATCAATCTTTTTCAATCCTTGCATGTACCATTTATGCTTATCAAACTTCCTAACGTTATTACCCTTCCTCTTTCCTTCTTGATTCCCTTCCCACTATCCCCAATTCTGTCTCCTTCTGTATTTCTCCTTTGCCAGCTGCCAGTGACCAGAATGATTCTATCCCTTCCCACTATCCCCAATTCCGTCTCCTTCTGTATTTCTCCTTTGCCAGCTGCCAGTGACCAGAATGATTCTATCCATCTCCAATCTTTTTCATTTGCTGTTTCCTCCATCCCTCCTTTCCCCACATCTTTCATAACCCATGTGTCACATCTCTTCTGCTAAGATCTCAAATGTTGTTGTTCCTTTCACATCACTGCTCATCTTTTCAGTCAGCAGAACCAAAGCACTATGACTTTCCACTTTTTATTCCTTATCTTCTCCACCTTCCTGATCTTTCATTCTTCATCTTCCTTGGTCCTGTCTGTAGGCTGTTCTAACTTGTGTCTGCAGGCCAACCTACCACATTTCAGCGAGAGGTGTGGGAAAGTGAATAGGTGGCAGCTCTGCTCCCTTCCCCTGAGTTTTGCTGAATGATCCTTGCCTGCAGCTGAGAATCTGGCCTAATGAGAGTTGTTCCATTGTCTTTCATAGAAAGAGGACTTGGCTGCTGGTCATTAAGTCACCTAGCTTTATATGTAGAGAAATAACAAATAAAAGGCCCACTAACATTTTTAAATGTTATACATAATTTCTAAAATATTTTAATATATGGCAAGTACAGAAGACATGATGATATGCTGTGATGTCCTGCAAAGGTTTTATTAACATTCAGTTAGGATGACCAGCCTCGCTCAGTCATGAATAAGGCAGCTACCCCAAATTCACACAGATAACAATCCCATACCATATTACAGTAACAAGTACTCTCTTCCTCATATATCATATGCATATATTGATAGCTCAAGAGAGAGAGAGATAATATTAAATCAACCATACTCTAAACTTACATTT
The DNA here is from genome assembly GCF_015237465.2 of Chelonia mydas. Taxonomy (NCBI): domain Eukaryota; kingdom Metazoa; phylum Chordata; order Testudines; family Cheloniidae; genus Chelonia; species Chelonia mydas. The sequence goes on along the minus strand of NC_057849.1, from coordinate 159,942,741 downwards.
AAAGTTTTTTCCAAGCAGTATTTTCAATGTCCTTGTTAAATCAATTGATTCTTTGACAATTAACAATGCACTGCGTTTCACTCCGGGCTTAATTTTAACAAGACTGATTGTTCTATCCAAAATGTATAAAGCAAGATTTCAAAAACAAGCTTATTTTATTACCCTTAATTATTAAATTTTCTCTGACATTTGCAGTTCGTTTTTGCTGGTAAGCATTATACATTAATACTGGGAGTTCATGTGGAGTTTAACAATATAATTTCCTATCAGTGAAAAGTACAATGTACGTTGGCAGAAACTAAGTATATGAAGAATTAACAGTTATCAAATTCCAGAGGGAAAACAATTTCTGTTAGAGAGACCATTGCCAACTATCACACTTCCATCTACAGACATGAATTTCTCTTTGTTGGCCATCAGCAGCTTTCAGTACATTGACACTCACTTTTCATTGCATCCAGGACATCTGTGCAAGCTCTCAGACCCAATCCTATTTCTACTGTAGTCAGAAAGTTGCCATGGACTTCAACAGAAGCAGGATTAGAATCTTAAATAGAGATAGAGGTTTGATAAGCTTTATGTTGCTACTGTGATCATTGTTAATTTGGTTGAGTATATAAAAGAATAAATAGTCCCCATATCACTGACAGCTTTGATGTTTAGCTGTCAATGGGAATGATTTAAGGCTAGTCAGCAGAACATTAACCCTAAGATTGTTATTTTATCTAGGCAATTTTTAGGAAATGTCAAAGGATGGTCAAAGGCCAAAAAGGCAACCATGATGGTACTAGAGTTTTTCAGGTTTTTAAATCAAAATGTCATGGGTGTTTGTATTTTCTAGAGGTGTTTGGGGGGAAAAAATCCAGCAGAAAATTTGGAAATTGGCTGAAAAATCAAAGACTGAAAATTTCAGTGAAAACCAAAACACTTTTTTCCTGAAAACTGTAAATTTTTCAGCCAACACAAAAAAAATGTATTTGGAAATGCTGCCAATGTGCCTCACATCCCCATTCTCCACTATACACTGGACCCCTTGGCAAGACTACCTCTCCCACGATACAGCACAGTTACTCCTGTTGCTGAGTCATCATGGTGCATCATGGGAGATACTCCAGCTGGGGAACCCAGTCCACAGAGGAGAATGGGAGTGTGAGGTACTTGAACTGCAATTCTCATGAGACACCATGTCAGCATTTCCAAATTAAAATATTGGGTTTTGACTGACTTTTTCCCCCACTTTACCCCATCCCCCACACAACACCCAAAAAAACCTGAACAAATCTTTTTTAGCTTTAGGGTATTTGGGTTTCAACATAAAATTTTCCAGAGAAAATTAGACAAACATTTCATGAAAAATGGGTGGGTTTTTTTGCTCAAAACACCAATTTTCCATCACAAAACAGTTTTAGCAAAAAATTTTCAACAAGCCCAAATATTTTCCCATTTTAGATAACTAGAATTTTGGTCATTCTGTGATAATAAGGAGAGATTTAACTACTTCTGACATACCAGAAGGTATCAGATACCACAAAGATAACCACAGTATAAATGTCTAGACCCGACCTTTGTAAACCCTGACCAACTTCTTTTCAAAGACTCTTTCACCCTGAAATGGGGAGAAACCCAATTAGCTCAGATGAATTGAAACTCTTTGTGAGAGTTCACAGAATCTGGCACTTCATGTCACTGAACTGTTTTCACTAAGTTTCAGTCTTCCATCCAACAACAGTGGGCAACATTCAAGATTCTCAGTGAAAATCTGAGTTAATCTCTTCACTATCACATCCACTCACTTGCAGTACACACAAAAATCACCAAAGCCACAGCTCCTGTCACCTCCTCTACCTAGAACAGTTTATGTTCTCTTCTCTGTTAAGCATTCACTCTCTCCTCTCTTCCTTCAAATCCCTACATAATAGCTACTCTTTCCAAGAATACTACCTATCTCCCCTTCCACGGTAGTCTTTCTACCCAGAATTATTGTTTCATAGCTTCTCATTCTTGGTTTGTCTGTGTCTGCCTTTGATTGTTAAGCGCTTTCAGGATAAGAGAATGTCTTATTATACATTGGTTAACATTAAAAATTTAGCATTAGTCAAAAGTTACCACACAAATGTCACCTACAGTAACACAGTTTCTCTCTATACTTCAAATAGGAAATAAAAGAATTGTGATATCTTAAAGGAGTACTTGTGGCACCTTAGAGACTAACAAATTTATTAGAGCATAAGCTTTCGTGAGCTATAGCTCACTTCATCGGATGCATCCAATGAAGTGAGCTGTAGCTCACAAAAGCTTATGCTCTAATAAATTTGTTAGACTCTAAGGTGCCACAAGTCCTCCTGTTCTTTTTACGGATACAGACTAACACGGCTGCTACTCCGAAACCTGTGATATCTTAAGTGCCCCTGTGTGCTACCTACAAGGCAATGCTGACTTTTTAACAGCAACTATGGTATATTTATAAAGTGCTGTGTAAATGTGCAGCTCTATACAAGTGATAATAATGATATTCATAAAATTTAATGATTTTAATAATGATATCCATAAAATCTAAATAAAAATAGACTTTATGAATAAGATGTCACACACGGTGAACAGCTAAGGATCTAATGACCTAAATTTAAGATCTAAATAGGTGAAACTGTGGTACTTCTACGTAAATGGAGTTACTTGTTTCACTGAGCTGATGAGCTAGGTTTGAAGTGAGAAGCAGAGTTGTGTCTCACAACAGTGAATCAATTAGACAATGCTACTCCTGTCTTAACCTGGTTAGGAAGAGGCTAATAATTTATTGAGGAGGAGAACAGAGTGAAAGAAAAATTGTGCAGACTGACTTTGAAAGAAGACGCAGAGAGAAGTAGAGAAAATATTCATATGAAATCATATATGATATAACATTCTGAAAATACAACATATCCCATATGGGCCACCCACTTATGCCTGCTTTGTTTTTGGACTGTTCTTCTATCTCTAATAAGTAGCACACTCTTCCTTTCTTGTTAAGTTTGTAAACAGAATCACCCTGGGAAAAATATCACAAGGCTGATCCTGCAAACCCTTACACATGAATAAGGACTACTCATACATGTAATGGTTTTCAGGATCAAGCCCAAAGGTTTGAGTTACTGGGGGTAAAAAAAGTTCAGAAATTCAAAATGAGCCCAGCCCTGCAAACCCTTATACATGCAAATATTCCCTGTATACTGACTCAAGTACCACTGTTGATTTCAGTGAGACTGCTCAAGTAAATAAGGACTATTCAAGGGATCCTGCCAAAACTTACACACCTGAGTAATTTTACTCAGGCAAATAGACCCTTTGAGCTCAGTGGAACTATTTGCCTGACTAAAAACACTCATGTATCTAAGGGTACATCTACACAGAAAAATAAACCCCACAGCAGCGAGTCTCAGAGCCTGGGTCAACTGACTTGGGCTTTGCTGTAGGGCTAAAAATAGCAGCATAGACATTTAGGCTCAGGCTGGAGCAGGGTTCTGAGCTCCCCCTCACCAGGCCTCACAGCCCGTCTCCAGCCTGAGCCCGAATGTCTACGCTGCTATTCTTTGCCCGTAGCACTACCCCAAGTCAGTTTGACCCAGGCTCGGAGACTGGCTGCTGTGGGGGGTTTTCTGTTTTGTTTTTTGCTGTGTAGACATACCCTAAATGTTTGCAAAATTGAGGCATTACAATAAAAGTATTATTTCATCCCTAACTATTGTGACACTGTAATATATTGCATTATATATATTCTGCCATGAATGGTAGAAAAATACACTGTAGTTTGAACAGATGTATGCCAGAAGGTTGCTGAACTAAAATAAACGGCATGGAGGAACATTAGTGTTCTTCTTGTCCTGTTTTTCCCCGCATTAAGCATAGAACAATAGGGACCTGGTGTCTGATTTTTGTACTAACAGAAAACACTGACAAAGACACAGTTTCACAGAACTTCATTAACAATATTTACTCCTTGCAGCATATAACTGCAGCACGATGCTGTATTTAAACAAGCTAACAAAATGAGCTCCTATGGTTCAAAACAAGCCATCAGAGCCCATATGATTTTTTTCCAAAGTCGTTCATTTTGTGACTAAAATGGCCCAGGCAGAGCAATTTGACTTTTCCACGTCAGATATAATCAGTGGTTTGGGCTCCAGCTCTGCAAACATGTCAGAATGTGAGTAACTTCACAGAGGTGAATATTCTCATTGAACCATGGGTGGGAAGTTATTCATGTGTATTAAGTGCTTGCAGAATTGAAGCCTAAGAATGATACAGAAAATATTGGTGGTACTTGCTTTGTATGGATGGTTTCAAGGCATCCTGAATCATCTTTCACTATTTGCTATGAAAATAATTAAAGATATCCACAACAATTATTAGCAGTGAGCTCTCTTCAACAGAGGTTTCTCTAAAGTAATTTGGGAATAGTGTAGTTTCTTTAGCTAGATACAGAATGTCACAGCATGTTGTCACCTAACACATTCCACCTGCAATACATCTCGATCTATAAAAGGTCACTTTAAAATAGCCTGATCCCCAAACATGATGTGTATAATTTGATGAGAAGTGTTCCCATATTCTAAATATCTATCTACCATATCCTAATTGGTGCTTGGCAACTCTCAACTACCATTAACATCAGTGGGAATTATATATCCTTTGCACCACTCAGGATTTGGCCACATTTTTTGTCGGCTACTAAATCACTGAGATTTATCTTAATCAACTAATGGAATCACTGCAGTTTATGTAGGACCTCCAATATGTTTTTGCTGGCCATCTAAATAGCACAAGAATGAGAAATTAAGGTAGACAGTTTTGTTTGCAGAGGTGTACAAACAGTATTTAAAGCATAATCTAATATTGGGGTCCAGTCCTACAGTTTTTACACTTTGAATACAATAGGAGTTTTGCTGTGTAAAGACTAATGGATCAAGCCCTTGGTTTACAAACAAGGGGAAAACTGAAACCTAAAGCAAAGCCACGTTAATTTTATTTCCAGTTGTTGTGGAAAACGAGTCGCACCATCTGTTTGGTTCAAACAGTCTGAGGTCCTTTTATTGAATACAAGCATGCAGGGAGAGGGAGATAGAGATGGTCACACGCAGGTGTCACCCTGGTCTCTCCCTGTCCTGCCCCTATAATACCAGTCTTAGATAGTTTTTTACATCCAAGTCAAATGATAGATTTCCTTAATTTTTTATCACTCAAGCATTGTTAATAAAGCCTTATAAGGAGCTAAAATAAACAGTTTCATAATTAGCACCATGCTGACGCACTTCGTTATTATCAAGATCTGTGGTTTGCTTGTGGCAGTATTTTGTCTAGGGGCTTTTGCAGGTTTGGGGGGAGGGGGGGGTTTGCATATGATGGACAGCTAGGGACCTGAGCTAGGCTAGAGGTTGGCCTAGTTCGTTATCTGGGTCAAAATATCACAGCCCAGCATATGCAAATGCTGTTAGCTTAAGCTAAGTCTTACAGGATGCAGGCCGGTAGGCCTCTTGCGTTACCGCTCTTGCCTATCCTGCATATAGTGCATAGATCTGGTCACAGAATGGGATGGGGTCAGGTCAACAATACTTTCCCCCCCCACAGTGAAAACAAGAAGCGGGTTGGGGAACTCATGGGTGCCAGTTGGAAAAGAACTAAGTTAATGGGGAAAGAAATATTCCTTTTGAGATTGCAAGAGAGTATTACAAGCAATGGAGGGTAAAACATATACAAAAAACAAGTACTTATGAGTGGACCTTTAAAACATTGCTGTTATAAAAATTGCTTTGAATTTGTTGCAGATGCCAACAAAATACAAATCTGCCCACATCCTCTTTGGCATTACCTGAGTTTCCCAGCAGGTAGCTCTGACATGTCTCTGCTCAAATGTGGTTACATAAAGTAATATAAAAATAATATTTGGCTTTGCTGCTTATGTGCATAATGGAAAGACAAACATTATTAAAAAGACCATCATTTTTAGTGATTAAAATAATCCACAGCGGGAAAAAAATTTCTTCCATAACTTTCCAAGTTCCCATTTGTCATAGTTTTGCAACAAGAAGCCACGGTAATTTCATTTTTCTTGACTTCTATTAAAAAGATCAATACATATGATTCCAAAGAGTCTCGGCTCATGAAAAGATGGAGCTAGTCTGTAATCACATATGAAAGTATTGGTTGTCATTAGCAGGAAGATTGATTTGTAAAGACAGCAAAGCCCAGAGTGAAAGTGCTTAAAAATTTCCATTGGGCTCTTGCTGAACAACTCTGCCCAGCAACCTTTCACCCTGCAGATAATTAAATACAGATAACGAATTACCATATTAGAAGGAACAATTGCATTGGGGATATTCAATAGATGCCCACTTTAGCAAAGCAATACCAAATTTCTGAATAATGATTTTGTTTTGTGCATAAAACCTAATGAGCTTTGACAGTACAAAGGCATTTTTCAACATGCATTTAACTCCAATTTGTCAAATAAGATATCCATAAAGTCACCTGAGGTATGAGAAGCTCTAATGGCCTGCAGCATAAACAGTCCAAGTCTTCACTGTCACTTTGCCTGGGAGGATGTGATCAAGTGAGATTTGTGAGCTAAGAACTTTCTAGTGGGAAACGTGGGCCCCATTAAAGTCCGTGGCAAAAGTCCCATTGTCCTCAGTGAGACCAGAATTTCACCCTAGACCTTTTCATGAATTTGCTTATCAGCCCTTAGCTGATTCACCTTGTGTAATGAAAGTCCCTCCATGCCCCAGGTCTTCCATCTCATAGCACAGGAGGAACTGCCAGAGAAGAGCTGAAATAACGATAGGACTGCAATGCATTAGGAGAACTGTGTAAAGAAATCTTCACACTGCTTCCATACATTACCGCCAGTGTTTGATTGGTAAACATTTAATTTGGTGCTTCAAGTCTTCAATCTATTCCACATGTCTAGAAGCGTAGTGAATGTTTATATAAATATGCTTATTTAGTTGAACACAGCCTATTGTGTCCCTGACCCCCTAATACCTGGGGCTCCACCCACTACAGTTATGCTGCCACCTCTGGCTGAATACTTTCCCAAACTCAGCTTCCTCCAGACAGTTTTGCATAGTTTGTCCAGGCATGCAGACGAGGCCACACCATGTTCCAGGCACAGGACTATGTCCTTCTGAAACTGTATACACTCAGGGGGTGAAATCCTGGCTCTAATGAAGTCAATGGTAAAATTCCCATTGACTTCAAAGGGCTTCAATTTTCACTCATGGTTTAGACCCACCTATAGCCCCACCCAACCAGTAGCGCTGGAACTAGGGGTGCTGGAGGTGCTGCCACACCGCCTCGCTTGAAGTAACCATGACCCCATGGTTTCCAAAGCCAATTAAGATTGCTAAGTAACAAATATTTAAAATTATATATTTAATTATATATTTAAAATATTTGTTACTTAGCAATCTTAATTGGCTTTGGAAACAAAGTTTCTGTTTTTGTATTAATTTGTGTGAGATAGCTCATGGCATCAGCAAACGAGATGTGTAAAATCATTGTGCTGAGATCCTGATCCCCTCTTGCAAAGAACTGAGGTGTTTTTTTTCTGTAGAGGTAAAATAATTCCACAAGATCAAATTTGGAAGTGTCTGAGGCATTGTAGAAGATAAATATATATATATAAATATATATATATATATATCAACATACTTACCCTATCAGATCATTTACAAAACCCCAGGCACTTAATAATAAAGAAACGAACAGATAAGAATGCCATTAGTCTTACACTGCCCACTGGATAAACAAAAACTCATTTCTCTGTCAGTGTTCAAGCCTGGCTCACTACACCGGGAAAGAGGGGCCACAGGAAGCCAGTTATTACTCTCTTATTCTGTGCCAGCCCAATGTCAGTTTGAGCAACCGAGGCAGACTCTACATGATCTTACATCAGTGGAGGAATGTTGAGCAGAGTTCTAGTCAGCCATGCCCTGTCCCAGACGTACACAGCACTCTGGAATTGGGGCAGCTGACACAGGAGCCACCTCCACCAGATTTACCCCAGTAGAGCATTTCCATCCACAACGACCAGAACCTACTACCTTTCCACTGCCTGAACTTTGCAAGGAGGCTGGATCATATGAGGATCACATTGGTTGTAACCCTGGCTCCATTGAAGTCAATGGGAATTTTTCCATTGATTTCACTTGAACCAGGATTTCACCATTATCATTACAACAGCTACACATAAATGTTTATTTCATCACAACACAACAACCTTAGCTCTGGCCTTTGGAATGTTGGGCAGTTTTATGCACTATTTTTATCCTGATTTGGGGTATCTAAAACTTTTTCTCATGAAATTCTGTTAAACTGGAAACATCAGATGATATCTTTATCAACTGATGAACATTTTTTAGTAAAATCCTACAAACAGTGCAAATGCTGTTGAAATAAGAAAAGTGGAAGACATGATGGTCAAATTAGGTATGCCGGTGGACGTATATATTTGAGGCTGATCAATATATCGCATTAGTGTGTATATAGACAATTGTTATGTTTTTCAGAAGGGTTTTGTGTTGAGTTTACATTTGGGAATTACTGATGAAACAGAAGTATGTGCTTTGAGTCAAAGTGGAAGTTCTTGCATTGTGATGAAATGGGTACTTCCTTGTACTTTATAAGATTGATGTGTTTCTTTATCATGTGGGCAGTGTAAGATTTAGGATGTTCTTAATTATTCATTTCCTTGCTTTTAAGTGCTTGGGTTTTGTAAATTACATGATGAGAGAAGTATATTTATGTCAATAAGCAACATTAACTGGCTTTTGAAACAAAAATTTTTCTTTTGGAATTTCCCATTGGTTGTATTTTAACATTTTTCATTTTTTCCCTTTGGATCAGATGATAGGAGGGGCAGGGTACCCCCCATTATTAACTTTAAAACATGACTGGCCATGGGAAAGGTTTCTTTTAAGCCCTGAGTTATTCAGCGTTCACCTGCTAGGATACACATTTACTATATAGTTAAATTGGCCACACATTCATGTACACAACAGTATGAGAACTTTTTTAAAAGATCAACAAGACGGGTTAAAATCAGTCTCATTGCAACCTTCACTTCGGAAGCTACCAATTCTCCATGACAAACAACAAGCACCTAAAGAGACTAGGTTAGAACCTTGGTCCTATAGTCCCCGTCCTGTCCCCGTCCCCCCGGCCAAAAACAAACAAACAAAAAACAGGCTTCTACCACTGAGGTAAAGGAAGAACTTTATTAGCTGCCAGCTATAGAAGGGCCATTATGTTCATTATGTTCTTTCGAAACTGCAATAAAATTTAACATACATACATATATGTATATATATAGTGATTGATCCTACTCTCAGTGGACTCGATAGGAGCAGGACTGATACCATAACTCCAAATTGAAATGAATGAGACCAAGACTGTGCCTACAGGCTATCAACAAAAATCATTAATAACTTTTGCTTAATTAAAATCAATTGTCTTATAGGCTAGCCAGTGTATAAGTTTTCAAAGACATAATACTATATGAAAATTGTGGAGTGGTAGCGACAAGCTGTTTTTGAGCTAGTGGGAGACAAAAATGTTACACAAGTCAACCTTTCAAAACAGTATAATTTTTAATGCTGTAAGTTGAAAAGGCCTCCAGACTTTATAGAAGCTTTTTCCATTTGCTTTCAGAACAAATCTGAAAATGGTCAGGCCTAACCAATTTTGCAAGCCAGAATTCTAAGGGTGCTAATCCAGAGCTATATAATGAAGCTGGATGCAATCTTTACTATGGCAAGACTTTGGCCTCTCCATAATACTTGCCATCTTGACTACCTCAGTTAAAACAAGATTACTGTTTTGTATTGGGGGTGAAAGAATTAAAAAGGGGAACGGAGTAGTTCAGGAGCCAATAGAATATTCACCACCACTCACACAACAGGTACCTCAAACAGCATGTGTTCTATATTTAGTATTTCATCCATGATTTTCAAAATAATAAAGCATCATATGAGAAAACTTGCCAGTAACTGAGGTTTGCTTATTTGCCTAACACAGAGAAGACTAAAACTTCAGTTCTGCTAATTGCAAACTTTAAATAAGTCACCTTTTCAGGAATCTCTTTGTTCAGGTAATTTGAAAGACACAGCTATGCATTCCACATTCCAAGTACAGGCAATGGCTGAAGAGGGAAATTGAACTGAAAACATTTTTCTTTTCATAAAGCAAACTCGAGGAGGAACATTTATTTAATAAATTTGAAAAATCAATATAATTTTAATTTTAAAAAGTCAGAGCCAATGCCAACCTGTCTTTAAGGAAATTTGATACGAATTCATGACTCTTTTTTTTTTCTTTTGGTAAGAAAAATAAAATTAAAACCAGAATTAATTGAATGATTCTCATCCTGATTTGTTTAGTGGTTGGAAGTTTGATTCAGCATTGTTTGTCCTGATATAATCCTTTTACTATGTGTAGCGGGGAATCAGGCACCTCCATGGCACATTCCCCATACCTGTATATTTGGAGGGTACAGGCTTAGTGCCAGAGACAGAGGGCCAAAGTTGTAGATTGGGAGTACACAGATCTTCCCTCCTTGGCAACCTCTGGGAAATACCTTTGCTTTGTTGTCATTAATGGTACAAATGAATATAACATTTTCCATGATTTGGTATATTCAATCAGACTCTGAACCTTGATGAAGCAATTGATGATGCTTATAAAGTTATGAGGTAAAATTATCTACTGATGTAAATTACTGATGGAGGTGCAAGGCACTAGGGGTGCAAAACTTTGAGTCACAATCTCCCTCCCATATTGCTCATGGGACAGCACAACAACACGCTGCCCCTTACTCTGTTCTCATGGGAAAGCCGTGACTTAGCTCCTCCTTAGGACAGTGACTTTTCATTTGCAAGATTAAAATCAATCAGTTTGATTTTTTGTTTTTAATTTTAAATATTGAACTACACAATGAAAACTATCATGTCCCTATAAAATCAACATTAGTCTTTAACATAGCATCAGGTCAGAGGTAATGTAATCAACAGTGACCATGGAAGTGGCTTCCAAATATATACACAGCTGCATTAGAAAGACACTATAAGAGCTATATTTGACTATAGTAATAGGAGGCAAAATGAAAGATATGCAGTCTCTGATTTCCAAGAGTCCACATCTTATTGCACCAAAACATGCAGTATTATAAGAACGATAAACAAAAGGGATAATGCACTTTCAGTGAAAATTAGATTTCTATCAAAGTATCCTTTGCTTTCAAACAGAAGCAATGGATCCAGAATACACCATGCATATATATACAAGAGAAGATAGATTTCGCTAGCTCTGGCAAAATTTTCTGCTGTATAGCTGAAAATCAGCTTTATCAGACTGCAATTGCAGTGTCTGTTTTATTAGAGATTTGAACACCAGTGATCTAGGTCCTTCAGTATTTTAAGAGATCACTTTCATTTGCAGTAATGCCAAAGCCAGTCTGCAATGAAGTAGGTTGTAAATATGGTACTTGTCTCCCACAATATCTTATAACACTTCAGATGACTCCAAAGTCTATGGGCCAAAAGGACCAGCGAAATTATGATACCACTTGAAATCTGATTTTGTGCATGTGTGTTGTGTTTGCATTGGGCTCATTTTGTTCATGTCAAGGCATAAGCATGAGAAGGATTTTGAGGGGTTTGAACCAAGAGGTTTGAGCCTCGAAAGAACATTTTGACCTGTTTCACTCATTTGTTGAGCAAGAAAGTAGTGTAGCTTGAGGTCCAAGAACATCTTTAAGTGCTTTTTCTCTTGAGTCTCAATTAAGCTCTCCGCAGGCAGGAAAGTTTGGCTAGTTTGTTAAGTTTATATTTTCAAAGTGAGCTTGTTTATCAATCCTTACATTAAATATTTACATTCATTAAGGAATTAATTGTCCCTAAATCAGACACACCAGGGGAGGAGGGAGTAGGGAGGACTACCGCAGCCTCAGAAGGGGAATAGAGATGGGCTCTCTGAGGTTTGCGGGCTTGAGGCAAGCAGGAGAGTAAGGCCAACATGTCCATTACACCTTAACAAGAGCAGGCTAGTGGAGCTAAAACTGAACCCCTTATGCAGCCACCAGAACTAGCCAGGTGGGAGAATAGTGGTATGTGAGAATAGCAGTATGTTACAAGCTTGAAAAAATACAATTCTGATACAAACATGTTGATCGTGAATATTTATATGCTCCACACTATAGGTTATGAATTAATCCGTACTTAGAATGTAAGGCCTTTGGGGAAGGGCTGTCTTTTTGTTCTGTATTTGTACTTACCACAAAGGGGTCCAGGTCCATATATTGGACTGCTAGATGCTACTGCAACAAGACAACAAATAATAATAGTACTATGATTTACTTTCTGGATACTTTTTGCTGAAGCGCTCTTTTAGAGAAAGGATTCTGCTGGAGGCTATGCAAATATAGATAGTATACTATATGTTACAAAATTCTGTTAGTTTCCAGAAAAATCTCATAACTTGGCAAGGAGAAAGTCAGAAAATTTGCATCAGACGCCTGTGTTTTTTCATTTGTATCCAGTTACTATAAATGTTTTAAAACACTGTTCTTCTAAGGCTCTGTTTTTCTCTCTAGGTTCCAGACACAGACATGCTAAATACAATAAGTAAGTGCTTACTCACAGAAGCAGTCCTTACTCATATGAATAACCTCTTTGACCTTAGTGGAACTACTCATGTATACAAGGGCTAGTCCTTTGAATAAGGGTTTGAAGGATCAGGTGTTATATTATGTTCAAATAGTTCATATTGTCATCTGGATCCCTGAATTAAATTTTCAGCTTTCTACCATAATTGGATGCCACTTATTTTTCCCGTAAAAAAGCTCCTCCTTCAATGTAAATTTTAGAAAAATGTAGGAGAAAATCTGGGTCTGTATATTCAAAAGCTGCAGGAGGGCATGGATGCTCTATATACAGTGTGAACATGCACACGTGTGCCTGTTATAATGTGTCTCAAGGTTCTAATACGTCTACCAAGCTTATATGTCAAGTGACTTTGAAATTTGTGAAAGCAGGCAGATTTTTTACAGCCCTTAATGTGATATAATAGCATGGATTTTAAGGACGTCAGCCCTTTTGGTGTGATTTAATACAGGCCGTTTAAAAGGAGAAATCTATGTGAACAGTTCCTAGCTGTCCGCTCTAATTTGCAATGACAGCCCATGACACGGACAGCTTGCAGTGTAATTGAGTAGGTTTGACTGCCTCAGAAAAGGGTTGATTTGAATGGTCTATCTGTCTCCCTTCGAAAGCTGCTGGTAAAGTTATCCTATTCGTAAGCTCTTCTGGCCTAAAATGGAGCGAGAAAAAACTTCAGCCTAAGCTACAGTATATAAAGTTAATGCAAGTTCATAAAAGCTCTAAGTCAGGAGAGACTTTGCATGTTTGAATTCAATAAACTCTTTCACTGACATGGGAGTCCCCACTTCTACAACACTGAGGTGCTGAAAATAAGAAATATCTGTCCAAGTGATTTCTACCCGTTGCAGCATACTGTATTTCTGTTGTATCCATTAGAGTACTGCATTCCTTAGGGCTGTCTGAATAACTGAATATTTGATTCAAGTGCAGGTCCAAATAAAACCAAAAATAAAGAAATAAATAAAATTCATTTCGGGTCAACCCAAAATGAAAATGCTTTGACATTTCTGACAAACTCAGTTCCCCTTTCTTAATATATATTAAGAAATGAATTCCCTATAGCGCACTGATCGTTATTGGGTTTAACTATTTATTTAGGAGGTTTTAACAAGTTTACAAATCCTTCCCATGCTAATATCAGAAACAAAATAACAATAGTTAGCTTTTGTTTGAAGAGATATTATATAGGAATATCGTCATCACATCTTTCTATTTAACAGGGTGTTACCATATTACAGAGTGAGCATCATTACAACACCTGTGTCATTTCTAGTGATTGTATTAAATTGAGTAAAATTCTAAATGCACATAGTTAAAGGACCAGGTGCGTCTATCAATTGTTAATATTCAAAAAAATTAAACAGGTGCGCTGGGGTTTTTTTGCAGGTGAATGTACTTTGAATACTGAAAAACTCTGATAATTATTTTTATATAAACATAGACCACAGTGCGATCCATCCCCTTCCCTTTCTTAAATAGCACTGTAATACTGTATTGTTCCTTCTCCATTAGTTACCACCTGCCACCAGTAACTTTAGACTCAGCCTTTGGCATGCCTTATAAATAGCAATACACTTACACAATTGAATGCCCACGCAGTAATTTAATCGACAGAATTCTGCTGCTGGTCATAAACTACTTAAGCTGTTCGACTCTCAGTTTAAGACATCAACAAAAGTCCTTGATTGAATTACAGCCTTAAATTTACCTGCACATCTTGTGTTATTCACTGCTATGAATATATGTGGTACAGCATGTGAAATGATAACTAAACCCTGCACCGCGACCAAAATAAATTGGATAGTTCAGACATCATGGGTGAAATTCTGCCCCACTGAAGTCAGTGGGCGTATTGCCATTGACTGCAATGAGGCCAGGGATTTCACCTATCACATTTTCAGTATTTTATTCTGAATCTATTATAGATTTTAAGTTTTGCTGAAACAATGTTTATTATATTGTGTACACACTAAACATTTCACTTTTCATGATGAGAGGGAAAATGTTGGTGCTGATTCTCTGTTGCTCTGGTAGCGTAAAGAGGGTTAAAACAGCCCCTAGAAATCCCCCTGCATCAGAGGCCTGCCCTGCTGAGACAGATCTGCTGGAGCAGCCCTACATCAGTCCCACATCGAATCCCCAGCACAGGGACTGTGACAGGTCAGGCTGGGGGGAGAGAGCAGAAGGGAAGACAGAACTTTTTTTTTTTTTTGACGTTATACTGTCCAGATATTTTCCCAGTATAGAAATCCACAAATGAGATCAAGGCAGAAAACACATGTGGCCACTAGAAGCCCCTTCAGATGAACCTTCTATACATGTGCAATGTTTATTCCCAAATATAGACCACTAAGCCCAACTTCTCCTACTGTACATGCAAAACAGGCTGTCGCTTAAGGGGAAAAAATGCTTGTGTAAGTAGCTCAGGGCTCTGAGGGACCAGATATTTTCCATTTGCTTTCAGAAGGTACAACCCTACAGCCATCCTTGAAGATCAGAAAGCATGTTTAGATATTCTCTACAATAGACTGGCTGTAGTTATAATGTAGTTCAAAGTAGTGTGTAATTACAGTGATCAAGGTAACATTAAAACAGAATAACTCCCCGAAGGCATGACGGTCAGATGTACAAATCTGTTTATAGGAGAGCATATGGGATTGCTGTTGAGGTTTTATGTTCGAGTGAGAGTTTGCTGAAGTTCAGGTACAAGTTGCTTTTCGTCATCTGTTAGAGATGGTAGTGAAAGCTTTATAGAGTGTCGGAGCGTGGTAACAGCATTGTAGGCAATATGAAAGAGAAGGGGAATCAGTTATACTGGTATAAGGCACCTTTATATCAATATAACTGCATCCAATCTAGGCATTGTACTTGTATAACTATTTCAATTTAAAGAAAAAAATATATTTACACCCTTTAGTGGGAACAGTTATCCCAGTGCAAATCTGTGTGTAGACTACATCTTACCGTAACTTGTCTTTTCTCAAACATTGTTCTGGCTCCTCAGTGAGGTAAATTACACCAGTTTAGACTCCTTTGCACATTGGCATAAATCTAAAGGGCATTCAAGTTACTTTAAGGGATATAACTTAAACTATCTCACACAGTACCTCTGAGTATGGTTCAATATCTCTTTATAGATGAAATTCATCAGCAAGGTATTTATTTAAAAACATTCAAGTCTTCAGAAAAACCACATAACAGAAAATGGAATACTGTGAGCAGCCCACATAATTACTCATGATAGATAACGGTATTAAAAATTAAACGTAAATTATTGTAGGCATTAGAGTGCTGGCACAAGATGAAAAAGGTGCTTTATATGACTGAAAGGTTTCGCTAGCTGCCTTAAAGTTTGGCTCAGTAGAAAAGGATACTTGCCTGAATAAATGGAAAACATTTCTTGTTTGAAATATGGATTTTAATACAGCATAGCACAACCCAAAAACTCAGTTCATTGCAATATGGCTAATGCAAAATGAAACTCGCAGATTAAAGTAGCAGTCAACATGCTCTCTGGCTTTAAGGTCCAAAAGAAAAAATGCTCCCTGGAGCAGTTCCACGTCATCAGAGGAGAATTCTTCTCCTCTTCCACCTATACATCCCCCCAGAGTCCAGCCCAACCATTCCCCATTTGGACACAGAAGCATGATTGTGGCCATAATGTGAAAATGTCACTGCAATACCATAAGACAACAAGAAGGCAAAGAAAAAATGCCACTGTTTGACTGGTCTATAGAACAGAGATGGCCCTGTGTGGCAAAGTGATAATCCTGAACCAAAATTTCCTAAAGTGGGAGATCCAGGATTTGATAAGGGCCCCCATCTGTAAAGCCTTGTCTATGTGAATACTTAGTTCTCATCAAGCTGGAGTGTAAATCTACACTGCACTGTCATGCCACACAGTAAGCGTCCATGTGAACCCTGCTACCGTGCACTAAAGTTGCCAGTGATGAAGAATCCACCATGAACTTTGCTAAATTGTTCCAATAGTCAATTACCCTCACTGATAAAAATTTACACCTGATTTCCAGTCTGAATTTGTCTAGCTTCAACTTCCAGTCATTGGATCATGTTATTCTTTTCTCTGATAGACTGAAGGGCCCATTATCAAATATTTCTTCCCCAGGTAGGTACTTAAAGACTGTAATCAAGTCACCTTTTAACCTTCTCTTTGTTAAGCTAAATAGACTCGAGGAGCTCAGTCTATCACTATATTTGGTAATATATTTGTACATAAGATTCCTAAGGGAATTCTGCACCAAAAAATTAAAAATTCTGCGCACAATATTTTAAAATTCTGCATATTTTATTTGTCAAAATAACACAATATAATCATGCTACTTTCCATTATTTTGGTAATTTATTTCAAAATACCTGTCAGCAAGTATGTCTGTAATAATACAGACCAAAAAAAAGATTCAGGAAATGGTTGGGTTTTTTTGACAAATAGATTCTTTACTAGGCAAATTAATATAGAACTTTGAGTAATTCATTTAAACTACAATACAGAAATGAATTTCCCATACCCTTCAGAAGCAGTGCAAAGGCTTGGGGGGAGTCAGGGGTAATGGAGGAGCTAAGGGAGAGGGAAGGAGCCTGGGAGTGAACCTGGAGGGTTGTTGCGTATCAGTGGGAGAAGTATGGAACAGGGTTTTTGGGGGGAGGGGATTGTTAATGAGTTGGGAAGCCTCCCCCATGCAGACCCTGACTGACCCTTGAGCCTCTCCCATTCAGTCAGGCACATCAGCTCCTGTCCCTGTGTGTTCCTGCACCCCCCGACCCTACATGTCCCTGCATATCTCCACATGTCCCTGAAGCCCCCCTACCCTGTCCCCGTGTGGCCCTGCCCCTGGCTCAATGCTGTCACCTCACTATCTCCTGAGCCCCCACCCCCGTCTGTCTCCCCCACTAGCTCTTCTGAACTCCAGTCTATGACCCCCCCAGCAGCCCCATGTGCTCCACTCTGTTTATCCCCCTCCCATATCCCATGCTTCCTAACCTGGCTCCTCGGGCAGGGTGTTTTGATGACTGCAGCCAGCTGCTGTGTTTCTGCTGGTCAACTGCTGCTGTCTGTTCTGGCACCACAGCAGCCTCTGGTGGGAGAAAGGCAGAACTGCACCACTTCTCATGCAAAATATTTTTTTCTGCACAGAAAAATAATTCTGAACCAGACATGAATTCTGCGCTTGCACAGTGGCGCAGCATTCCCCCAGGAGTAACATAAATATGGAGAGTTAATTCCACTGTTATTCATGGAGTTATATTGTTTGTGAGTGTTTGAATGACTAGTTTATTCATGATAAAGTTTGCAAATCCAAAAAGTTTCATGAATTTTAACCCATGTGGGAATTCATCTGAAAATTCATACCACATACAACATTTGTTGTTATTCTCTTGCTTAAAATGTTTCAATCATCCAGTCAAGAAAGAGGAAGGAAATTCACACCAGAAATAACGAATAAAAAAGTGCAAAACTGAACAATTCTCAAACAACCCATAGGATGAAAAATATTCATCCAAGATATTTGGTGATTTTTATGAATACCAAATACAATTGTACAAATCAGGATGGGTTCACAAAGCATTGAAAAACAGGAAAGGGAGGTAAATTTAACAATGTAAATCTTCCTCTTTCTCCCACTCTCCCACTCCTACTCCTGACAGCTAAATTCCAGTGCTGGATTGTGCTTTGCCAGTTACTGTAGGTCCTGCCAGCTGGCACTGCTCAGAGGTTCTTTGTCACATGTATGACCATTGGCCAGGCAACACAGAAAGTGGTGTCTTTTTTTAAAAAGTACCATTCCTTGGCTGATGTCATCAAAGAGCATCTTAGTAGCATGAGCTTGCAAGGTGCTTCCTCATGTTCAGACATATCTTAAAAGCTGAAAAGGTAAATGTGACATTTATTTAAATTTATAAACATTAGTCTGGCAATCTGGGACAGTGAGCTCACTTATCCCAGACATGGCATTTGCTCTTCATTATGTCCCATTACTCACACAAATGTGACTCAGATGTTTTCAGAGGGAATCACAGAAGTGATACTGTATCCTTCAGCCTGCAAAAGAAACCTTTTCAAAGAGAAAAACTTGGATCCCTTTTAGGGATTCATTTATTTGGAAAGGAAGCAATGATGATTAATTCCTTATAATAAGGGGAAAATCTGGCAAAGCAAAATCATGAAAATCAATGCTGTAAACAGACAATGCAAGTCTGAGGTAAGAGATACCCCTTCAGAAAATCTGATTGCTCACACTGAATGAGTATCTTGAAATAAATTATACAAAACCTCTAATGAACAACACTGCAGTCTCCACAACATGAGGCCATTTCCTCCTGGGAGAGCTCATAAAAGCCAGTTCCCCAGGGTATGGAATCCCAAGTGTATCCGGACTTCTCTGGAACCCAATCAAAACCAGCCAACAGAAAAAGGGTTTCCCACAGTCAGAGGTTTAAATGGAGAGTTCAACAAGGTTTTCCTTCAATCCTGTTGTATGATAAAAATCAAAAGCCAGAATAATGCAGCCAGAACTCAATTATATCTAAAACATTTGGAGTTGTGGGGGAGTTAGGGGCTTTTTCCAACTACTGTTTCCCTAGCACTGACTACAGTGGCCCAGAGGGCTGCTCTAATTTGCATCCAGTCCCATCACTGAAGACCAAAGGACAGCCCTGGCCAAGCCTCTTCTTGCCCTTGGTTAGCACCCTCCCCCGATAGCCTTCCCCAAGACACTCCCAGCGCACCACAGAATCCACCCTGCACTGGGGCCTCTACAAAGACCACACAGAAGAGATGGAATCTGCTCTGCATCACCTGCCTTAGGGCTATTCACCTTGGGACCTTATGTCTCTCCTATGGCCCCTCTGAACTGGTATCACCACTGAACTATGTTGAATGTGGCCCATAATGTCGTGGGGAAATACTGTTTGTCCCCACCCCTGGGTCTGGCACACCTCCCCCATGGACAATCCCGGCAAGAAACAAGGATTTGCAGCTACCATTTTTTGTCTACACAAGGGCATTGTGCATTGGTAGACAATAGACTGGAGTCTTATACACCTGGTCACACAGGCATTCCACTTCAATTCAAGACCCAAAGAGGGCAAAAAGAGAGCAAGCAAAAAGGAGTGAAATGTTCGATGAAAAACTGTAAGCTGATTAAAAATTTACAGAGTAGGGGATCCAAGTGCAGAAATGATGCATTGCACTAAGGCAATAGAGTACTTAGCGCTAAAATCCATTCTAGAAGCTATCTGGTTACCGCCCTTATCAACATGACACCCATTAGTGTCTGATAATAGTAACCAATCAGTTGTTCTGTCTTCCTTTATTTTCCTTCAAGAAATATCTCCCTCTGGTGCTCAATCCCTCCCCCACGACAATATAATACACTAAATAATGGATACAATATAAAGCCTTGTCTGACAGGAAGTGACATCACTTCAGACTAAGTAATATGATGTATTAGGTGACATTTAAAGGAAATATGCATGCATGTTGCTGCCATTACAGACCTCAACTGATGATCATAATCACTAGCGACAATTACCACTTTCCATTATAATGGAGCTGTTTAAGGTTTGGGCAATGTCTGCGTTACCGTTACAAGATGCTTTGCGGAGCCAATAATGAGCAGGCTATCAAAGGAACACTGCACCCATTTTCTTCAGCCCCATGCTGTGAGAGTCGTCAGGGTAACAGGCAGTTCTGACTATGAATGAACTGCGTAAGTATGCCGTTCACATTGCAGTTGGTGTTTCGAAGCCTTGTGCTAGCAAGGCTATCGCTTTTGACACCAGTCGTGTGTGAACCCAGGCTAGTTCTTGACATACTGTAATGATGCTTCCTTACGCTCACGCCTGGTTTTGTCTACTTAGACTATAAGCGCTTCAGGGCAGGGACCGCCTCTTCCTATATTTATCTTCAAGCCCTACCACAAGGGGTGAGGGATTTCAATTGGGGCCTGTATTAACAACTTATTATTTCTCATTAATCAATGAAGCGTTTAATTTTAAAATAGTGAATAGTTGTTCTGGAATTTAAAGCAATATTAAAACAAGTTATGAGCTGGTTTGCGTTCCTTCTATTGGGCTTTGACATTGCCAGCATCCCAATTAAATCACTTTTTTCAGCGTGTGACGACAGACTTAGAAGTGCCAAATGTCATTTAACATCTTTTTTTTAAAAAAATACTTTGCACACTTATGCTCAGATGGGACTAGATTCTCCAAGGTGCCGAGCACTCCTGGGGGTGGTGAGAGCTCTCAATCCCCTTTGGCTCAACAGCAGTTCAGGATGATCAACATGCATCAGCAAAAAACCCACACTCACTGACTAAACAATGACCTCTATGCATGGCCTCATTTCCTCCTGAGTAGCTAATTCCTAATTTTAATAGGAATAGGAATCTGGCCATGGTACTGGTCCCAGACAAAATTATATTGTATATTAATGCTGCTTTTGCAGCATACTTATGTTGCACGCAAAGAGCTTCAGCCTGTGGGTCCCTGAACAGGCACTAACTCAGTGTTTGTTGCTGGATTCTTCCATTAAAATAATTTTATGGCAGTTATATACATGGGATACCCAGACGTAGCATTATGTTATGTCTCAGGCACCAATGCAGTGGTATTATGGTATTATTATGGTATTATGATCTGGGTAACAGTATTGCGTTAAAACTGTTTTTCAAAAAATCATAAAAGGGAAATGAGAGATTATGTTAAAATTTAGGCACTTCCAGTTAATGGCATTGGGAAAGTCTGAGAATGTAGTTTTACTGCCTTCATCTCTTTTGAATGGAGAAGGGTGCATTTTATGCCAACCCAAATATTGTCACAGAAAGACAGAGTGCCAAAATGACGTTGCAGCACCCAGAAACGTTACCCAATCAATTGAGATAGGAAGCACAGCCTTCCTCCAACTTCAAATGATTCTCTGCTTTACTTTCCCCCTCTCTAAACTGAATGTATAAACAGGGGTGTGTGAGGGTTAATTCATGTTTGTGCCATGCTCTGAACATATCAAGTGCTACAGAAGTGGTTCGTACAGTAGTAGTAGTATTCTTTAGATGGTACTTCCAAAAATGATGTCACACAATACGGCTGTTAGGCATGCCCCAGGGCTACTGGGGGGTAGCAGGCACTTCAACATAGACTCAAAAGATTCCTATATTAACTATATAAAACTCAGAGCAAGAGAGAGTGGGACTCCAGGTGAGTGCAGAGTCCACACTGGTAGATCCAGATGCAGGATTGGAGCCTAAGTGAGTACAAGGAGAGTGACAAACTGAAAAAACCTTTACAAATAAAATCTAGGTATCATGTCTTGAGAATCCATCTTTTAGTTTTATAGCTTAGCCATTTTCACAATAGACAAATGTTCTGCAAAATAAATTATGGATACTACATAATAGGAATCAAATGGCAATAATGCCACCTCGATTATGCAGTAATATCTATTATTATATTAAAGTGCAACTTGGTTTCAGAAGGAAAAAATAATAATCATGAATCAAAAGATATAGGTAAGCTGGTATTTAAATCACAGTTAAGGGAAAAATGAATTTAAAATCAATTAGCAAGTCACATTTCCATCCTCTAATAATTTAGTCAGAAAAAAATAACCTCTGCATTTATACTGTACTCATGTATTTACAGATATAATTTTCTAGCACTTCAATTCAGGCTTTTAAGATTTACCACATGAATTACTTCATAATAAAACTACCATATACTCTGTCAAGGAGGAAGGTTAGGAAATGTTGGGCTGTCAGTTCTGTAACTCGCATTTCTTTTGTGTAAATATACATCTGATAATGAGAAAAACCAACAAGGCTAATCCAAGTTTCAGAAGCCATCAGCTGGGACCAGTGCATACACAATACATTCAAGTGGCCTTCACCCAATGAAATTTTAATTTAGCAATAAACTTTAATCTCCACTAGGAGATTTCGTTTTATTTAGCTAATCTAATTTAGCTAAAGTGCTTTCCCAGCCTAATCCAACTAAAACTCTGTGAACTGAAACAGGCAACTTTATACCTTTCACATATCCTATTGTGTGTCATCCCAGCCAGAACCCCACAAAAATAGCAAAGTGACACATATCAGCCATCAAGCCAAATCTAACACCTCAGACTTGAGAATAGCTTCTAGCCATAGGAATGCTGAGTACACCTTAACGGCAAGTAGCACAAAGTCACTTATTTTATTATCATTCCTATAATAGTTATAACGTAGACTAAATCCACAGATAGCCTATATTAATTTAGCAAAGTTGAATCTGAGAAAGACAGACTCTGCTTATAATTTCATGAATTAATCACATGTGCCTAAAAAGATTGCAGTTCTATGGATTTAAAGACTTTCGAAACATTTTCACAACACTTGATTTGTAAAACATTAATTTCCAAGAAGATGAAAATACTTTAGGAAACCTATAATCAGTTTAGCAAGAAGGAAACACCCCTTCGGAAACTTTTACATGACATGGCCATTACTAATGTTTTATTTTAGTGACACTCCATTTTCATGCCAGTAAATTTCTTTTAAAAAAAAGAAAAACTCAGGCTGTTCTTATACTACAAAGATGAGTTAATAATTATTGACAATGGGCCAGATCCTCAGATGATGTAAATTGACATAACTTCACTGACTTCAATGGAGTTATGCTGATTTACACCAGCTAAGAATCTGATCCTTTTGTCCCTTGTGTGCTCCGGGCACTTATCAGGCGCTCCTCATATTTGTCCATTTCACAGCCTCGTTCCATGTTTTGGGAGTTGTCTGCAAACAGATCAGGATTTTCTTGAATTTATTTGTTGTTTGAAAGTATATGCCAAACAATTTGTGCAAATATTTCTTGGCCTGTAGATTGTTCACAGGCCATTCGTTGCAAGTATTTGGTCGTCTAAACATGAACTGTTTTAATTGGCCTTGAGGGCCACATGGTATTATTCTCTTACCTGACTGGGTGAGCACAACTCTTAGAAGCATGTTTCTGGGGTGGGTATGAATATTAAATATGCTTTCTCAAAAAATTCTGTAATATTCACTTCAGATCACTCTTTTGACAAAGTTTCCTTCCAATAAACATGTCTGCTAGAATATTCATGGACAGGAAACCCAAAAGCAATGTGAATGCTGTCAAAGTTCAATTTGCATATAAATAGACATTTCCTTTGCTGATATTGGCCCTGTTCAACTCAATGCATCTCGCCACATGTCCAGATAATCACATGACTGCTCAGCCATGATTCCTGATCACGACTTCAGTCATCTCAGGCCCTACTTCAGGAAAGCACTTAAAGTCATGGTTAACTCCATCCATGTTGCACAAAGCATGCGTTGAGTAGAGATACTTTCTTGTCCTGGGACCAGATAGAGCCCTCCACATGCAAATCTCCCCATACCAGAGCTAGTGTGTGTCTGTCAGCTTGCAGTGGGAAGCACGCTCCCAGCTGTCATGTAGTGTTCCCTTAGAGAAGAAAGGAGGGGTTGTTTGATGGTAGCCAGAGAAGGGGGGTCAACCTTGAAAACCTGAGCAAGGAGAAGTTAGAAGTGGAGCTGAGACCTCAGAGACCTAGAAAGGGAATGAGAGATCCAGCCTTGAAAGAGAACAGGGACCCTAAGAGGAAAGAAAGCAATGCCAAGAAATCCCATCCATCCTCGGAGGATGTGTCCAGCCACGTAGGTATTAAGTCTGAGATTTTTTTCTATCTTTATTCTGTGATGCCAAAAATTAAAACTATTTAGAAAACATTTTATAGCATTTTAAGTAATTTCCCTTGAAAAAGAGGAGTTGTTTTAAATCTAAAAGCTCTAAAGTGTTTTTTCCCTTTTTAAAGGTCTCATCACAATTCTGTTGGTTGATGTATTTTGTAAACTTAAATATATATCAGGGCACAGACTGCTAATGTTAGTCAATCCAGTCCTTCCTATGCTACTTCATATTCGTGACAATATTAATTAGGTGTGTGAATAAACTACCGACTGCCATACCAGAGGCATATGGAAAACATTACATATTTCTCATACATCTGTCACATGCCTAAATCTGTTCTAACACTTTTCTGCATGTAAGACTGTATAAGAAATTCCAGATTGTTTTTATTATAGACTCCATTTTTAAAAAGTCATTGTCATTTTAAAGTTAAGATTGCTGGAACATAGCTTTTACCAATGCAAACCATAAAAATTAAGGAAATAAGCAGTTAAGTAATTCAGAGCCCCTCCTTCACATCGGCCCCTCTTCTCAATCTTAACTACTTCCCACCCTCCCCCCACAGCCCACATTTCTCCATCTTCATCCTAGGCAGCCAATGGGCACCCTGGAACTCTAGTCATCTTTACGGGCTATAAGTCTGAGAGCGTTGGTTATTAATAATGGATGGGTGTGGATTTCCATAAGCTACACTGTATGTGGTGCTGCATCTGGTTTTGAATTGATATGTGTAAGTGAGGTGTGGTATCAGACAGCAAACGGTGGGCATGAGATACATCTTTATAAAAAGTTTAAGCAGATGTACATGAACGATTGGTCTGTGATCTGTATTGTCCTAGATTGTTCTACATTTTCAAAAACACTTTCAGAATTTTTTTTTTTAATTTACACCAAGAGCTCCTAGGGCAGGGAGTCTCTCTCAACATTTTTTACTGTCAGTTTCCACTGTTATCTTTACAAATGAGCTCAGGCCCCAACAGCACATATCCAAGAGACAACAGCCACAGATAGAAAATCAATTATTGATGAAATACTAGAAGAGTGAAGTATATGCAGTTATACTGATCTTCACCTCAGTGAAATGGTCGAGCTTGGATGTGTGTACAGAGCTTAACTAACTGTGCAAAGATCAACCCAAGGGGAAATGGAGAATGACCTGGGAAGCAGGCTGGGGGGATAAGGGAACAAGGAGGAACAGAATGGAGGGAAACATGGGCTCAAAGGGAGCTCTATCCTCACCACAGGTTGTTTCCCCTTGAGTCCCTGCTCCTCTATCCTGGCCTCCTTGTCTCCCTCCCTCCAAGCAAGGCTGTGACACCGGTAGGTGCTGCTGGTGGTGGTGGTCAGGTCCCCACTCTCTCTTCCCTCTAGAAGCTACATCCTGGCAGGGCACTGGCAGGAACAGCCCTGAGAGCAGAGGACAGATAGACTGTCTCCTTTCTGTCTGTTCAGGCATCACAGCAGCCCCCACTGGCCAGGAGAGAAACCCTGAGCGAGAAACCCTGCTCTATCCCTGCAAGACACATGAGAGAGATTTTCTGTGGAGCTGGACTAAGCACACAGGAAAGCCACAAGGAAATCCCAAGCAACAATTTGCAATTCCTTATTTTCAAGATTTTAATTAAAAATGACATCTGTTTTCGTGCACACCCAGACACTGTCTAGACTCCACTGGAGCTACATCTACACTTAGAATGCCACAGCGGCACAGCTGCACCACTATAGCACCTTAGTGTAGACACTCATTGCAGCGATAGGTGGGCTTCTCCCATCACTGTAGGTGATCAACCTCCCCAGAAGACGGTAGCTAGGTCGATGGAGTCTTCACCAGGGGTTAGATCAGCTTACCCACCTCTGTCACAGTGTGGATTTCGCATGCCCCTAAGAGAGGGAGCTTTGCAGATGTAATTTTTCAGCATAGACCAGGCCTGAGAGAACCTGACCTAGTTGGAGAGGTGATTTTTTTATATATTTTTAGAAGTTGAAATAAATATGAGACAATGCTGCTGGGCCTTTTCCAGTGAAAGACTTCTCAGCTGCTAAGGTGCCACTAGACTAGCCTCACTAACAAAGGTTTTCCTGGTGCCACATGGGCACCCTTTGGAGAATGCTCTTTTCAGATTTATATAAATGGGGAGAGTAGATGATATTACCTTAAACATGACCACTTTTTGACAGGCTGATACCATGCGTCCGTTAACTATGGTAAGTGTAACCCAAAACGGTAATGGCAGTTGAAATTGATCTACCATGATTCCCACCAATTTGAATGGTTACGCTAAATGCTATTAAAAAGTATGGAATCTTTTTGTCTTCAATTATTAAATGGAGTAATTTATGTAACCTAATCTCAATAACCTCACTGTCCTACTGACCACCTCTCATGAAAGGAAGAGCAAATGTACAGAGCAGTGGTATTGATCGAGAATTATAAAGAACGAAAAGGAGAGGATCAGGCCTATTAACCCTTCATTACAGGAGAAAGTGGCTTGTTCATGGTTTCTTTTTCCCCCAGAGGTCATGTCCTTCTTTCATTTCTTGGGTCAGGTTTCAGTCTGACAAGTGGTAATTGATTCCGCTGCTGGTTAGGCTGGGGAAAGTGGGAGATGAAGTTTCAGTGAAAACAAATAGCACTTCGCAGGTCTGACCTTTCCTCTTAAAGCTTTTGTTGTGGTTTACTTGGGATGTGCAGTTTAAAGACTCTAAACCAGAGTGGTCTATCTATTGAATAATCTCCTTCACAAGCTTTAGACTTAACAGTTAAGAGAAAAGTTCTTTCTTCTGAGGGCACCCTAGAAGTGTGTGTGTTTTCTTCATCTACTTTCCTTTGCATAAAATTTTACCATATGATCCAGCAGCCATTTTTACCAATGCAATGAGACTCAGAAATCAGTGTTTGAATGTTCTGTGATACCAATATTTTGCGGTCACAAACAATGCACTAAAATATAACAGCAGCTCTCTAAGCTCATAATTTCTCCTTTGAAGCCATCTTTCTAAGATAGGACACCTCTACCATCTGTTGGTGGTTGTTTTTCCTGCTACAACCCTACCCTTCTGCCACCTCAGCAGTAATTTACACCATTTTACACTCACATTTACTTATGCCAATTTACAGATGTGTAATTTACATTATTTAAGTCAGTTCTGAATTTGGCCCAGATTTCTTAAACTATTCTGGTTCAGTATAAACAAATCTTTTTTCCGAGTCTCATTTTGATATCAGAAATTGATTGTAATATAGTTATTTCAACTGATAATGAAAAACATATGAATGCAAAAAACAAAAATATCATGATCTGCTTGTGACTCTTTATGCTGTAGATAGAGGAAAGGAAAATAGCCACAGGGGCTCTATGCAAATATTTTCAGTTAAGAACATCTCTCAAAAATATTTTATTTACAAGCATGTTGTTATTGCCAAAGTGAATCTTTATTTTAAGGTGTTCTCAGAAGAGTGCACAGTGCTAATGTTTTAGTTAAAGCAACCAAAATGTTGCAACCTCTACATTTCGCCAACAACAATATGTTTTTAAGTGGAAAGGTTTACTTCATTTTCTCTCATCCAGAGTCCTCAGACTCTGTCAGAGCCCTGGTGTTCCTCCTCCTCCACTTTTCTCTTGTGTACTTTACAGACCCACAATTCCCGAAAGCCCAGGCACAGTCCCCTGGCAGAATACAGGCCTGGGTGGGACTCCATTTGGAGTTCATCGACACTTCTGCCAACCCTTGGGTTCTTGCTGAGTGACAACAAAGCCAATCCAAAAAAATCTGGGGCTACCTGCAATCTGAACTCCCCAGCCACATAGCCAAAGTGTACAGCCTTCTCCACCAGCTCCATCTGCCACAAACCTGCTTGTTAGAGAGGGGTCATGCCCATGAGGAAGAAGTCAGGAAATGGGTCATGTGTACAGACCTGGAGGGTGTATGTGTGAAGAGATTTGGGGGAGAGAGCACTTTGAAGATTTTCTTTTAAACAGGACCTGGGGGAACTGGTGAAATGCCACTGCCAGAGCTATGATAAACAGGAAGGCATCCTGATTCACCAGGGAGTTCAAGCTATCACCACAGAGCTCACTCAACATGAACCAGCTCACACTCTGCACCAATACACCAGAGTAATATCACCATGCAGTGATTATCACACAAGTATTTCAAGCTGTCCTGGGTGGAGTGAGGCCCGAACTTCTAATCTGCCCCATACCCCTGGTTAAAGAGATGGGTTTCCATTGCATTGTCTGAACCAGCCCTGCATGGCCCACTCTCGCTGTCCCAACACTGAGTTCTCAGTTCCTGCCCCCTAAGGAGAGAGGCCCCAGAAGTAGCTAGATGTGACACTGACAAGTACTGTTCTGAGGCTATCGGGCCAGCACCACCCCCTTTTTCCTCCCTTGCCTCCTCCCCCACAACTGCATTTTTGGGGAATTTTATTGATAACTGGCAGTTGGTTACATATGATAAATAGCCCTATGGTTAGCCTCCCTTCTTTTGTTCCAAGTCTGGAAGGTTTCCAAAAGGACCCCCATATTTTGGATACATATTTTAGATTGTGTCAGATAGGATTTCAACATTTTCTTAATTTTCCTATTACTTTATTGTCCAGTCACTGTGACGGGTTTGGTCACAGAGACCCCCTTGGTACTGTCACCTGACATGCTGAAACTACCTCTGAGCCTGTTTTCCCTGCCAGCTTGGGACTCCAGAACCCTGCCTTGTTAAGCCAGAAACACTACTCCACTGCAATACAGACCCAGGGTCTGAACCTCGTCCGCAAAGCTGCAGGCTTTAACTGAAAACCACTCAGCAGATACTCCAGTCTCCAGCACCCAGACACCCAGCTCCCAATGGGATCCAAACCCAAAATAAATCCATTTTACTCTGTATAAAGCTTATACAGGGTAAACTCATAAATTGTCCGCCCTCTATAACACTGAGAGAGAGAGATGCACAGCTGTTTGCTCCCCTAGGTATTAATTACTTACTCTGGGTTCAATAATAAACAAAAGTGATTTTATTAAGAATAAAAAGTAGGATTTAAGTGGCCCCAAGTAATAGCAGACAGAACAAAGTAAAGTAAAATAAAGCAAAAACACGCAAGTCTAAGCCTAATACATTAAGAAACTGAATACAGGAAAATCTCACCCTCAGAGATGTTCCAATAAGCTTCTTTCTCAGACTAGACTCTTTCTTCGTCTGGGCCCAATCCTTTCCCCTGGTACAGTTCTTGTTAGTTCCAGCTCAGGTGGTAACAAAGGGGATTTCTCATGACTACAGCTCCCTTTGTTCTGTTCTACCCCCTTTTATAGCTTTGGCACAAGGCGGGAATCCTTTGTCTCCCTCTGGGTTCCCCACCCCCTTCTAAATGGAAAAGCACCAGCTTAAAGATGGATTCCTGTTCATGTGACATGATCACATGTCCTGTGAGACTTCATTACCCACTCGCTGGCACACATGTATACAAGAAGTCTTACAAGTAAACAAAGCCAACCAATTGTCCTGGTTGATGGGAGCCATCAAGATTCCAAACCACCATTAATGGTCAACACGTTGCATAATTACATTAGGACCTCAGAGTTATATTTCATATTTCTAGTTTCAGATACAAGAATGATACATTCATACAAATAGGATGACCACACTTAGTAGATTATAAGCTTTGTAATGATTCCTTACAAGAGACCTTTTGCATAAAGCATATTCCAGTTACAGCATATCCACACTTATAAACATATTTTTACAAAAATATGGAGTGCAACGTCACACCAGTCAAAAGAAAAATCTTTGTTTTCTTTTTTGGTATTACCTTTCAATTAATTTAGATGACAGGATGCGAGTCATACAGACAGCATTTTCCTCTACCATCGTTTGGAAAACTCTGAACTATCTAAGTAAACAGCATGTTGTATTTCTTAACCATGTCTCGAAGAAGGCCTGAGTATGCACCATTCTTGTCTCATCTACAACAGAGCAAAAAACAAACAAAATGAAAGTGTCATTCAATTCTAGTATAATTCTCTGTCGGGAAGGCAGCATGCTGTGAGCCAGAGTACATTGTGAGCATGTCAACACTGCACCTGAGAGCAAGCCTCGCAACCCCGGTCCACAGACTTGTGCCCGTGAGGGTCACACCAACACTTTAAAAATAGCTGTGTAGGCATGGGGTTTGCATTGGCGCTTTTGGGCTTTGAAGTCGGGGGTGGAGCTTGAGAGCCTGAACTGCAAGATCTACACAGCTATTTTTAGAGCACTAGTACAAGCCCCACTAACACAAGTGTGGACCCAGGCTGGGAGACTCACTCCCAGATGCAAGGTACACATACCCTAAGTGACAAATCTTGCATTCGCCTCCAAACTTAGCCCTGCAGCCATGGAAGGTCCTTTCAGTGACTGTTCTGCTGTCGGGGGAAACAGACCCTAGAGCAGTCGTTCAGCGCTCTGCAGTCCCTGTGTTCCACTTCAGCTCCCTCTATACAAACCTAGGGATGTTGAGGGAAGGCAGAGGAATAGCCAGGAATGATGTGCTTCACCCCAGACCCATTGTGCAAAACTCCCACAAAGCTAAAGTGAAATGCCTATTCCTACAGACCATGGACTCTAGCAGGAGCTGCACTGGTGCTCTGCACATAGACAGAAGCAAACCACCACTGCTAAGGCCCAAAGAACAAAGCATATTTACTGTGCTTTGCACTGCAGTCCTTGGTTTGGCCCAGAATGTTTATATTACAGTAGGGTTCAAATTGATTCAAAGGAGTGCACAGTGGTTAAAGAAGAAAAGATTAAAATCTTTACATGTTCAAATAACTCCTAAGCAATAAAATGAAAAGAACATAAATCTCTATCATTTAGCCTGGACTGGACTGTTTCATAAATACTGGAATATTTCTAAATTGTGAGATTAGTCCAATAATTTTTAAAGGCTTATATTTAAAATGTTTCAGGGCAAAGTGTGCTGGCTCATGTATATACAGTAAAAACATTAAATGAAGGAAAATGACAAAGACCTTAAATCATAAACAGCACCAAACTGTGAATCCAGATGTGCTATGGATCTTCAATCTAATAAAATCTGTGATATTACACAACACATCTCATATAAAGCTTTTATAGTTGAAGAAAGAGGGAAGCAAAGAACATATGGAAAGGGACAGTCACATTTTTCAAGCTGAAACTTGACATACCTTAAAATTATAAGACAGTGGTAAGATTTAGAAGATTAGATATTTGCTACAGCACTCTGTATAGTATAAAATCTATTTTTTAAAAGCAGTAATACCAAATTTTCCATGTTGATGAAAGAGGAATTTAATTAGGTCACTAAAAAAAAGGAACAGTTGTAATATAAAACATTTCTGAAAAGGAAATTCACTCTGCAAAACCTTTGACTAATCATAAAGTGATGCAGATCTGAAAGGAAATACTCTGATTATATTTTTACCCATCTGGGAAGTCAGATGTTTGGAAATACCCAGAATTTTTCTAAATATTTCCTGCTGTTCATATAAAAACTCCTCATGTATTTAGAAACCATGGCCTGATTCTGATCTCTCACCAGTTTTACACAAAGATAAGCCCATTGACTTTGTTGGAGAGACTTTTAATTTCCCTCCTATAACTGATAACCATGATTGGGCTCAAAGTGCATATAATGAGCCTCATTATACACTGTGTTACTTCTTTGTTACCCAAGTGCAACTTCCGTTAAATCAATGCACTTACATAGGCGTAAAACTGGAGCAACACAGTGGTGCTAATTATGGCACCTATTTGCAGCTGCTGCACTAATTATTTTTAAAAATTTGCCCTTAAAAAAATCAAGATTGGAAAAGTTGAAAACTATGTGCTAAAATCTGCTCTCAGTGACATGAATAGAAATCCAAAGTAACATCAATTGTATGAAGGAGTAACCTTGGATTTACATCAATGTAACAGAACAAAATTTGTCCCTTCGTGTTAAGAGTAAGTACAAAAAATCAAGGAGGAAAAAAAAATGAGGCATCAGTGTTTTCTATTTGTTTTCTCTTAACATTTGTGAGTGACCCTCATGAATGCATAGGCCAGGAAAATAGTACCATCACTTTGAGTCAGGTGTACTTAGGATCAAGCACATTGTAATTGCTTCAGAACAGGGGAAATGCAACATTATTTTCCAAGAAAGAATGCCGTAGGTATACTTTGCCCCAGACATCAAATACATTAAAAAGAAACGTCTGGTCATCTTAACCCAGTACCTTTTTGTGCAAAATGGCACATTCTATAAGTAAATTCACAACAAGCCATGTTTGCCACTCTCCTGGGTATGAAGAGAGGATTTACCAGGTCAGGCAAAGTGCTAGATCTGTCTTTTTGAAATAGTTGGATTTAGGTACTGCTTTTTTATTTTTAAGGTCCACTTTTAACGAAAATTTTAAATACAAATAAGCAGGAGCAGCAGCATTTGCCAAACAAATCTTTTAGGGCTTTTTTTCCTCTTTGGAAAAAAAAACATAACAATAAAATATATGGAGTAAGCAATTATAGGGGACACCATTTGTGTTCTGCATCAGCACACCAGAGACATGAACAGTTTGATCAATGAACCACACCATAGAGTGTTACTGTGTTCATTTGTTCAGTTTTAGAAGAAATGGCTAGATTCTTAAATCTAGTCCAGGCTCTTTACTCCTCTCAAGTGGTACAAAATAGCTGGATTCTGAGTGTAACTGGCCAACTAGGAATTCCCCTGCCACTCAGGGCTACTGTCTTTTTCCCTTTGGTCCGAGAAAGCAGAAAATAGCCACAGTGCTGTGCACTCTAACCATGCTTCTGACATGCCCCCGGTTTTACACTGTAGAACCCTGACACCAGTTCTGCATAGTCAGGATGCCATCTGCCTAGAGTGATGGTAGGGGAGGTAATTTTGCCCATTTAAAAGCCCTTATGCACCATGAAATTGGCCACAAGGGGTCAGAGTGTAACTGAGGCCTGGTTTATACCTAAACCTTACGTCGGCAGCTACGTCGCTCAGGGGGGTGAAAAATTCATACCACCTGCGAGATGTAGTTACGTCGACCTAAACCCCAGTATTGATGTCACTAGGTCAATGGGAGAAGTCTGCCATCTACCTCGCCATTGCCTCTTGAGGGGGTGGATTACCTACAGAAACAGAAAAACCCTTGCAAGTGTCTTCATTACAAGCAGGACAGCAGTGTAGTTACAGCTGGGCCAGCGTAGCACTTGTAGAGTAGACACAGCCTGAGAATCACAGCTAATGGATTATTGCTCAAGGGAAAATGAAGGCCAAAAATATGCTAGGGTGGGGTTTTTGGGGGGGGGGGGGCGGGTGTGTGTTTGTTTGTTTTTTAAATGAACTGCTTGAGGGGAGGTTCACCTAAGTTCAAACTCTAACAAAGTTCACCAGTCCTTCTCCCTCCCTCTTTCCGTGTTTCTTTTGTTCATTCCATGGGCTCACTCTTCCCTACAGCCTGCCCCTTTAAATTCTGGGATGAAAGCCTGTCCATCTTGAATAGCCAATGGCAAACCCCACAATGACTGCAGTGGGGCCAGGATTCCACTTTCTGGTGTAAAGGGCAGACCTTCACAAAACCCCCATGAAAACATGTGCCAATGAGGTAGCTGGGAAATCAAAGTCTGTCAAATGCACAGGTCGATGAGGTGAATGAAAATGTTCAGAACGAGGGCTTCCTGCACCAGGGCCTCATTCTGCACATAAAACTGGCATGTCAGAAAGAAAGGGAGGAAAAAAACCATGCATCCTGGGGAGGCTTTGGTGCAGAGGCCAGCCAACCCATGGCTAAATGAGATGTCCCCACTTCTAAACAGATATGGCCATCCCCTCTTCAAATAGCCACATGGCCAAGAGGCTGTGCAGATAACTGCTTGTGGCCAGGGAATGGGGATAAAAGCCTGAAAAGAGCTCCTCTGGGCAGCATATACTCCCTTCTACTACCTCTTTACACTTAGTCAAAGGTTCCCCATTGGCACAACACTAGAGTGCAGGAGCTGGGGAGAAGACAGTGCAGCCAAGCTGAGAGGAGTGTGTGCTGACAAGACTAGAGCAGAGCAGCTTGGTGAAGGATAGAAGAAATTTCCTGAGGATCCATTATTTCAGGGCTTTTTCTGTCCCTTTCCCCTTGGATACCCCTCAACACACTTAACGTGTTCCCACAATGACTTTCAGCAGTAAGTAACAAAGAAAGAAGTGCGCCATTAAACAATGTTTCAAAACAGGTGACATCTGAGGCAATTTGAGTCAAGAAAATCACCTGCTCATCCGACGCATTATGGGCCAGATTATCAAAATGTTCAGCTCTCAATCAGGCTTTAAAAGAAGGAGTCAGATTTTCAAAGGGGATCAGCACATCCAGTGATGAAAAACTCTGAAAATCTGGCCTTATTTGGGTTCCTATATGTGAACTGAGATCCTTTAAAAAACTGTGTCAACCTACCCAGACAATATTATCTTTCCAACTAACAAAATCTCAGGGGTAGACGCCAGGGCTCCCTTTAAATTTTGCACAGCGCTGATAAAAACCTCAAAGACTTTTTATTTTTATTATTTTGTTCCCTTCTGTTCGTTTATAAACTAGAGGGGAATATAGGTCCCGAGATTAGTAGGACAGAAAGAAAAAGGAAAGAGAGAAAACATCAAAGGAGTCTGTAATGGGCAGGAGGAATCCAAGAGTCTGAAATGGAGCATCCCAAACAATCTGTTCCAACTGTCTTTCAAAGTGAACCTCCCATCCGCACCCTCTCCTTCTGTACTCCAAAGGGAGATAGTCTGAGATAAGGTAGCTTAGAAAGAAGTAAAGACATTCAGAACACAGGATAATGTTCAGTGACTTTAAAATTGGTAGATGTGTTTCATTTTTAAAGATATTTAGATCTGGTCAAAACCAGTTCCGGGGGTTGGTGGACCACAATTATTTTCCCACATACAAATATCTTTGCCACTTAGAACAAATGGTAATGTCTGTGTATTACCACAATCTCTTTAGTGGAGAGATTGTCTTTTTTCCCTATCTTTATTAAGCACAATGGAGCATCAATCTCAACTGAGGCCACTGATGCCACAACAACAATAGGAAAGGAGTACTTGTGGCACCTTAGAGACTAACCAATTTATTTGAGCATAAGCTTTCATGAGCTCACGAAAGCTTATGCTCAAATAAATTGGTTAGTCTCTAAGGTGCCACAAGTACTCCTTTTCTTTTTGCGAATACAGACTAACACGGCTGTTACTCTGAAACAACAATAGTAATCCTAGAAATGTAAGGCTGGAAGGGCCTCAAGAGGTCATCTTCTAGTCCAGCTCCCTATAACAAGGCAGGATCAAGTACAATAACAATAGAAGCCCTTATGTCCCATACAATAGCCTCTAGTGATTTTTTTTGTTTAGATACATGAGGCTTTTGAGAGAACTAAAGCAAAAAGTGAAACAGCACTTAGGTAATTTTATTTTTTGTTTGTGATGACTAATTATGTTTATTGTATCTGACACCAGTCAGGGGCACAAAAGTCTTTTCTTTTCTTTTTTTTTTTTCTTTTGCCTACTACAATAGTAAAAAAAAACAACACTTGCAAAAGATTTGTTTTGTTTTATTATATCTGACACAAGTCAAAGAGAAACAGCACTAAAAGCTCCATCTGTGCACATTAGCATTTTAAAAGCTCTGAAAAAAAACAAGCTTTGTATTTGACCCACACAGATGTATATATACACATATAGTGAGTATGTAGCTGTATCACACAATAACGTGACTTATCTGAAGGTTTCAGGGGACATAAAACACTTGGATACACAAGGAAAAAGAGGGAAGTTTGCCTTTCCAATTCTACTACGCTTCAGGTTCTCAGGTCTGCTTCTCATGAGTTAATAAATTCTGAAGTTACAGGTGTGACGTTGCACTCCATATGATTTTATGAAAATATGATAATGAGTGTGAATATAATGTAACTGGAATATGTTTCATGAAAAACATCTCTTGTAAGGTATCATTATAAAGCTTATAATCTACTGAGTGTGGTCATCCTATTTGTATAAATGTATCATTCTTATATCTTAAACTAAAAATATGAAATAAACTCTGAGGTCCTATTATAATTATGCAAAGTTTGGGCCATTAATGGTGGTTTGGAATCTTGATGGCTCCCATTAACCAGGACAACTGACTGTAGATGGCTCTGTTTACTTGCAAGCCTTTCTGTGAGTCAGGCCAGAAAGAATGAAGGCTTGGGGTCTCACAGGACATGTAAACATGTCACCTGATACTGGAATCCATCTTAAACCTGGGGCTTTTCCATTTAAAAGGAGGGGTGGGGACCCAGAGATACAAAAGATTCCTGCCTTGTGCCAAAGCTATATAAGGGAGTGGAACAGAACAAAGGTGGATGCAGTCATGAGAAATCCCCTTTGTTTCCACCTAAGCTGGAACAAGGACTGTACCAGGGGAAAGGATTGGACCCAGACTAGGAAGGATTCCAGTCTGTGAAAGAAGCTTATTAGAATATCTCTGAGGGTGAGATTTTATCTGTAATCAGTTTCTTAGTGTATTAAGCTTAAACTTGAGTGTTTTGCTTTATTTTTCTTGGTAACTTACTTTGTTCTGTTATTACTTGGAACCACTTAAATCCTACTTTTTATTCTCAATAAAATCACTTTTATTATTGAACCCAGAGTAACTGATTAATACCTAGGGGAGCAAACAGCTGTGCATCTCTCTCTCTCAGTGTTATAGAGGGCAGACAATTTATGAGTTTACCCTGTATAAGCTTTATACAGAGCAAAATGGATTTATTTGGGATTTGGACCCCATTGGGAACTGGGTATCTGGGTGCTAGAGACAGGAGCACTTTCTATGCTGTTTTCAGTTAAGTCTGCAGTTTTGGGGGACGTGATTCAGACATTGGTCTGTGTTTGCAGCAAGCTAGCGTGTCTGGCTCAACAAGACAGGGTACTGGAGTCTCAAGCTGGCAGGGAAAACGGTCTCAGAGGTAATCTCAGCACATCAGGTGGCAGTCCCAAGGGGGTCTCTGTGACCCAGCCCACCACAACTGGTGACTGACAGTTCATCATGTGCGTGTCTCCGCCTGCGCAGGGGCATGTACAAGGGAGGGCAAACCGGGCACGGGGCCCCCCAGTAATCGGCAGAGTCACAGAGCTCCTCTGCCCTCGCCGCGGGGAGAGAGAGAGAGAGAGCTCCTTGGGCCCTGGGGGCTGGGGCCAGAAGAGCTGCTCTTCCTCCCCCCTTTTGTTAATACAAACCCCTCACTATAATGGCCAAATGGCTTGGAATGGAAGTGAAGAGGGAACAACAGGACGAAGACTTACCGGCCCTTTTCCCCAGTCCAGGAAAAAGGGAAGGAGGAAAGAGAAGGAATATCTATCCCTGGACAGCAGGAGATCTTCCATCAGTGCTACTAACACTGTTTCCATTCCACATCCTGGCCCACATCCAGATACTGCCGGTCTAGACGATTAGCTTCAGTTAGATGAGCTCCTCTGAGCTTACTCAGAAGTGAAAGGGTTGATACTGGGCAGTAGTTTGCTAGAACACATGCATAAAACACGCATAACTATGGGCTTGTCTAGGCAGGGACACAAAATTTAATATAAATTAGCTAAAGGTGTGAATTTAAACTGCATTTAAAATCTCAGTGTGGATGCTTTTAGTCAGAATTAAAGTAGCCTTAATTTGATTTTATCGTAATTTAAAGTGAATTAATACTAAAATCAAATTAAGGCCACTTTAATTCTGACTAACAGCATCCACACAGAGATTTAATGCAGTTTGTTTAATCCTCTTTAAATTCACACCTTTAATTAATTCAGCCTGATTTTTCTGAGCGTGTCTACACAGCAACTAGACACCCACGGCTGGCCCATGCCGGCGAACTGAGACTTGCAGGGCTCCAGCTTCAGAGCTGTTTCATTGGTGTGTAGACCTCCAAGGATCGCAGCCCAGGCTCTAGAACCCTGGGAGGGTCCCACAGCTCAGGCTCCAACCTGATCCTGGAAGTCTACACAGCCCTGTGTGCTTGAGTAGGCTGGTATGGGCCAGCCACGGGTTTTTCTTTGTTGTGTAGACATATCCCATGTGTCCCTGCATACAGGAGCCCCAAGTGTTCTACAGTGTAGAGCACAGGGTCACTTTATATATATCAGTGGGATTATTCACATGTAGAAAGTTACTCTCCTGCTAAGTGTTTGGAGGATTAGGGCCTATAGTTGCAACAAATATGGGAGATCCCATCATAATGAAAATAATATTGGAAGGGCTACAAACAAGAGCCCTTAAATAATAAGAGACTAAAAAAAGTTAATATATAGTAAGGGGCTGTCATAAATATAAAGGGAAGGGTAACCACCTTTCTGTATACAGTGCTATAAAATCCCTCCTCGCCAGAGGCAAAACCCTTCCACCTGTAAAGGGTTAAGAAGCTAAGATAACCTTGCTGACACCTGACCCAAAATGACCAATGAGGGAACAAGATACTTTCAAATCTGGAGTGGGGGGAACAAAGGGTTTGTCTGTCTGTGTGATGCTTTTGCTGGGAACAGATCAGGAATGCAGCCTTACAACTCCTGTTAAGTTAGTAAGTAATCTAGCTAGAAATGTGTTCATTTCTTTTTGTTTAATGGCTGGTAAAATTAAGCTGTGCTGGATGGAATGTATATTCCTGTTTTTATGTCTTTTTGTAACTTTAGGTTTTACCTAGAGGGATTCTCTAGGTTTTGAATCTGATTACCCTGTAAGGTATTTACCATCCTGATTTTACAGAGGTGATTCTTTTACCTTTTCTTTCATTAACATTCTTCTTTTAAGAACCTGATTGATTTTTCATTGTTCTTAAGATCCAAGGGTTTGCGTCTGTGTTCACCTGTACAAATTGGTGAGGATTCTTATCAAGCCTTCCCCAGGAAAGGGGCTTGGGGGGCTTGGGGGAATATTTTTTGGGGGGAAGACGTCCCCAAGTGGGCTCTTTCCCTGTTCTTTGTTTAAAACACTTGGTGGTGGCAGCATACAGTTCAAGGACAAGGCAAAGTTTGTACCTTGGGGAAGTTTTAACCTAAGCTGGTAAGAATAAGCTTAGGGGTCTTTCATGCAGGTCCCCACATCTGTACCATAGAGTTCAGAGTGGGGAAGGAACCCTGACAGGGGCAAACCTCTAAATGTTTAGATACGCCTATCTTAATCCCTTGCATGTACAGGGATGGACTGAAGATCTGATGAGAACACTCCTTGTGAGATTTCCAGTACCTCTTTGTCACAGATGGTCCAGAAATACCATGAGAGATGACTTTCTTTCGGTATTACATTTGTTTTCAGGCACAGACAGAAGCCAGGGGTGCAAGAAAATGGGGAAAAAATGGGAAGTGGAGAGGGAATTAAGTGAACTGCAAAAAAGATATAGGGTTTATTTGAAGTTTTGGGAGAAATAGGACAGGCTCATTGTATTGGGGAGAATATATGAAAAGTTCATTTTATATGAACTGGTTTATCCGTACAGGAAAAACAAGTCACTTTGCCCTGTGCTGTTTCACATACTTTTCTCTGAATGACAAGCAACTTTCAATGGCAAAAACTTATTTTCTCTCACACAAAAAATTAAGCTTGTGCACCATGATCAGAGGGATGACATTCACGTTTAGAACTGGCTAATCTAGCTATTAGACAGGCCTGGCATTTATTTATACTAAGAACATTTAAAGAGTCTTCAGTCCTTACTTAGGTAATACTATCAATAAGGAGAGTTTTGTTTAAATAAGGACTGCAAGTTCGGGTCTCATCAATACTTGGAACTCTTTGTCAGAGGATGTTGTGAAGGCCAAAACTATAACAGGGTTCAAAAAAGAACTAGATAAATTCATGGAGGACAGGTCCATCAATGGCCATTAGCCAGGATGTGCAGGGATAGTGTCCCTAGTCCGTTTGCCAGAAGCTGGGAATGGGTGACATGGGATGGATCACTTGATGATGACCTGTTCTGTTCATTCCCTCTGAAGCACCTGGTATTAACTGCTGTCAGAAGACAGGATACTGGGCTAGATGGACCTTTGGTCTGACCCAGTATGGCCGTTCTTCTTATGTTCTTATACTTCATTAATCCCTAGATAAATTTAAAAGGCCAAATTCATGCCTGATGTAGCTTTCTTGAAGTCAGTGGAGTTACAACAATAGAGTGAGTTGACTTCAGTGGAAGGGCTGAGTTTAGCCCAGGGTAACAAATTGTTTGTTTTATCCCTGTTTTCCCCCACGAAGACTGATACTTCTACTGACACTCAAGCTATTCCTTTAAAAAGGTTCAATCTGTGTGCAATATAGTGCCTGTAAATAGGTTCCTTTTGTCATGTGCCTAAGATCAAGAATGTGAAAGAGAGGGTTCTCCTGCTAGCTGTGCTTTCTAACTACGAAGGAAAACTGCTGAGCATAGGGACCATTTCAGCTGAGAGGTTTCAGCTTTAATTGGCTCCTTGCTATCATACCTTCTGCCAAGATTGTGGCTATCTTCTCATGTAGCAACATTATCTCCAAAAAGGAATTTTCCACCTTCACTGTAGTCAAAACACAGCAAGCACAATTAGCAAAAAAATAAAACAAAATAATAATAATAAATAATAATAATGAGGGTTATTATTACAAAGTGCTTATTTAGAAAGTAGGAGTCCCAGTAAATATCCTACTGTTTTCACGTGGGCACAAGGGACTAGAGAACACTCGGGCATTATGCCATCATTCTGCAGGAGTAAGGCTGATGCCAACAGAACACAAAACTGATATTGCTTTGTGTGTGTTTATGGCATTGAAGTCAATCTGAAAAGTTAGTACCAAGTATAGATGGAAGATATTTGTAGATATTTGTGCTAAGGAAGGTAAGTAAATCCCTCTACTTCCTTTGAAAAAAGCCTCCAAGGTCCATTTATGCCCTTCTGGATGCTCACAGATTTTTCCACTTTACAGCCTGTCCCATTCCACACTAAATCCCATTACCATCCTATCCCATTCCTGATTAATGTTTCTGTCTTTTTTAGATGTGCTGGAAGTGCTCAAAACTCTTAGACTGCCAACAAAATCATTCAAAATACAACAGATGTAGCAGGTCACTTTGAAATAAATGTAGTAATTGTCACCCCTTAAAAAACAAACAAACATATCTTCAGCTGCTCAGATGATGTGCAAATGTTCTAGACAGCAACACATTGGGTTGCAATATGTTACACTCCCAGCTTCTGTCTTTGTTCTCAGATTTGAGCTCAATGTGCAAGAGCTAGACCACCAGAAAGGAGGCAGCCTGAGTAACACTGAATTCTGTCCATTTCTAGAGTGGATCAGCAGAGGATGGTTTATTCCATGCATAATATTTAACATGCAGAGGACTCTGTTTTCCAAGACATATTAGCTCAAGCTGTAGGATGCTGGTGTGCCAATTAAAGCTGCTGTACATTCATTTGCTGCACAGCAGACTCCTCCACAAGACACTGGCTGATGGGCAAGAAATTAGCATGGTTTCTTTACTCCCCTTCCTGTCTGCCGATGGCATGTCTCAGAGCTGGAGTAGGTCATCCAGCTCTGTGCTCCAGCTCTCCCCTTCAGATGATTGCAACTGCATAATGCTGCTGGCATCCTCCACAGTTCTGGGTATTCCTTTCTTTTCCCTCCCCCCAACAGAAAAGGTTAATTCAGCTCTGACACACATTCTCTTCAACTGGTTGTGGTCTCCTTTGGCTCTTTCCCTGCTCTGCTGACATCGCACAGTATCTTGCAAAGTTCCTTCCTTTCAGTGCTTCAGAACAGTCAAATATTCTATATTAGCATGAAAATGCTATAAGGGAGATAGAGCAGAAGGAGTTGTGCTCCCCTACAGATGCCAGCAGAGCAGAAGGTCTCCTCTTCTTCCCCCTAGAGTGTGGAAACACTGCTTCCTTACTTCACCCCCTCTTCCCAGGCTAGTGAGGGAAGGACTCACTGGGTATAAGTGAAAGCATTAGGACCATCAGATGCCTAGCTGAGCGGTTTCTGGGTTTCCCAGCCTTTCCTCCAGCAGCAGCAACCCCTAGCAGGAGATGGAAGAGGTGTCCCAGATTCATCCTCTTCAAGAAAGGTCCATAGAAATTAAAATTGGACATACACACGCAAGCGCAGAAAAGCACTTTTTGAGGCCACCTATGACAGAGCCTGAGACACACAAGAAAATACTGTCCTGAAACCGTCCTTTACATGCTTCTCTTGATCACCTGCATCATCTCTTCTGTTTTGGGATGGGCTTGTTGCCCCTACAGAACTGATTCATTCCATTTCATGCCAATTCAGTGAGAAGGTCTTCAGTGTTGTCTCTTAACATCAAGTGTAGCATCGTGGTGCTAAAGGACAAGATTCTGTTCATTGACAGGGATTAGAATTTTAGCCAAACTAAGGTGAGTAGAATACATTTAAAAATTTTGACATGTGTTTTACTAGTCCAGCAATATCACTTCTGGTTTTGGCAGAAAACTCATTCAATGCCATTTGTAGGCCTTCCAGGTTCTTGGCAAATAATAATAATAATAA
The DNA here is from genome assembly GCF_015237465.2 of Chelonia mydas. Taxonomy (NCBI): domain Eukaryota; kingdom Metazoa; phylum Chordata; order Testudines; family Cheloniidae; genus Chelonia; species Chelonia mydas. The sequence goes on along the minus strand of NC_057849.1, from coordinate 159,899,786 downwards.
ATAATAATAATAAGGCACACAATCAATACATACAGCCCACCACATACCAGACATTGAATGGGGGTGAATCAGGAATGTTTTCCTTCAAATTTTCCTATTTCTGTGGATCTGAGCGGAAGATATTGCACAATGACTGAAGACATCCAAAGAACATAACACAATTGACTACTCAGCTGAATCAATAACAACCCAAGTTCAGCGTATGCGATGCACATGTGGGAAAAAGTGCCTGAGGATTCTGTCAGAGAAGCACCACCTGAGCTCCATGATACTCTCCATCCATATTGCCATCATCATCATAAGTTTGTCCACAGCAGAATCTGAGATCTTACTTATGTTTAGCTAGGATATTGCATGTTATTTCAGCTATTTCCTTGCCAGGCTTCTTGGTAAAGCACAAAACACATTCTGAATCAAAGTTACCAGCCGATATTTGATTAACATATCTGATCAACAGGGTTTGTTCCTCATGTGAGCTGTCTGATGTTGCATCAAATTATTGAAAAGGAGTTGGCCTCTTTAACTTAACCTGGGATTGTTTTCATGACTTTCCCTGCACATTCTTGAATAAATTCATTTTAGCTCTCAGGTGATAAGGAGTGTACTTAAACTCTGAGATTGCACTTGTGCCTTTTTCACCTGGTCAACATGGTTACCCAAAATCTGATCGTACTTGGCCAATAAATCAATAATACCCAAAAAATGCCATTGGATTTATCACACAGCTTGCAACTTGTGCCATGGAAGGCTAATCCTCATTCTCCAAGAAACAAAAGAAAATATTGTTCCACTTCTTATTCATTTCCAAAATTTGTCTCCAATATTGAGTGGATGATTTTACCACCTTTCAATTATCTTCTTGCATCCACCCATTTTATATAGCATGTTCTCTGTGTGTTGCTTTTTTCATGGTCAGGGCTTTGCTTATACAGCCAGTGCCAGCTGTGATGTTCAGTCCATCCACTGAGTATGGCTAAGGTTGGAAGAACACCTTGACTTGTTGCATCCTGAGGGAAAAGTTGACATGGACTGCAACAAGCAGTATGCTGTGTCACTGCTGTCAAGTTCAACTTTTACACATTTAGAAAGAGTGTAGTGCATAAGGAAACAGCTTTCCTTTGGTATCCCATTCTGGATGGATTTTTATCTACCAGTTAAGAAGCACAAATTTATTTATGTTAACCTGTATTACAGGTCCTGCACTTAAAAGAATGTTCTCAACAGAAAAATTAGGTGTTCATCCTTATCCTGTAGATGTTCTTCCTCCGCCTCCTCCAAATGTGCTTCTCCTACAGCAGAACTCAGAGGTTTAATATCAACTTTCTCTCCTTCTCCAGTCCTTGGTTTCCATCCAAAATATTCTAGAGTTCTTTTCCCTGCTCCTTGTACTGAAAATTTTCTCTGCCTTTCCTTTCTTTTTTTGTGCACCTGGCTTGTATACACACTTCACATCTGACTGTCTGAGGATAAGTGGAGTTCAGGGCAGCGTTGCCAGTATTGTGGAAGTTTCCTTAGCTCTAAGGCCATGCTTCCCAATCAGAGCTGCTGCAGGAAGCAGCCAAACAACCTCCTCCCACCCACCTCCACCCTATTCTGACAGGAGGGGAGTGGGAGGAGGGAGCAGAAGAAGCCCAGCAGCTCAGAGCAGCTCCACTCCCTCCTCCCCATTCCCCTCCAGTGGGTGGGGACAGCTCCTCTGCTCTTTACCCCCTCCCGCCCCCAGGAGCACACGGCCCAGGAAGGGAGAAGGAAGGGGGACCCCTGGATCTGTCCCCCTCCACCTGGAAGGGGGACAGGAGACTGGGGACCCTGCAGCAGGCCCCTCCCCAGTCTAGGAGGGGTTGAAGAACCTCAGGAACAGCTGAATTGATGGAAATAAACCAATTTATTAGGGAGACAGAGAAATTGTCTGAGACTGAGGTTCACACTTTTCCTAACCTGTTGGAACTGACAATTAATTATGCCATCCATTAGCTTTTGACAACTGAGTTTATTTCAATAATATCTTTTCGTTAAAGTTTCTGTCTTAGATAATAATGTTATTGAACTCATCAGCAGTAAAGTTGGATATATACTGTGGGAGAAGCAGGATGGAGTGTGGTCCCAGAAAACATGATGTAGTGGGGCCCCAAATTTTTCTTGACAGGCCTGCACTTGTAGGAAGCAACATATATACCAAATCTCTCATCACCTGACTTCTCTCTTCCAATTACATCCTTTCCACATCTCTAGTACATTTTATGTAGAAAGGAAATGCTTGTCTGTAAATTACAGTTCCCACACCAGTGTGCGTGTCTAGTTATCAGGCCCTCCGGATACAAGTTTCTTTTCATTTTTAGCTGACTGAAGCTCTGCCTAAAATCTCAACCCCAGATTGCCAAAGCCCATAAAAGTCAAACAAATGGGTTCCATGCAAATAGGCTCTTTGGTTTTATTATTCATCTGGTTGTTACCACAGCCCATGGCACCCTCATTCCTTAGCTGCATTGGAAAACTGTCTTTCGCAGCAACCTTTGGGCTCATTTTTATTCATTTGGCTCCTAAACAGTACAAATATCTAGAGAGATAAATAAATTAAGTATCTGCTTATTGTCACATGACTTCAATAACTCTTTACGTTTGCCATTTACACAAGAACAAAGCATCTGTTTTCAATAAAGACTTAATTTTCCAATTAAAGAAACTAAACAAGAACAAATATAAAATCTACATAACAGAGAAAGCAGAATGACTTTTACATTAAGATCCTCCATCGTGAATCTCCTAACAATCCTGCCCCCCAGCACTGAGACAGGACTAGAATATTTAAAGTTCCAAACAAGAAATTATAGAATCATTGCTACATAGGTCAATCTGCCATATAGACCCAAACTGCAGGATTCACTCTTCCTATTTTGTTTCCCACAGAATCTCACTATTCTCTCACCCTCTATCATCCTCTCTCCCAGCATATATGAAAGGAAAGAAATAGAGAAGGATGGTGTGTAGTTTATACCAAACACTTGTTTTTTTCCAATGATTTTAGAACATAATATTCCTTTGTCTCTTTTCTACCCACTTTCTCACCAGCATCCCAGCTTAATTTGTTTGGTCACTTTTAATAGGTTTCATTCTCTCCCACACTGCTTTTTCTGCATCCTGCTTCTCAGCCTCCACTAATAAGAGCAGAAGCAGGCCCATAAATTCAGCAGCAAAACTTCTGTTGACCTCAATGGGAGCAGGATTGGGCCCTTCGTGAACCAATACTTTCCGTGTCTACACTTCCTATCAGAGGGCATAAGCCACTGCTTCTACACATGTTGATTTATCTTAGAGGTGATCTACCGTGGGCCTAATTCTGCTCTGCCTTCCCTGATGTTTAAGACACACCTGTGGAAAGTGAGTGTGAAACTGTACCAAATGCAAACAATAGTTTCATACCCTTTTTGCACAGGTGTAGTGTCTGTACTGTGCAGGGCCCAGCTGGAGAATCAGACCCAATTTCTGCAGTGAAAAACAGAAACTGAAAGTAGGAGGAGGGAAACATATTACAGCATCATCTAGAGGCATCAAACTGAGGTCAGGTGCTGTGTTATACAACACATAAGAGGCAATCCCTACCCTGAGGGGGTTATAATCACAGCAGCAAGACGACAGACAAAGGGTGAGAGATCAAGCATAGAACTCACCCAAGGTAACAAGGCCGGTCAGCGGCAGGGAGGGAAATAGAATGTGGGTTTCTTACCTCCTACGCAGTGCCCTACCACCTAGACCATATTGCTAGTTTATATACCATATAAAAGGACCTCTGCTTATGCCTCCTTAGCTTTTGGGGTGTTTTAGGTCTAGTAGAGAACAAGAACCTTAAATCTTCCTTGGGATAAGAGTGTTTCCCTGAGTGATTTTAGCCTGCCAAAACAGTTGAGGTTTACAAACCAGAACTATGAGATTCATCTATCCCTATTCTCAAGCAATTAACTTGTCTTGAAGTATTTTAGTTATTCTAAATTAACTTTTAAGTTAAGGTCAAAGCCTGGATTTAGAGTAAAGAATATTAAACAATTATAAGCCTATGTACATGTATTTGAGCAGGTATATTCTCAATGAAAAAAGCAGTTGTCTTTAAGACTAGGAGGCCATTAGGCAAAGAAAGTTTCATGATGGGAATACAAATTAAAAAGTTCTGAATCATGGCACTGTCTTATGAAGGATGAGTGCATATATATTTTTTAAAAACACTTTCCCTTTTCATATAAAAGGACTGTTTATTTCATCAATGCTTTATTTATGAATGCCCACACTTAGCTTTACAAAACATCTATTCAAACATCAGTGACTCAGAATTTTGGGACTTTCCTGCTTGTCTGGGAATAATGTTTATAATACAAATGTCTAGCTAATGAAATGCCATTTTCCATGCGTCAGAGATCTTTGTGTCTGTTGTAAGCAAGCAAGAAAGTAGAATCAGTCCTTTCCCTTTGTTCTTGGAAACAAAGAATGAAAGTTGCAGTACTTCATTTTTAGATGATAGTGACAGATCCTGTTTTGAGCAGGCAGAAGTATTTTCCCACATGCTTTTGCAGAACCAGGAAAGTTAGCATAGCATTTTCAAAGTTAGCACAGCACTTGCCCTCAAGTCCCTAGACATTCTAGGCTTCTTAAATTGATTTTAAAACTGTGCTCTTTGATGCAGGGTGGCACCATCTTTTTGGTCTGTGTTTGTCCTAGTTAAATTTTTACTTTAATTACAAACAGTATCAGTCATCTGGATTAGGAAGGGTACTTCACAGCTGGAGCCCAAATGGTTTTACCGAGATATACAAAGAGAAATGTTCAACTTAGCAGAGTGCATCTCCTGACTTGGACTTAAGAAGCTCATTTTGGAGAGCTTCTGCATAGGGATCATAAGTATTTCATTTCCAACCATAGAGTCATAGGACTGGAAGGGACCTCGAGAGGTCATCTAGTCCGGTCTCCTGCAGCACCAGAAATGTTCCAGGATGCGCAAGACTCCAAGTCCCATCACTAAGGGGGAAACCCCATTGATTGGCTAAGTCCTCTCTGTGTTTGGCCATCAGAGAGCATTTGTTACATGGCACGAGTAGGAAAGGTAGATCACTTGGAGAAGGCTTCACCATTCCTGCTGTGGCCCAAGGGTATGAAATGGTGCGTATAAGTTTTATGATTTAGCGAGTTAATGAGGAAAAGCTGATGTGCCCGAGTAGAGAGGTGGCAAAACTTTTTGAGTGCAAACACCAAAAATAAGGTGGGCGCTTGTTGAGTGAGTTACTTAGCGAGGCTTCTTTTGTCCCTGCCTTCTCTTTCATGCTTTTTTCTGTCCTCACTGCTAATTTCAAATCCCCGAGATGCAAAGCTCTACTCTGGGCACATACCAATATAGGCTCCATTTTTAAAAGGAGCCTAAAGCAATGAGATGCCCAACTCCTATTTTGAGGCTCAGACACCTAATCCTCTTTGACCACCTTTGAAAATCACAACCGTAAGTGGCATTGCATCTATAGGTTCACTGCTCTTGCTTCACAGCATAGCCCTGCTCATTCTCATGCTATATCAGACAGTGATATGGGTAAATGAGGAGTATGGCAGCCAGGTGGAAGACAAATCCTCCTTCATAAACAGGACTAGGAGCAACCCAGAAACAAGAGGGCACACCCTCCAATACCTCTCCTATTGCTCCAGGTTACGTTTTACACCCCTTATTCCTGACTGCAGGAGCGGTGCTAGTTCCACCACTTCAGCATCATCACAAATAATTGTCTTGCCACTGGAGGGGTAGAATTTGGATTACATTCAGTGTCAGGAATCCCTTCTTTAAAAAAAGAAATCTCTACACCAGAGGCTAATACAAAGGATGCAACAGGTGCATCAGAGAGACAGTATATTAGCATCCACTTTATTCCTTGGAGATTCCTTTTGTTTTATTTACATCTCGGACCCTTCAGGGAACCTGGAGTTATTTTCAGCAACAGAAAACGAGTGGAAAAGAAAAAAAAACCACAAAAGAAAGACTCAGCCACCCATTTAAGCCTTAAATCTGTACAAGTTCATTAGCATCAGTCTACCCTGAGGTAGAGGGACACATCACCACCTCTGCTGCTTTATAAAACATTTTTCAATAAACCCTAAACGTGAAGGCTACATTATTTTATAGTACCCCAGTGTCCAGCCTAAGGGTCTAACTTACTTGGAGAAGTTATTTTATTCATCAGCCAAAGCAGATTTTTACTTTGTTTTCATTTATTTAAAAACGAAAGGAAATGGTGTATTGACCACAGATTCCGTTCTCTTGGCTGAGTTAGCATACTGAAGACCCAAGGAAGTTAAAGCACCCCATAAGGTTCTATTAAAAAATCATTGGCCCTATCCTGAAGGTGTCTACTTTCAACTCCCACTGATTTCATTTGGAGCTGAAGCACATAGCAGCTCTCAAAGTGCTAGACACCTTTCAGCATCAGACTTTAACCAATAGATATTTGAATTTTGCTTTCACTTGCTCTCATGAGTATTAACACCCATACCTCTCACACACTCCTCATCTCAGCAACTACATTCATCTTCTTTCCAGGACTTCATCCTGTTTGAAACAATTACATCAATTTCATTTCCTTTATTCATTTCTAGTTATTTCCCCTACTTAAATTCTCACTTGCTTTGATCTCTCAACTACATCCCACATTCTGTACCTGAGGCAGAGCCTCCACGGTGGAGCCACTAACACAGAAGGTAACATTCGATTTTCTGGAGGACAATGGCTCAAAAAAGGTTTTTCTGAAGACCCAAGGAAAGTGATCTTAAAATTCCAGTGTAAAAGGACACTGTCTCCAGAAGACAAAGGACTGATTTGACCGTAACTTGTCACAAAGTATAAGATCCAGTTTGATCCATTGCTACAATAGACAGATATGTTAGTGCCCTGTATCCTGGGGCTCATCCAACGTGCAGTAAAAATCAGAAGTGGTTTGGCCATTGAATTTGTGGGGATCCGAATCTGTCCCTCTAAAATGAGAAGCTGGGAGGGAAACGTGATTTGTTGTAAATGCCACAAGGAATCAAATTAAAGGAATTATAATAATTGATTTAGTGTCAGACAATACCTTGAATGTGAAGCCAATAAATTCTGATGAACTGCAGTAGATACCTTACAGAGAAGGCTTAATAGCATACCCTCATAGCTTCCATTAACCATTTCAATGCTAAGTGGCCACGTGTCCTGAAGATGTTTAATCGGCTGTTGGGGGAAGAGGGGTTTCATTTCCTAGGCATCCTATAGTAGTTTAGTAGTGCAGCAGCTTTCAAGACCTAAATCTACTGCCTAAATAGAATCAGTCATAAAAATATATCAAGTATTCACTGTGGGAGAGACATTATGGTCTAGTAGTCTGAGGACATGACAAGGAAGCAGGATTCCTGAGCTCTAATCCTGGATCTGCTACTAGGTTATTTTGTGACCTTGGGCATGTCCCTTCTCTTCTCTGCTTCTATTTCTCCTTTTGTAAAAGGGGGGGAAACACTATTTACCAGACTACCTCATGGAGTGTTCTTAGGATTAGTTAAAAAGACCTTACCTTTTTTTTTTTTAAACTGATGTCAGATAGATAAGTTAAAAGCAGATACTACTCCTGCTTCCAAACCTCCTGCCAAATTTTGTGGGTTTACAATCATATTTTTAAAAAACATATTTCTCTCTGCTATTGTCTTTTGAAAGACTCCCAGACAAGGGAGGAAACTAATTGCCTTCTTAGCTCGATGTGAAGGGGTTATCGCACCACAAGAGTGCCTCCTTATGGCCAAGCATGGTGTAACAGCTGCCTTTCACTCTGGTGCCCCCTACTGACAGTCACTGCAGTGGTCTCTCATGTAACTTGGCCCTCCAGCCAGGTCACAGTATTTGTTACCCCAAAAGGGGCAGACAAAGATCAACAAGCAAGAGTCCAAATAATAATTCAAAGACCTCATGTCAGGTCTCTGGCTCCCGATTCTAGGCTCATGCCACATTGCCAGCGGCTGCTAAAGAACTCAGGCACCCCCTCTACACTGGATTCTATAGCTGACAGCCAAGGTTCACACAATCCCACTCCTTGCTGCTGTTTCCCTAGGCTTCTTCCTACCCAGCCTCCCTCAGGCTCTCTTTCCCACAACTTCTCCGGGTTGACCCTTCTTTCAGAGCTAGGATCTCAGCCACTCTTCTCCCACTGGGTTTCCTCCTCACCTCTTCTCCGTTCCCAGAGAATGACTGCAGACTCCCTCCCTGCATCCCCTTTCTGCTACAAACTTATGCTAACCAGCCTCGTCCTGCCCACCTGGGTTTCATGATCAACTGAGCCCGGCTCTCCCTCCACGTGGACTCAGGCCCACATTAACCCATGCAGTGCCCGTGTGGGGTACACACCCAATCACACCCAGGCAAAAAGTAAAACAGACGATGCACAAATTACTGTTGAATACACAATGCAAACAAACTGAAAAAAGAAACTCGTTTTGTTTCTAATCTCTCAGTTAAAAGTAACACTAAACACTACTATAACAAAAGGAAAATAAATTAATTCAGAAATGTAATTTTTAAGTGGATGGTCCTTTTAACATTTTACAGTGCCTTGAAAATATTGTTACATTTTGCTCATGTTCCTTGAGTGAACTGGATATGGTACTAAAACTTTTGCTGAGACATGTCTATAGGTCTATAGCAGTGAAGAGGTTAAAGAAGATGTGCTCCACCAAACCCTTAAGCTATTGGTGGACGGGATCTTTGGGGATATGGTCCTAGACAGTATGCTTAGTTTAATTAGAGTGGTTTAGTTTTACAGTTCTTCCAATGTATTATAAAAATTCATAATTTGCTGTCAAGCCTTCTGTAACATATGGAATAAAAACAGACATCTAAAAACATTAATAAGTGAGGGCTCATCTCTGTAACTCATTTGGACAGCCAGTTTACCATGGACAGTATGGTATATGCATTCTTTTTATTGGGCAGAAGAATACTTGCTAGTGCTTAAACAAGGTGATAAATATTTAAGATAAATGTAGTAGATGAACTGCTGGATATAATCATTGCTTCATTATCTGTTAGGGCCCACGTAGTGCTAAAATCTGTAATGTCATCTAAGATACAAATCTACTGTGTGGAACATTATTGGAATTGGAGTCATCATAAGAAACTTCTGGTCCTGGAAGGCTCCCTGAAATTGTTTAGGGAGCAGTAGGAGAACAATGTGCACTCATGTCTGCCAACATTCCTTGTTTCCATCGGTTTGTCTTCTGTTGTTTATTATCCAATACCATTCAGCCTTATAAAAATCTGAACAAAAAGTGCATTGGGCACAGCAGTTTGTTACAGTTGGTGATTAATGGCTGACCTGTCTGCCACCTCCAACTAAGTGGGAGAAGGAACTCAGGTGAATTTCTCTAATTCGTTTGAACTTTATGGGTTTGAAATATACAACTGCTGCCGTAACTTCCAAGTACAGCTCTGCAAGCAAGGTTCTTTGTAATGACTCTGGGCTGAAGTGGACTCAAGTGGTGTTGCAAGGCTTTGTTGAAGCCTTCCCATATTTTTCTATTAAAAAGGATTTCTGAACGCTTTTTTGATATTCGTTTGGATGCCTCCAGCTCCATCAAGGTCAAGTTCACCCTTGTAAATGGTGCCTCAGCCTCGTGCTGGCTCTGTTTAAGCACCTAAGCAGTGCACAGGATTTGGCCAGGCCCTCTCCTCCTGGAGTGTGAAATTCCTCCCTACACATACTCCCATTAGCATTAATTAGGGGTGGGATTCATGCTCATGCACCAGAGCAAGACTATACTCAATGGTATTTCAAAATGAGTGTTTTTCAAAGATGACAATCCATTCTCAATAAAAAATTAACCGCTAAATGAAGTCAGTCATTTCTTCCCTATAAGAAAGCCCTTTCATACCTGAAGTTTGTGTTGTCCATCACCTACGGAGCTAAAATCTTGGCCGATAATGGTCATTCTGTATCGCCTGCAGAAAGAGATAACTTCTAAAGAGACAAGTGGCAACGAGAGAGAGAACTTCACAGAACACCACAAGACTTAAGTGTTTCCTTTCCTGTTGGGACCATAGCCATTTTCAGAATGAAATGGACACCTTAATCCAAATCCTTGTCTAATAAAATTTTGCCACTGATTTTAATGAATTCTGGATTTGGTCCCTTTTAATATTCAGTACAGGTTTTTTTGTATCTCAGGAACAGGATTATGAGATAAATATCTAATACTGAGACAGTCAGCTTCAGAAAGATGGATAATGTTTGTTACATCTGTAAATTTTAAGGAGTTCCATAAGTTTGTGTTTAATGTTGAAGAAATTGCCATTTCAGGCCAGCGCAAAAGTTACAAACTAGATTGAAATATAGATTTTTAATTAATGAGATGGCTTTTTTGAAGCTGCAGCACTTCCATATAATACAGTGTAAAATTCCTTGTAAAAAAAATGATTCATAGAGAACATGGTCTAAGATAGATTATCTTTTTAAATGGAGTCAGAATGGCTGTGCGTTGGCCTAACATTGTAGTTATTTGGTGCCAACACTTAGATCCATACACGTGAACTGGATATAGACATAAGAGCTTACTAAACAAACTGGACAGAGTCCCAGCGGGAACACTCAAAACTGTATTAATCAAAGTCAAACGGCACAGCAAATTGAACCGGTTCATTAATTATGAAAATTCTCTCACAAAGTGACATGTTGTTAACTGTGTGGAGGCTTAACACATTTTCATCACTAAAGCTTTTTTACTCTGCTCTGAAATACAGTATTTAGTTATGAATGGAGGTTCTCTTTTTTCTGCCTCTTCTTTGGAATTCAAAGACATACATGCTATATTAATATCTTATGTACATGGTTATCCACAGCATATTTACACAAGAAAAGTTTATTTGCAAAGATAATATAAGTATACACACTCACACACACACACACAATGAGAGAGACAAAAAAAGTTCAACTCAGCAACTTGGAAGAGTGAACTTTGGAAAGGAAAATTCTATATGTGAAGCCAGTTACAATATATGAAAACCCTGTTAACCTGAAAATGTAGGAGAAAGACATGTTCCTGTCCCAGAAAAATCCATTTTATCAGGATTATTCAACTCACCCAGGTACATAGTGTTCCAGCCAAGGTCTTTTGTGCTACTTAAGCTGTGCAGTGCAGTTATATAGTAGATGGGCTGCATACAGAACACCCACCGCATCCCTTGCGTACTACAGAGTAGTCCCCACACCAGTTCCTCGAAGGTCACTGTAGACAGGTACCATGCCAGGATGCCCCCACATGGCTTGGGGTATCCTTGCAGGCATCTTTCCTCGGTTTCCCTCTGAGCTCCCACAAGAATCCAGTCATGGTCATGGTCTTTGAAACAATATTCTGCCTCTTCTGGGGTCTAGTTTGTGAAATATAATTTATCTCCCAAAAGGCCCTTTTCCACTCTCCCCTCAGGTTTAGAGTTTTCCTTGGGACTGTGGCTTCAAGTCCTGGCCTTTCCATCCCATAGCTCACCCTTCAAGTTTAGGGTCATAGCCCTTAGGGGGACTGAGTTTCCAGTCCTAGCCTCCCTGGCCCATAGACTCTCCCCTTGGGTTCAGAGTTTGCATAGCCATCTTTCCTGGGGCTGAGTCCTGGTTGAGTTCCTCCTCCTCAGCAGCTCCTCTCACAACTAACCACCTCATTGGACTTGTAGCATCCTTTTGAGCCACCTGCCCCAGAGGTGCCAACTTCCCCAGGTCCCAGGGGGGGTGCTTGGCCCCCCGCTCTGCCCCAGACCCTACCCCCACTCCACCTCTTCCCTTCCCCGCTCCATTCAGCCCCCTCCCCTGCCTCTTCCTGCCACCACTCCTCCCCCACCCCCAGTGTCTCCTGCACACCACTGAAGAGCTGATTGCGGTGGACAGGAGGCACTGATTGGTGGGGCTGGCCGGTGGGTGGGACAGCTGGCGGCGAAGAGCCGATCTTTGGGGCTGCCAATGGGTGCGGAGCTGGAGCACCCATGGAGCACCTGCCCAGTCAACAAGTCAGCCTTTTGATCCTTCTAATAACCCTAAACACTTGTCTGTGCTGGGAGAGAGATGGAAGCCTTGCCCCCACCCATTCTACAAGGCTCCTCATCCCAGGCCCTTAAAGAAACAGTGGGCTGGGATAGCCCCATACCTTTCCTCTTCTACCTGGCACCAACTGCTCCTCAGAACCATCTTTCTCTCTTCCAAGAATGACTTCATTTGCTTCCCCAGACACATGGAACAGGTAACTCCTCTGGCTTTAAAGGACCAGTATGCCATTAAGTCATAATGAAGGGTGAACAATACTGGGGACAGGTGAAGATAGAGAACCACAGGAATTGCAATTACTCAGTTCCTGTAGCTGCACTCCCCTGTGGAAGTGGTGCAAGGGGCTGCACCACCTTATAGTAGGTTGGAGCAGCAGCCACAGTAAGAAACATGTTCTGTGCCTATGCCTTGACCCAAGTATGGGAGGTGGACTTTGCCTCACAAACCCTAACCTTGTATTCACGTAACACCTGATGCAGGTGAAGTGAATCTCACCCATGGCGAACAGACCATATAAAGCTTCTCACGCAGAAGCATTTTCAAGTTGTGAAGTGGATGGCGAGGGCCTGGACTGCATTTGTTTCTGAGACTCTGAAAATTTGGTGGACGGAATAATGGTGATTACTTTGTCATCCCAAAACCAAACCTCTTTTTGTTCACACACACGCCTCCTACCTATGAGAATTGCCACTGAATTCTTGTTTATCTCAAGTAGTTTATGTTAATTTAATATTGATAGAAATGCCAGAGGATTCTGGAAACTGAATTCTTCAATGTATCCATAGAACAGATCAGGTTTTCAGCTGTCAGGATCAGCAGTGCCCAGCTACTTGATAGCACTGGGACTAGCTCCCTAACAACGTGCAGCTGACATAGCTCTTCCACTAAGCAATGAGTGTGACCTCTGACCACAATAGTACGAGAGGTCAATAGCATAAAAGGTAGCATGATCGAGTGAACTCAGAGACTAATCCTAGCTCTCACAGTCACTCCATCTGTGGCCTTTGTTGAGTCACAGATGCCAAAACTTGGGTGCCTAATTGATTTTCAGATCTGGATGCCTAAATTTATAAATCCAGAGATGGAGTTTGAGGTGCCTAATTTTATACATCCAGAGCTGAACATTTTGGCTTTAACTAAGGTCAGTCAAAAGTTTTGCACCAAAGTAGTTTTCTGAAGGAAAATTGAGTTTTAGACTAAATGAAAATGTGTAGAAAGTGCCTGCTTTCCACAGCAAAATTTCACTTTTGATTTAAATTTCCTGTAGGAAAAAAAAATTGTTTTCCTAGCTCTAGCTTTAACATTTCTGTGCCTCTGTTGCCACATCTGTAAAATGGGGCTCCTACTTTTTATCTTGCTGATGCGGGGTTGGGATAAAGAAGTAGTTAGTGTTTATAAAGTTCTATGTACATGTAAAAAGAAAAGGAGTACTTGTGGCACCTTAGAGACTAACCAGTTTATTTGAGCATGAGCTTTCGTGAGCTACAGCTCACTTCATCGGATGCATAGCATATCGTGGAAACTGCAGAAGACATTATATACACACAGAGACCATGAAACAAAACTTCCTCCCACCCCACTCTCCTGCTGGTAACAGCTTATCTAAAATGATCATCAAGAAGGGCCATTTCCAGCACAAATCCAGGTTTTCTCACCCTTCCCCCCCCCCACACACACACACATACAAACTCACTCTCCTGCTGGTAATAGCCCATCCCTCTTTGAAACCTCTCTTTATAATGCGCATGATAATCAAGGTGGGTCATTTCCAGCACTAATCCAGGTTTTCTCACCCCCCCCCACACCCCCCTCCAAAAACCACACACACAAACTCACTCTCCTGCTGGCAATAGCTCATCTTACAATGTGCACAGCAATCAAGGTGGGCCATTTCCAGCATAAATCCAAGTTTAACCAGAACGTCTTGGGGGGGGTTTGTAGGAAAAAAACAAGGGGAGATAGGCTACCTTGCATAATGACTTAGCCACTCCCAGTCTCTATTCAAGCCCAAATTAATAGTATCCAATTTGCAAATGAATTCCAATTCAGCAGTTTCTCGCTGGAGTCTGGATTTGAAGTTTTTTTGCTTTAAGATAGCGAGCCTCATGTCTGTGATTGCGTGACCAGAGAGATTGAAGTGTTCTCCGACTGGTTTATGAATGTTATAATTCTTAACATCTGATTTGTGTCCATTTATTCTTTTACGTAGAGACTGTCCAGTTTGACCAATGTACATGGCAGAGGGGCATTGCTGGCACATGATGGCATATATCACATTGGTGGATGTGCAGGTGAACGAGCCTCTGATAGTGTGGCTGATGTTATTAGGCCCTGTGATGGTGTCCCCTGAATAGATATGTGGGCACAGTTGGCAACGGGCTTTGTTGCAAGGATAGGTTCCTGGGTTAGTGGTTCTGTTGGTGGTATGTGGTTGTTGGTGAGTATTCGCTTCAGGTTGGGGGGCTGTCTGTAGGCAAGGACTGGCCTTTCTCCCAAGATTTGTGAGAGTGTTGGGTCATCCTTCAGGATAGGTTGTAGATCCTTAATAATGCGTTGGAGGGGTTTTAGTTGGGGGCTGAAGGTGACGGCTAGTGGCGTTCTGTTATTTTCTTTGTTAGGCCTGTCCTGTAGTAGGTGACTTCTGGGAACTCTTCTGGCTCTATCAATCTGTTTCTTCACTTCCGCAGGTGGGTATTGTAGTTGTAAGAATGCTTGATAGAGATCTTGTAGGTGTTTGTCTCTGTCTGAGGGGTTGGAGCAAATGCGGTTGTATCGCAGAGCTTGGCTGTAGACGATGGATCGTGTGGTGTGGTCAGGGTGAAAGCTGGAGGCATGTAGGTAGGAATAGCGGTCAGTAGGTTTCCGGTATAGGGTGGTGTTGATGTGACCATCGTTTATTAGCACTGTAGTGTCCAGGAAGTGGATCTCTTGTGTGGACTGGTCCAGGCTGAGGTTGATGGTGGGATGGAAATTGTTGAAATCATGGTGGAATTCCTCAAGGGCTTCTTTTCCATGGGTCCAGATGATGAAGATGTCATCAATATAGCGCAAGTAAAGTAGGGGCGTTAGGGGACGAGAGCTGAGGAAGCGTTGTTCTAAATCAGCCATAAAAATGTTGGCATACTGTGGGGCCATGCGGGTACCCATAGCAGTGCCGCTGATCTGAAGGTATACATTGTCCCCAAATGTAAAATAGTTATGGGTAAGGACAAAGTCACAAAGTTCAGCCACCAGGTTAGCCGTGACATTATCGGGGATAGTGTTCTTGATGGCTTGTAGTCCATCTTTGTGTGGACTATTGGTGTAGAGGGCTTCTACATCCATAGTGGCCAGGATGGTGTTATCAGGAAGATCACCAATGGATTGTAGTTTCCTCAGGAAGTCAGTGGTGTCTCGAAGGTAGCTGGGAGTGCTGGTAGCGTAGGGCCTGAGGAGTGAGTCTACATAGCCGGACAATCCTGCTGTCAGGGTGCCAATGCCTGAGATGATGGGGCGCCCAGGATTTCCAGGTTTATGGCTCTTGGGTAGTAGATAGAATATCCCAGGTCGGGGTTCCAGGGGTGTGTCTGTGCGGATTTGATCTTGTGCTTTTTCAGGAAGTTTCTTGAGCAAATGCTGTAGATGCTTTTGGTAACTCTCAGTGGGATCAGAGGGTAATGGCTTGTAGAAAGTGGTGTTGGAGAGCTGCCGAGCAGCCTCTTGTTCATATTCCGACCTATTCATGATGACAACAGCACCTCCTTTGTCAGCCTTTTTGATTATGATGTCAGAGTTGTTTCTGAGGCTGTGGATGGCATTGTGTTCTGCACGGCTGAGGTTATGGGGCAAGTGATTCTGCAACCCTTCTGCCCATCAGAGTTGGCAGCAACAAGGGCCGGGTTCAGTATCTAGGGGTTCCATTCCAATAACACAATGCAAAACCGGCTAGAGCCCCCATCCAGTGACCTGGGACAAAATATATACCACCCCCCGTGGGCGCCTCTAAGAGGCAATGCTTCCCCTCTCGCAAGCACAGAGTCTGAGTGTAGCAAAAGCCTTTTAATAACAGAGAGAAACAAGGACAGGTTTCAGAGTAGCAGCCGTGTTAGGGGGGAGGAAAAGAGGGGAACCTTTTGTAGTGATAATCAAGGCGGGCCATTTCCAGCACTTTACAAGAACAGTAGGAGGGGAAATAAACAAGGGGAAATAGTTTTACTTTGTGTAATGACACATCCATTCCCAGTCTTTATTCAAGCCTAAGTTAATTGTATCCAGTTTGCAAATTAATTCCAATTCAGCAATCTCTTGTTGGAGTCTGTTTCTGAAGGTTTTTTTTTGAAGAATTGCCACTTTTAGGTCTGTAATCAAGTGACCAAAGAGACTGAAGTGTTCTCCGACTGGTTTTTGAATGTTGTTTCACATTTGGGGACAATGTATACCTTCAAATCAGTGGCACTGCTATGGGTACCTGCATGGCCCCACAGCATGCCAACATTTTTATGGCTGACTTAGAACAACGCTTCCTCAGCTCTCGTCCCCTAATGCCTCTACTCTACTTGTGCTACATTGATGACATCTTCATCATCTGGACCCATGGAAAAGAAGCCCTTGAGGAATTCCACCATGATTTCAACAATTTCCATCCCACCATCAACCTCAGCCTGGACCAGTCCACACAAGAGATCCACTTCCTGGACACTACGGTGCTAATAAGTGATGGTCACATAAACACCACCCTAGACTGGAAACCTACTGACCGCTATACTTACCTACATGCCTCCAGTTTCATTCAGACCACACCACACGATCCATCGTCTACAGCCAAGCTCTACGATACAACCGCATTTGCTCCAACCCCTCAGACAGAGACAAACACCTACAAGATCTCTATCAAGCGTTCTTACAACTACAATACCCACCTGCTGAAGTGAAGAAACAGATTGACAGAGCCAGAAGAGTACCTACTACAGGACAGGCCCAACAAAGAAAATAACAGAACGCCACTAGCCATCACCTTCAGCCCCCAACTAAAACCTCTCCAACGCATCATCAAGGATCTACAACCTATCCTGAAGGATGACCCATCACTCTCACAGATCTTGGGAGACAGGCCAGTCCTTGCTTACAGACAGCCCCCCAACCTGAAGCAAGTACTCACCAGCAACCACACACCACACAACAAAAACACTAACCCAGGAACCTATCCTTGCAACAAAGCCTGTTGCCAACTGTGTCCACATATCTATTCAGGGGACACATCATAGGGCCTAATCACATCAGCCACACTATCAGAGGCTCGTTCACCTGAGCATCTACCAATGTGATATATGCCACCATGTGCCAGCAATGCCCCTCTGCCATGTACATTGGCCAAACTGGACAGTCTCTATGTAAAAGAATAAATGGACACAAATCAGACATCAAGAATTATAACATTCAAAAACCATTTGGAGAACACTTCAATCTCTTTGGTCACTCGATTACAGACGTAAAAGTGGCAATTCTTCAACAAAAAAACTTCAAAAACAGACTAACGAGAGACTGCTGAATTGGAATTAATTTGCAAACTGGATACAATTAACTTAGGCTTGAATAAAGACTGGGAGTGGATGTGTAATTACACAAAGTAAAACTATTTCCCCTTGTTTATTTCCCCTTCTACTGTTCTTGTAAAGTGCTAGAAATGGCCCACCTTGATCATCACTACAAAAGGTCCCCCCGCCCCCTCCGCTCTCCTTCTGGTAATAGCTCACCTTTCCTGATCACTCTTGTTACAGTCTGTATGGTAACACCTGTTGTTTCATGTTCTCTGTGTATATAAAATCTCCCCACTATATTTTCCGCTGTATGCATCCGATGAAGTGAGCTGTAGCTCACGAAAGCTTATGCTCTAATAAATTTGTTAGTCTCTAAGGTGCCACAAGTACTCCTCTCCTTTTTTTTAGGGAGAGAAACAATGTGGCATTATGTTGGGGAAACACCACCAACAGGACTCATAACACAACCCATGAACAAAAACCCACCCCAAGCAAATTGGGCCGTGTCCTTTCCTTTTGGTTCTTGAGTCCAGCAACCCAAAAGTCAATCAAAGTCCCAAAAGTCCAACAACCCAAAAGTCTCTGTCCCTGATCAGTGCAGCCCCAGAGTTCGACAGTTTATCTGCAGAGTTTTACCTCCCAGCCTGGGTGGAAATGGGAGGGTTAAGGGGCACCTTACGTGGTCCAAAGCTGACTGCCCTGCCTCTCCATGGGGCTCCACTCCATTCTGTTCCACCAGCCGTCCCATGAATCGCTCTGCTCCACCAGCCACTCCGCTCCACTCCACCAGCCATCCCGTGAGCAGCTCCAGCCATCCTGCAAACTGCTCCGCTCTGCCAGCCACTCCGCTCTGCTCTGCCAGCCGTCCCGCGAACTGCTCCACAATATATCTTCAGGACCCCCCCCATGCTACTTAACACAGCACTCAGTGATTTCAGCTTTTAGTAGAGGAGCATCAGTGCTGATGCACCATTGACCCAAAGTGAATTCAGCTCAGCAGCCTGTAACTAGACTCCTAATGGAACAAAAACTAGCTCTGATAGTCCACAGTAGACAAGACACCCATACCACCAGATATTAATACCTATCCCCAACTTCTCTCAATTCACTGGGTTTTGGAACCCATGACCCTTGAGTGCTGCTTAGTTGATGGCGAGTCCCTCCATCATAACAAAAGGCCAAGTACAGTTCCACTGTCCTTGATTCACATAATCAGGATAATAACAGTTTATTCTTCCTGCCCCAGTAACAGAGAAACTGGGGCTCCTTCAGCAGCCAAAGTGACCACTTAGGCAGGGTGGGTGTGCATATGCAAATGAGATCATTTCCACACCAAGTTCTTTTCCACAACCCGCCACAGCTCGCCACCAGACATCAGGGTAGAGCTCATCCTGACTCTGCTTACATACGTGGTTTTAGTAGGTGTCAGAAAGGGGTACGTACACAGGAGGTGTTGGCAGCTAGGAAGAGAGAGCAAGAGAAAAAAAAGCTGTTCATTCTTCCCTCATTTTTTATGCTTTTGTCTTTCCTTTGGCCTTTGCTTCACTTTCTCCTCTGATCCTTTTTCTCTTTCCCTTTGCATCCGGGTTCTCCCCCTTTCTTTATACTTATATTGCTCTCCCCTTCTTTCTCGGCTTCATTTATTCAATATCTATCACATTATTCTTGGCCTTTGTCTCGCCCGTTGGTCCCTTTGATTGCCTCATCACCCCCCCCAATACCCTACCCAGTGCTTGCCTGTAGTATGAGAAGGGTAGCAGAAACATGGGCTCTGGCATCACCCCTTCCCCAAACCCCCACACCCCAGTTGGCAGCCTCCTCCATATAGTGATAAGACAACTGCAGTGCCTGTAGGGCCCTCATTCATAGCAACAACCAGAGCACTGCAGTCACCATATGGGGGAAAAGCCTTGCCCTTCAACACAAGGGCTCTGAGTTTTAATTCTCTTCTCTGGAGTTGTGTGTTCTGCGCACATTAGTGCTCTTGCCCTGCCTTTTGCTTGGTGATCCTCTGCATGGCTCTGTTTTTATGTTGGGGAGGGCTGACTTGAGGACTCCTCAGAGGGCAAGGTAATAACATTATTGTTTAACAGACCCATGAGTAGCCTCAGGAGCATATACGTTCTCACCCAGCCTGCTGTCAGTTTCTCCAGTTCAGTTGGCTGACAGCTCCTTCAGGTGACCAGACTGCCAGGGCTTACTAAAACCAGCACAACAGGAAGTGGCCATGACAGTTAGAGCATTTCCCTAGTTTTTAGGGACCCTAGAGTTGCCCTGTTTGTTTATAATACCTGCTATTGTGTGGATCATTCACATTCAAGCAGAGTGTGGTGGACAAGAGCCAGTTAATTTATTGTTGAATGTGACAAACTTTTTTGGAAGCTTAGAACACAAGGTTAAGGCCAGTCCTGGCTGAGACTGCAAATAAGTAGGCCAGTTAGTACTAACTGTGCTGTTGGGTTTTGTCACACAGAGGTCTTTCACTATGGTCTAGACTGAAACTATTACTTAACATAAGTTGCTCTACAACTGTCACACCTGATTAGGACTTATGGTCACTACTGAACTGGGTCAGATTCTCAGACAATCCTAAAGCAGGTGGTGTGACTTAATAGAAAAAACACTAAACTAGGACTCAGGAAACCTGGGTTCTATTCCCAGCTCTACCATCCTTCTGGGTGACCTTGGGTAAGTCACTGCACTACTGTGTCTCAGTTTCCCCATATGGAAGTATGGCCCTCCTTTGCCAAACAATTTGAAATATACTCCTATATGGGAGTTAGGTATTATTAATAAATACATTTAAGTGTCCCTTAAAGATCTGGGAAGGATGAAATAAGAGAAAAATCTCTTTATTTTAGTCTATAAAACACTAATTTAGTAGGCATTATCACTTCCCCTTAAACCAATACCAGGACAAGAAGGATTACCCTAAGATAAACTATATGAGCAAAATGGACATTTTTCAGAGGTATGTTTGAGTATGATCTCATAACCCATAAAACTATTCTGGAATTTCTGGGAGGGATACAAAGCTTAGTTATTACAGACCGCAACCCCACTGATGAAGATACTATACTTTCCGTTCTCTTTAAAAAGGCCTAATGAAGGATGATATAACTCCATATAAGTTAGTGATTGATACTGCCTTCATCTTACCATATTTTGTAAAAGAAGTGATAGCCTTTGGCAGCTGCGATGACCCATCCCACAAAAACCTTGAACTCAGGCTAGTGTGTGTAACTGATTTATTATAATATTTTTTAGCAACTAGAGAACATGGCTCCAGATTTCATCTGCATTCCAAGGTGATTGGTGCATGTGTGTGAAATTGTTTTACTAAGGCAGTCCAGAAAGAACAAAACAAGACTTCTGTGAATCAAGAATTGTAACCGGTTAAAATATATAGATGGCCTGATTCTGCAGACCCTTTCTAATGTGAATAGTCCTTGCTCACGCAAGCACTCCCATTGATTTCAGAGCTTGACAGCAGGGGAAGTGTTCTGGTCTCAGAGTAGAAGATAATTCAACAGCTGGAAATGTATAATTTGTGGAGAGTCTAATGGATTTTAGGTTAACAAGCCTCAACAACATTTTCAGAATTCTAAACCCGGCACTGGCTTCTTGTGACAGGATGTATTACCTGTCTGGCACCAACAGGACTCCAAACCCAGGGACTGGGGTCACCAAAGCAGAGGTAAACTATAGAATCCCTCTCATTCAGACTAGGCATCTGAAAGAGAGCTATATAGTTCATATCTTCTTAGATAATTCCAACTCCTGAGTCTGGAGTCCTCCAACATCTAGACACATAATACGGCTGGTCACAGTTCCCATCATAAAATGCTAATGTGTAGGAAATAAGAGAAGTTA
Source organism: Chelonia mydas (assembly GCF_015237465.2). Classification (NCBI taxonomy): domain Eukaryota; kingdom Metazoa; phylum Chordata; order Testudines; family Cheloniidae; genus Chelonia; species Chelonia mydas. Next base: position 159,878,332 of record NC_057849.1, on the reverse strand, counting down.
CATATTTTGCCTATCTAATTTGTGTGGAGTGTGTTTGGTTTAAAACACACACACACACACACATCACCAAACCTACTGTAAATTCACTTCCAGCTTTAAACTCCACTAGAGAAACTGCAGAAGACAAGTTGAACATAATGACCAGGAAGGTCCCTTCCAGTCCTGAGTCCAGTCCCCTGATATTGCAGGAATCCCATTCATAAATTTATCATAAGCTCTTTTAAAGCTAGAGATGAGTAGAGAAAGTTGACTTATCTTCATCAATGTGCTGCACTAACAAGGTATCAAGCAGCAGCTGGATTTTCCTTTCCCCACATACATAATAAAGTAGGAAGAATCATAAATTGATGAAAATGGAAAACTTGCCTGGTCAAATAGCATAAAACATGGATATCCCATTTTCAGTTAACCAATAGGCCTGGGAGGAATAAAAAAAGAGTTTAGTGACATACAAGTTAGGGTAGCATGAAAAGAGTCATTCATGGGCATAAAATTACAAGCTTCATTGATCAGGCTCAGGGTTTATTATAAACTGAAATTCATCCCTTTATCTAAGACTTGCACTCTGTATGAGGCAAATCCTGCCACCTCCACCCTGCCCCCTAGAGCAGATAGCTCTGAGGTCAGTAGACCCAATACAGTTCTTCTACAAAGATAAGGCAGGGTTTCAGGAGCCCACACAGAGGTGTAGCCTGAATGCTATGGAACAGACTCTTCCGAGGTTCCTACCATGCTGTGGTGAGAAAGGGAGGAACAGGATTATGCAGATCCACCAGCCATCCCACTGTGGAGGGAACTGCAGCAGGATTCGAGGCTAGGCTCTAATGATACCATGACAGGCATGGAGCTGCCTGATGCTACTCCAAGTCCTTAGCCCTGGTGTTCTCCTGCCATCCCCTCCTTCCATCCCTGCAAAGAACCCCAGCACAGATCCTGTATATTCCAGTGGTGAAACAGAGTTATAGGCACCATACAGCTCTGATTTCTGCTTTACTTCTGTAGGACACCATAGATTTTTCAACATGTGTAACCTGTCGTTCATGGCCCATATCATGCAAACAAACACTTAGGCATGTGTGTAACTTTAGACCTGGTCTCCACTAAAAAGTTAGGTCGACGTAAGCCACCTTCCTCCACCTAGTTGTGCGCGTGTCTACACTTAAATTTGTCTCCCACTGAGTAAGCGCCCCATTACAGCGATGCAGTAACACCACCTCCCTGAGCAGCATTGAGCCAGTCAATGTACTGAGGTTGACACAGCATGAGTATCAACACTGAGTTACTTATGTCTACCCTACCAGTTCTCCAGCAGCTGTCCCCCAATGCCCAAACACTGAGCACTCTAGTCACAATTGTGAACTCCCCTGCCCAGGGGCACAGAAACCTGAACCCCCACCCCCTCCGCCTCTTTAAAGCTCCACGAATTTTTGTAATGCCATTTCCTGATTTCCCAGCTTGGCGAGCACACCTAGCAACTCTCCATTGTTGTGTGCACCTGCCCAGCTGACCATGCTGGCTACGCACTCCAGACATACTGCTGCCTGGAGTAGGCAGGAGATATACTGGATCTCCTCAGCCTGTGGGGAGAAGAGGCTGTGCAGGCACAGCTGGAGACCAGTCATAGAAACGTCAGCATCAACAAGCAGATTGCTCGGGTGATGCAAGCGAGGAGTATGACAGGGATCAGCAGCAGCGGCACGAGAAACCAAAGGAACTGCATCAGGCATACCAGAAGGCCAGGGAGGCTAACAGTCGATCCAGTGCTGAGCCGCAGACCTGCTATTTTTACAAAGAGGTTCATGCCATACTTGGCAGAGACCTACCACCACCCCGAGTACTTCTGAGGAGTCCAGACCACAGGGTCCTGGTGTGAACAGTGAGGACAGGAGGAAGAAAAGGTGCAGGATGGAGGACATGTGACTGAGGGGACGGGCCCAGGTTTGCCATGATCCAGGACCTGTTTGAGACTCCACAGCCGTCCAGTCAGTTCCAACAGTTGAGCACAGGCAAGCCCGATGCAGGGAAAGGATTCTAGGGTAAGTGTGTAATTGTATTTCCCATTACAATGATATACCAATGGCACCCCCAACTTAACAGGGCACAGCTATTGACTTTTCATAAATTTACTCATATCAGAAGAGGTAGTGGTACAACCACAAGGAGGTAGCATTATCATCTGCTTTCATTTCCCCCGTAGAGTTAAGCAAAGGGGCCCATGCGGAGTAGTTTGATTATGTACACAGGGATGTCCCTTGAATCCGCCTCTGAAATTGCAATGAAATTTCTGCAAAGCTCTCCTCCCTAGAAACCTTCCGGCTTGCCTTATTTCTTCCTTCACAGCCAAACACATTCCTGCTCCAGTCAGTAAGAACTTCAACAGGCACCATTGCAGTGCACAGGCTAGCAGCATTCGGACCCGGGCAACTTTGGAACACTAACAAACCACCACTGCCTGTGGAAAATGGTGTCACCAGTCGGTGCCATTACCCTAGGCCAGCGGTTCCCAGACTTGTTCCCCCGCTTGTTCAGGGAAAGCCCCTGGAGGGCCGGGCCGGTTTGTTTACCTGCCGCCTCCGCAGGTTCGGCTGATCATGCGGGCCAAGGGACGTACTGGCCGCCGCTTCCAGCAGCTCCCATTGGCCTGGAGCAGCGAACCCTGCGGCCAGTGGGAGCCGCGATCGGCCAAACCTGCGGACGCGCCAGGTAAACAAACCAGCCCGGCCTGCCAGGGGCTTTCCCTGCACAAGCGGCGGAACAAGTTTGGGAACCACTGGTCTGGACTCATAATTTCATGTAACTGAGCAATTCCCTCCTTATTTCCCTCAGCCCTGGTGGGCCATACTCACTATGGCTGGTACTGTGAGTGGCCCTGTGAAAGCCATGGTTGCTATACGTGTAGGTAAAATGGAGATGAATGCTCTTGCCCCTTGTTAAGTTCTGTGCCAGGAATTCATTAAGCTTTTAATATATTTGCTTTTAGATTGCAGCTTTTTGTGTGCTGGTTTTGTTACTGAATAAAATTCTATTATTTGGAAAATAATTCATCTTCATTAGTTCACAACATATGCTGCAAAGTGCAGTTCTGAAAGCACCCGATTATTATTGAGGAGTGTGAAAATTCATAGGATCACAATAATTATCATAAATGCACAGCAAAATTAATAGGTGCATTGACAGTGTTATGTTCACAGATGTGCACCACGCACCACACAATTCCTAACAGGCCCTACCAGCCCATGCTCATTTCTCAGGCCCAGAAGCAGCGCCCCACCATCTGCAGCTGCTCAGCGAATGCCAACAAGCTTGAATTGGTTCTCACTGTGTCCCACAGCAAGCTGTCCTCCACGAAATCATCACATTGCCTGCTAATTTGGTTCTTCTTCCGGCTCTGCAAATACCGGAGGATCGTGTGTCCTGTGCTTGCAACACTTACAACAATAGTGCAGAGCTATGCAGGCTCCATGCTTCTGTCAGAGATGGAGGACAGCAAAGGGGGTCACGCAGCCACATGGGATTTTTAAAAGAGGCATGAAATTTATGGGCTAGAGATGACATTATGGGATGGAGACGGTTGTACACTGGGAGGTTGACCCTTGCTCCCTGTCACCCCAGCACAACTCGTTTCTGCCTCACCTTGCATTGCCAAAACTTCCCAGAAGTCAGTGTGCTGGACAGTGGTGGGTTGCACACTGGGATGCCTACCCACGGTGCACCACACTGTGCATCGACAAGCACTCCTGGTGAGTGTACACAGTGTGGCTGCAAGGAGCTAAGTATGCACGCACAAGCAATATACTAAGGCCATGTCTACACTGGAGACCTTACTACGGCCCAGCTGTACTGATGTAGCTGATCCACTGTAAGATCTCCCGTGTAGCTGCTCTATGCAGAGGGAAGAGAGCTCTCCCGTTGACATAATTACACCACCCCCAACGATCGGCGATAGCTATGTCGGCAGAAGAGCGTCTCCCACCAACATAGTGCTGTCCACACTGGCACTTCTGTCAGCGTAACTTATGTCGCTCAGGGGGATGTTTTTTTCACACCCCTGAGCACCATAAATTATACCGACAAATGCTAGTGTAGACATAGCCTAACTGCAGCAGCTTTTTGCCACTGTAACTCCGGTCAACCAAAGGTTGTAGTGTAGACATGGCCCTACTCAAGTGAGAAGTCCCATTGAAGCTAGAAGGAAAACTTATGCGAGTAAAGCTGTGCACATGCTTAAGTGTTTGCAGGATCAAGGCCACAGTAACTAAAGCTTTATTTCATATACCATTACACTTATGACACAAATCAATAAACAGCAACAAAATTTAAAACTAAGGATGACACCGATCAACTCCCTGATTTGTGAGGCAAGAAAAGAGATTTGACGCATTTTCATTCAGAATTTCTGGTTTTGAGTTGATTTAATCCCAAATTCCACAATATTTAGATTTCCTGGGCCAAATTTTGCTCTTACTGAGCCCGTTATAGTAATGTGTCTTTCTGACCCACCAGGATCTGTAATCTAAGTTCATATTGTATCCAGCTGATCTCTAGGTCAGTTTGAGGTTAATGCATGTCAAAGCTGTTCAGAAAAAAATGCATACATACTCATTGATTTTAGAGGTTAGTAGTTCAGCTATTCTCAATATGTCAAATTAGTCTTTTTTTTTTTAAGGAATTTGCACTGGAGCTGGTCAAAAATCTTCCATCTGAACACTTTTTGACAGAAAATGACTTTCTAACTAAACAGATATTCATGGGAAAAACGCATTTTGGTAAAAAAGATTGGGTTGTGTTGAAAAACACAAACCAGAAAGCTGTTCTTTTGGAGAGGCAGAGGGGATTCAGCAACCTTCGGTATAGCTGCTCTTCTCCCAGTTTTCCCCACTTCTCCAAAGCCTTATAGTTCAACTACAAGTATTGGCCTAAAACGAGGTCAAGACAATATTAAGTTTCTCCTTGTATTTTCAGCTGTGGGACGTACAAGGCTGTGGAAATGTCTTCCATGGGAAGTAGTAGAGGCCCCATTACTTGGGACATTTAAATCTAGACTGGACAAAACATTAAATGCAATACAAGGAATAATCCTGCAGTGGCCCCAGGAGATGGCTCAAATGGCCTAACAGTATCCCAGCTCACTTTGAGCTACATTAATGACATACAACTGATCTCTGATGGGACATGCAGGTAAAAATTCAGTGGAGCTTAGCTCCTCTCATTGGTGATAAGAGCTCTGGGCCTAATCTCCTACATATGCAGTGCAAGTGAACCCCTGTGTTGGGGGCATTGGTTCCAGGACACCTAAAGGGTTCTAATTCAAGATTTCTGGGGTGGTATAGCCTAGGTTGCACAACTGGATTCATTGTGAAACATGAGGTTCCTTCTTACTAAAGGCTTTCAGCATGGGGATAAAGGGAGCTTTCTACTTGTTAAACATACAGCCTATTTCTCAATTGTGTACTTAAATCACATGTATAAAATCAGAGAATAGATTTAAACTTCCTACTGATATTAATTCTCTCTCACACACACAAATATCATACAGCCCAGTCACTTGAAACAACTGTTAGCACAGATAACTGGTGACATCTAGCGACCAGTTCACTTAATGCAGGAAAACATTATAGTCCAAATTCTGGACTCAGTAACACCTGTGCAGCCTAACTCATGAAAACCCATTCATCTCAACAGGGTCCCAATCGTGTAACTGAAGGCAAAATATGGTCCCCTGGCTTTAGTCCAGGGATTTATAACAGTATAATTTTCTCCCAGCTAGAAATCATACTGCCCTCATGCTAAATGTATTAGTTCTAAAATAGAATGCTATTTGCTTAAATAAAAATCACCATTCTAAATCATTAGGGAAGAGCCATGGTATTCACTTTCCTATTTAAAAATTTACCAAATTCAGTTCTAAACATCTCCTCAAAACAAAGATGATATGCAAAATTATTTTTGCTACATTTGTCAAAATGCTACAAATCCAGATTTTAAACAACAGTGATGTCAAACATCAAGTTAATAATGGTCATGGATCATGCTTCATCTCTAATTAAGTATTCAGAGCATGAAATGTAATTTATGCAAATACATTAATAAAATACCTTTTCAAAAAAACATTTTAACATGTGATCAGTGGAACTCATCACCAGAGCACCCTTGAGTCAAGACACTGCATTGCAGGGGGGTTTTCTATGCCAGCACCTTTACTTTTTGCCATGGTGGTTCTACAGAAGTCTGCAGCTTCCATGGCCCAGCCCATAGGTGCTGGAACTATGGTGCTGCCGCACCCCCTGGCTTGAAGGGGTGTCCATCAGGTGCAGTTTACAGTTTAGTTCAATGGCTCTTACCACGCCAACTATACAAATTGTCCCATCACCCCAACCCAGCCTTCCAGCCAGTCACCTTTCAAGTTCGGTCTCCATCCAGGATAACAGAAGTCTGACTCAAATTCCAAACAAACACAAACGTTGATCTATCCACCTTCTAGGCTCAGTTCTCAGCCCCTCCTGGACTACCTTTAAATCATTCCCAGTTTGGTTGTAGAGAAGAGCACTGACTACCAAGTTTCTTTCCCAGAAGTCCCTCTCACACTCTACCACTCACTGAAGTTCCCTGCTTTTCACCTCTAGTCCCAGGCCCTGCAGAGTTCTTCCCTGTTCTTTCAGCTGAACACGGCCTCCCAGGAGGCCCCTTTTCACTGGCAGGTCCCTACTATTTTCCCTCCTCAAAGACTCCCTACTAACCCTCCTACAGCACCTCAGCCCTTTCTCTGAGGCCCTGATGTTCATCAGGCTAACATCTGACCCCAGTAGTTCCTCCCCCTCAGGCTGGTAGGCAGTTAATTATGGCCCAGCTGGGGCTATCACCATTTCCCCTAACAGGGGCCAGTCACTCTGTGACATATATTGTGACAAATTGTTAAATGCATTCTGGCATCTAACTCCCATTGAAATCAAATTCCATTAAAAATCTGGCCCATTGTGGCTACAACGAGTTTGTATTTGGGGCATCAGAGTTAAATCTGAACAGCAGATCTGGACAGCATTTTTTTAATTTTTAAAATGTTTACGTTTTGTGGACATTTTTTTAAAATTATGAAAATTTATTTTTAAAAAATCAGATCCTCCGAGTAGTTGTTTTCAGTATTAACATTACAAAAGCTTGCGGAGGAGGCAGGGGGAGGTGCATGCGACTCTTCATCCAACAAAATTACGAGTAAAGTAAGGGCAAATCTGCAATCTCAGTAGTTTCAGATGTTACTCTCTGGGGCCTAGCCCTTCATTCCTCACACACTCAAAATGCTAAGGGGCAGAACTACGGGAAGGTGCTCGGGGAGTAAAACTATAAGCTTCCCCTTGCACAATTTCTGCCTGATTCTTCCTTTAAGGGGTGCTCCTTTGCACACATAGAAGCTGGAGGTTTGACAACACATACCGTGGATCCCCCAAGATCTGTAGGAAGCCAGTGAAGCTGTGTTGCCATGGCTCTTTCCACCACCAGCTATCCCCGGAACTCCCCCTGAAGTGGGTCTCTACTGGGCAGAGCAGGCTATATTTCAGCTGATTTCCTTTGAGTGGCCGAACAGACAATGAATGTTTCACCCTCCAACTCCCCCTGCCAGGCTCAGCCCCTCCAGAGAATATGGCTTCAACATTGATCTTTCAACATTTTAATTACAAGAATACAGGCTTGTGTGCAGTGCCTGATTGCTGCTTCTTTACTGATTGAAGCCCACATTGAAGGGGGGGGAGAACCTATACAGCTGTATTACTAACCAAACAAACCATAGTGCTGGCATGCCAGTGAGGGGTTTGCTTCTTTGGGATAAAATAGATGAAAAAATGGGGGGGTTATTTAAACACATTGAGCAGAGGAGCTTCATAGAACAGACAACTGAGCATCAGTGAGCAGTAGAGCAAGTAAGTTGTACACACGGTACCTGCCCACACTATTCTCATCACTAGGGTGACCAGATAGAAAGTGTAAAAACTGGAACAGAAGGTGGGGGGTAATAGGCACTTATATAAGAAAAAGCCCCAAATATCAGGACTGTCCTTATAAAATCGGGACAGCTGGTCACCCTACACATCACCCTCTTTGGTTAGGTCTTCTGTAGAGGTGCACTTACCTGCTACCCATGTAATTTCATTTTCAGCCTATTCTACCATTTGTTGTTTTACCTGTGCCTTTGGTGTTAGAAGTGTTGCCTTTGGTGATATGCAAGGATGGTTATAGACAAAAACAGTACCACTGGCTTTTCCACAGTACAAACACAGTTGGGGACTGCCAGAGAGTGGACTCACCCCTGGCACATCCCCTCATGGTCAAGCATGGGATAGCAGGTACTCCTCATCCAGTACCCTCTCTTGAGAACCACTCCAACCCTGTGGTGGTCTGCCACTTCTCATGACTCAGCCCCAAGCCAGGACACTTATAGCCCCTCCCACTCCTTCCAGAGTATCAATGCCCCCAACAGATAGAATCCTTCACACTAGTCATCAGTCGGGCATCTTCTGCCTCTCTAGAGCTCCTCTTCCATTCTACTCTTCTATCAGAGTAGTGACTGCAGGGCTTTGCCCTTGAGTCGCTCACCCAAACTCAAAAGAAAAGCAAAACTTCTCCCCATCCACCTAGTTAGAACTTTTAATGCATCCTCAGCCCTCCCCAGCTCTTCATTCTTCTTCAGAACAGTGACCATCGGGGTTATCTCCCTGCAGTCTTGCCCCTTAATCTGGATCCTCAACTCCAGTCTACCCCTACAGCCTTCTGCTTGTGGGTTAGCCTTTTCTCAAGCCCACTTCTGGAATCTCTTCCTGCCCTATCCCATAAGAACCACTCCCCAGGACATAAAACCTCTTCTCCGATGAAGTGAGCTGTAGCTCACGAAAGCTTATGCTCAAATAAATTGGTTAGTCTCTAAGGTGCCACAAGAACTCCTTTTCTTTTTGCGAATACAGACTAACATGGCTGTTACTCTGAAAAGGGTCAAATTACTGACGTTCTATGTGAGAATAGATGTCAAAGTTACCTTATTACAGAGCATCACTAGTATGAAAGAATTGTTACATATATTCCAGCGTCATCGTGACAATATCAAGATAGTAAAAGAGCATAGGGCCTGATCCAAAGCCTACAGTAACTCACATTGCCTTCAGTTTTCTTTGAATCAGATCCTGTGTTTTCAAAACTGTGTGTCTCTTGTATACTTATAAAGGCAAAGGCAAAGTTTGATTATTACCATACGTCTAAATTTTAAAGAGATATGGCGTGGGCAGATTTTATTCTTCCTGGGAAAATATAGGCAATGACTACATAATTCCTGATCATTTATTTCATCCTGAGCTGGATGAATACTGTAGAAAATTTCTCATGAAAATTCGTTGGAATGTTTAAATGAGTTTCTGTTGACTGTTCACGCTGATATTCTGGCAAGTGATTTTACTGGCAGGAATGTTCACTGAAATAACAAATCTGTAGTAAATACTGAAGAATATACCAGAAAGCAAAATTTTAATTTGTAATCATGAGTATCTTGGAGGAGAAACCTGATTCTAAGCAGTACCCTTATCCAGCCAGGGAACAGAATTACCCTCCGTGCCCTATGCACTCAGTCAAAACAGCTTACATTTTATATCCTCACAACAAACTGTTCATGGGCAAGTTACAAACCATGAATTATTTGTGCCCTCTGAAACATTTCAGAGCCCATTCCTACATGATCAGCTGCAGTTGGGGATTTGATGTGCCCCAGCTCTACCATATAGCAAAGTATGTAAAGATTCAAAGACATCATACAGGGACCCTAGCCCAGCAGAGGCAGCTAGGAGTACATGGAGCTAAACACAGAAGTCTGGGAGGGCTCTATAGGACTAGAGAAGGCTGGAGACCTGGCATGGGACTGGTGGGGGAACAGTCACTCTAGTCTACATGAATTTGAAGGTATGTTGATTAGGCATCCCAGTGATTACCTCCACCAGTAATAGCTGCTCACCTCATCCTGTGTAAAGCCTCTCTCCACCCTTGCCCTGACCTGAACCAACCTGTCTTCCCATCGACAAATGCTCCAACCTTGTCCCAGCTTGACACTCAGTGATGACAAAAGGCCTTACAGCTCCTTCTGCCGAAATATTCACACAACCCTCTCCAGTAACAAGTGTCTCAGCCCAACAAGGTATCAAAGCCCATCCACACTTCCAGATTGTTCTGGTGTGCGTGTAAGGGAAGTCTGCCTGAGGTCATCCTATAGTACTTTGGCGGAGCTCCCAGAAAACCGAAGCCTGGCTCTTTCCACAGAGAGGACAAAAGTCCAAAGTAAAACAATTTTTGCAGGGTGGGAGAGCCCAATTATACAGTTCATCCAAAAAAATACTTCAGTTAGCTGAGCCCTGTACAATCTGGCCACAGAATGGCACGATCTAAAAGAAAAGAGGTGAAGTGAGGCTATTAAATCATCGTAATTCTGAGAGTAGGAAGGTTGACACATCTCATCAGACAGTCCCAGACAGATATGCAGGCACACTACAGAAAAGTCTCATGAATTCTGTGCTCTTCTGGTTCCTGACACACCCTGTAATGTGAGGCTACTCAAACTTGCTTGCAAACACTGCGCAGTACCTACATGCACTAACTTCCCATTCCTTTAAAGGCTTCAAAAGTCAAGCTTAGCGGATGTGAATGCAGATGATGCCTTTGATTGAGGATATTGTTATTACTGAATGCACTTCTGTCACATTTTCTCATCTGAATGCAACCTCTAAGGAGTTATCTGTAGACAAACTGCTTTGGAGCGCAGTACAGACACTTTCTTTTTGATATTACATGTGTTTGTTCTCTTGAAAGGCTTTTAGCCCTGAGGTAAGGATTAGACAACAATTTAGCAGCCTGAAAAGACATAATAAAAAAATCCTGTCAGCTGTAGAAGAAAGAGGCCTGATTTGTTCTTCAAAGGTGTAGCATTGTTTTCCACACTAGCTTTGTTGCTGCCAACAGCAAATGTAAAGCAGAGACATTTTTGCAAATGAAGTAAAACTATTTATTACTGTAACATCTGTGTAATAGTTACTCTCTTCTTTTCACTACTACTGCCCAAGAAAGAAGCACCAAATATTTTAATATGTAGTTTACCAGAAGAAACAACACAAACCAGCTTCCAACAGAAATACGCTGAAGTTAATTCCATCAGCAACCACTGAATGGAATCTATTTTGTCACCACTCTAGAAGTTGTTACATTTGTGTCAACAACAGTTTGAAGAAAATTCCCCTCTCATTGATCTGGATACAATTCCCACTTTTGCAGAAATCCAGTGTGCCAACAGCCAGTGCTGTTCAGTGTCAGCATTTCCTTTGTGGGGTGTTCACTCACTCCTAGGGCACAGAGAACAGCTCAAGTCAGAGGGCTGTGTGTCTGTCAATTCCAGGGAAATGATTGGAAAGACCAGGGCTCACACAGAGCCAGGTTGTTTCCAACTACTCTCCTACGCCCAGCAGAATTATGGATGGGACCCACTATTCTACTCCCATGCCAGTGTGGATCTTTGTCAGTTAATGTTGTATTGATCTCAAGAGCCAAAAGAGTTAAAAGTGTTTATCTCATGTGGCAACACTCCATCCTGAATTATAGTACCCAGTCCTACAGCAAGATTGATTCTACCAGTCCATATAGCAGCTTTGGTTCTAGCATGTGCAACATGACCAACTACAGATCAGATCCATCATCTGGATAAAGTAATTTCCTCCCCTCTAGCTTTTGAATCTAAACAAACTTTTAGTTGGGTGACAATCTCATGAAGTTTAATAGTTGTTTCATTGGCATAACCTAGACACCATTTCTGAAAATTGTCATATCTGATTTTGCTTAAATCTTTTGCCAGTAAAGTCTACGTATCAATGGAGATGTAAATCACTGAATCAGTATTCTGGTGTGAGTAATCAAAGTTTCTGGTTTTTCCATCTGAGTAAGTCTGGAAACTGGTCCTGGAATCACAGCTTCTTCATCTTTGCAGATAATGTGGTGCAGGCATAAGTAAAGGAGGAAAAATTTCTAGAATTAAATTAAAATTAGTTTATTTGAACATGAATAAAAATTGAGCATTTACAACTCATTTCACTCACAAACCAAGAATAGAATTATTTGCCAATGGGCGTTACCGTTCATTTGCAAACATAGAAGTTCTTATCTTTGCCTTGGCAGAACACCCAGAATTAATTATCATACTCCCTTTTTACAAAAGCAAAATGATGAAAGAAAGAAAAAACAAGTTTTTTCTTGAGTTAACTTCTGGTTCCCCAAGGGAACTGATCCACTACTGAGGGTGCTCATACCCATATTTCCCCCACTACAGTGTATTGTGGGGACCTACCATGGAGGTCTCCTCAGCAGCATAGAAGTGTATGCAGCAGTACCCTTTTAAAAGTTCTCTGTGGCTTCAGCCACCAACACTGTGGAAACAGCATTTTTAGCATTTTTAGCCCTAATGCATCTTCAAAAATGGACTCAGGATTTGGTCTATGTGAAATACTGATACAAATGACTTACCCAACAGTATATACTATAAATAGTAACTAATACAAGAGAACCTTTAGCATCTCTTAAATCAGTGATGTGCCAATGTATGAGAACAATATATTCTCACAAGCATGAGGTGCCTTCTTCAGAGCAGGATTTTTCAGAGCCACATGGTTTTGGAGGTTACACCAGTCTAAGAGTGATCATATGAAGTTTAAGGTAGTAACCAGGTGCAACTGCCCTTTATCTAATACAATATTGTAATATGGAAAGTTGAATTAAGCTTGAAAATCAGAAAATGCATTGTTTCTGCACCAGAATCAAAGTGTCTGTCAATTACAGGCATGAAAATAGGTTGCTATTTCCAACGTTATCTATGGAAGCAATAAACTTTAGGAACCAGATACTTGGCTCCACTAGGTCTGCCCCGTGCTGCTCAGGTGGAGAAAAGAAGCACTAAAGTCAGCTTATCTGACCAGTGGAGATTGTTCCTATGTGGGGAAGCCAGAGGTAGTGTAGAACCTCTGTAGCAGTTCATGGGAAGGCCACTTCTGTCCCATACAATCACACCACAGCCTGTTTGGATATAGCCCAGGATCAGGACCTAAATATGAAAAGTACATGGTTTCAAACTTCTAGCAAGGTTGCATTTTATAGAAAGGTACCCCCTACCTCCTTATAGCCACGGGTGACCTTAACCTTGTAGCCCTTATGTTGGAGAATTCACTCAGTGCCATCCTGGATCTTCATTCACTGGCTGCGACTCCTTTATGTGTAGAGACTACTGATCCGCCCATGTCCTTTTTTACTGACCTTAGGTGTTTGCAAACCATTTACCCCACCAGATTCCTCGTCCTCTCCCAAAGGTGCATGACCCTTTATTTGCAATATTTTGCTGTAATGGTGTATTATCTCAGGCTTTGTTTTGACTAGGAAAAATGGTTGTATTTGGTTAGCTTAACAAGAGCCAACTAAGCCCAACCTAAACTTGACCTCTTTCCTGGTGTAGTCACAGGGGAGCACCTCAGCTGCTGGCTACAGCTCAGTCAGCTAAATCAAGCTACAAGGTATCACCCTGGTTCTAGAGTCAGAATAGATAACATTTTATTCATGAGTAAATAGCAGTGAGTTTCACCCACTTGCACCAGCAAAGAATTTAGTCCAGGATGTTCAGGTTACTATACCAAAAATGTTTACAGTTTGACTTGTTATTTGAGCCTATTGATAATAAAAGGCATTTGTAATTTCATTCTTTTCTTGCTAAAGAGTGAGTGGAGCTACAGTGCAAAAGTTGTCCGTGTTTCCTAATAGTCAACATTTAAAATCTGTGAGCAATTGACTATGCAAACAGTATTGCCACCCACGTATGTATCTCTGAGACCTACAGTAAGATAATGATGTGTTTGGTGATGCTGCACAATTCTATAGTTAACAATGCTATAAAATACGTTCTGGGGTAACAATGTGGAGGATATCACTCCCTTGATCTGATGATTTTATCAATCTGTGATTTTAAAATTGGTGATTTTATAAATACCATCATTTTCTTCCCTGACTTACACCCAGACTGACCATAGTCATGAAGTAGCTCTATGTACAAAAGATGGGAGTGGATCAAATCATCAAAGTTCAGCACCAGAATGTGACGATATTAGGGGACATAATACTTAAAGCAAAATAGAATCATTCCCCCACACTGTGTCAAATTACGAAGACACTTTCTGTACAAAGTTTATTATTAAATTTTAAAAACTTGCAACCAGTGAACAAGAAGAAAAGATCAACAGCCTAATCCCAAACCACTAGTCTTTCCTCCCTAGTCAGTGGACTTTGGATCAGGCCCTAAATGCTTGGCCCTTACAAATCCAAATGTAATATAAAACATGAGGGCAGATTAACAGCTAAGCCTTCCCAGAGAGAACCAGGATAGTAAAGAGGACTTTGTTGTTTACATGTCTGTAGTAGAGCATGAGAAAACAAACTTGGAACTGCATGGTTGAGAGAAGCCATGGCAAATTCATGTTGAATAGAGGGTGGAGAATGATTCAGTAAAACTCCATCTTACTGAAAGATAAGGCATGTGATTGTGAAAAGTGCTAAATAAAATGGATTATCAAGTAATGCATTTTGGCATGAGCTAATGTGGCATTAATATAAATACAGACATTCATGCCAATAGCTGTATGTAGTGATGCCAATAATTTTGTAGCTATGGAAAGTACTCTGGCTTTTCTGAACAGTAAAGAATCAGTGCAATACCATATTCCAAGAGGAAGGCTTCAGGTCATTTTAATCTTTAGTTGTGACATCACTAGTAGACAAATGATATTATTTACAAGGTATTAGAAAATTGATCCCATCATGAAAGAGCAACATTGAAAGGACATGACAGTGACTTTGGGCCTGACCTACAGCCCACTGAAGTCATAGGCTAAGTACCAAAATCTATCAGGCCCCTTTATAATGTCATGGGCCTGACCTAGTATAGTGAAGTCACAGGAGTTTTGCCACTGATTCAGTAGGTGCAAGATCATGCCCTACATGATCCATTTATTCAGACACAGTATGTAATGTATAACACTTGTAAAATGCACCAAACTAAAATTATTGTTATGGCATTATAGGTTTGGGAACTTGGTTTTGTTTGAGGGGGGTTGTTTGATTGTCTTTTGTTTTCATTTTAAAGACCACAATATGCTTGTTTAAATTATTCATTTACCATTACATCCCCAAAAGATGTTTCAACCAAAATAAAACAGAGTCAGCCCCTGACACCCGATTGTGTCTGGTAATAAATAGAAATAGAAACAGACATTTTTTTTTTAATGAAGTTGGTTAGAGACCTCCACCAGCTTCACATGGGCTGTTGATGTAGGAGTTTACACTGCTGGGGTCAGCAGTGAAGAATATCATACTTAAAAATTAAGGAACTTTTTCCATACCACCTCTGAGGCCCACAGCACCAGCTTAAAAGACATTAACAAATGCTAATATGTAATGTGAACCTCAATGTTTCGCTAGAGGGAGTTTTAGGAGTCAATTGTGTTACAATAGCTTTATATAATGGCCTTCTGGCTCTCATTTCATGAGGCTAGCATAGCCCTTCTCACGACACTCAAAGGAATTACTTCATCTAGGGATGGAATAAATTACATACTGAGGTAATCTTACATGCTGTGTGTGGCTACACCACCACTTACTTATGCACCGACCACGTAGGGCCTTATAAAAAACTCGTTGGAGTCTATAGAAAGGCTCCCGTTGACTTCAGTGAGCTTTGAATCAGTCCCAGTCTGCTGTGGGTGAGAGTTTGAGCTGTGGCGTATGCCTGAATCATATTTGACGATTCACATGCTTTCACAACAGGAAGCCAGAATTTGGCCCATAAAGTACGTTTATCTGATAAAACAGTGGTCTCTTTGCTTTTTGTTGTAGTAGTTTGTTTTCACTTCTGACCCCAAATCAGCAGACAAACTCAAATATCCAGAGGATAAAGGCCAGCATATGAACTCACTGTGCCATCTAGCACCAGGTCACTGTCTATTAATATTTTAGAGCCAAATTCCATGATCCTTAAAAGAGCAAAATTACCATCTAAATCAATGGGAATTTTGCTCAGTTAAGGACTCGGAATTTTGGCCCTCAATCGATTATTTGATCCTTGATAGGGCACTGAGCTCAGAGTCAGGAAGCCTGGGTTCTGTTCCTGGTTCTGCAACTGACCTGCTGCATGACCGTGGGCAAATACTGCACCTTTCTGTGCCTCTTTTTCACCTGCTACCCTTTGTCTGTCTTCTCTGTTCAAACTGTAAACTCATCAGGGCAAGTACTGTCTCTCTCAGTGTGTCTGCATAACACCTAGCACAATGGGGACTCAATCTCAGTTGAGACCACTGAGCACTACTGTAGTACAGATAACAATAATAATGCCCAGGTGTGAGCATGGCATTGTCTTTTCTATGATGCAGGAGGGCTCAGGACATAATTTGTAGAGGTACAGTGTATGAATCTGGTAAATGTTTCGGTCAAAATGTGTTAACATTTTTATATTACATTTATATTTATTTACATTTTAAAACACAGTAAATATTATAAGAAATCTGCATTTAAAGTGTACCAGTGCAGTTTGGAAAACCTGCTTGAAACTAAAATGAAACAATTCAGCCTTCAAACAAGGTGACCTGAACCCCATAATAATTATTGTAGTTCAGGGTATGAGGTTTTTTATTTGCCCATTCATTTGACAGCTCAAGTCAATACACACACAATACTTCGTATAGAACATTTAATTTACACACCTGCTCTGTTCATTCTGTCCTAAGCAAAAAATATCCATTCAGCCATACAATAAATGGACATAAATCTTCACTGAAATCTAGGAGTTAGCGCAAAGAGGCAAAGCCACTGGTATCAGACACATCAATACCAAAATGGAAAATGCATTTACATTTTGATTTTAACTAGTATTACGGTGAATTTTCTGTGATTATAAAGCTTCCCTGGTACAAAGTGCCCCAGACAGTGTCATATTATCATACTTGTTCTTCTGTCTTTCATTCAGTACACTATACATCTAAGTGGGATTTCATCTTAATACACGTTCAGGGCAGATATTACATTATGATGGCACTTAGGTAATGGCCTTTGTTTAGTTATAATCTCATGAGATTTACCATATGATCCAGCTGTCTTTAGGCAGCATGACTTGCTGTGCCTTGTTTATTTTAATCTTTCAGGATTTCAAAAGCATATCAACGGTAAGATTTACAGTACTGAAACAAAAACACATAGAATAGTTCCAAGGAGCACAATGAAAGTCCCTGTATACTCTGCTGCTACTACATTAACCCTAATCTGGAAATATGTCAAACATTTATTTCAGCCATTAGGTGACTCTTCAAATTAATTTGACAAGAATTACTGATCGGATACAGTTCATCTGGTAGCCAGCTAATTTAGACCTGCGGTAAAGTCTGAATCCTATGAATTCAATCCTATCAATGATTCCCCCCTCAATGGCTTGTAAACAATGACAAAATACAAGGTCTTACATCTAGCAATAAAACATATAGGTCCTGCTTACAGGATTGGGGACTGTGATGGGGTGTTTACCCGACACATGCCCTGAAAGGATCAATATTAGCCAGAGAGGACAATTAACCCCCCTGAGCACACCTGGAGGTGGGCCAGGCCTATTTAGAGATAAAGCCCAGCTGGGACAGAGCTGGGGATTTTGTTTTTTCCCCCACTCCTTCCAATGGGCTGCATGAGCTCATTTGGAAAGAGGAAACAAGGAGTGCGCTTTCTCTGGAAAGCAGTTTAAAGGAAGGCTGAGAAGCAGAAAGAGAAAATCACATAGGTTACTCCCAGGGTGAGCTGGAGGCTGGAAACTTGAGGAGCTGAAGCCTGTGAACATCTGAGTGGGGGGAGGCGTGTGACAGCCCCTAGCCAGAAGGGAAGCTGGAGGCACTAGAATCTGGGGTGAGGTCTGAGTAAGGTGACCATATTTCCCTATGCTGAATACGGGACACCTGGTAAAATTACTCATATTCAAGCGACTTTAACGGCAATCAATCAGAACTCTGCATTACAAACAAACATCAAGTTGACTGAGCCCCCGTTAAAAAGAAATACTCCATAGTTGGATTCTTTTTATTTACCTTCTTATCTTTAAGGCTTTGGGGGTCACACTTGGAGGCGTGACTCACACACCCCTACCCCCCCCACACACACACACGAGGAGAGGTGACACACACATTACCATACACCTCTCTCACACAGGAAGGGTGACCAACCAACACGACCCTCCCTGTCCAGCGCTCTCAGCCCCCCATGCTTGGCTGGGCCCCCAGGACGGACCTGCCTCTCCTGGTACCTGGCGCCATGTCTTCCCACAGCAACACGTGGGAGGGGCACACGGGATCTCATGCCCCTCCTCCCCAGACTTCTGCCAGGGTTCACACCACAATGTGGCCAGCAGCAGCCTTTCGACACTGTGTGGGAGGGAAGGGATGGGAGCTGCTTCTAGCCACAGGGCGCGTAGCAGGGGGGAGGGATGATCTGTCCCGTGTATTTGCAGAGCTCATCTCTTCTTCTCCCCATCTCCTCCCCTGTGGCTGGAAGCAGCTTGTCCCTTCCTGCCTGTATAGTGTTGAAAGGCAGCTACCACCTCCAGGCTGCTGCTGGCCACCAGCATAACACAGATGCCTCCTGTCCCCCAGCTACAGGGTGGGCAGGAAGGAGTTCAGCCCTAAGGATGCATTGTGCACCAGGACCCAGGGAACCTGACTGCAGGGGCTTCAGTGAACCCAGCCAGAGAGGTAGCTCAGCAGGGGAGGGTGCCTAGAGATGGAGCAGCAGCATGCTCCTGGGGGGCAGGACCCAGGGTGGATGCAGGGGTGAAGATGGTGCTAACCCCCTGCCCTGGGGGCTGCTGTGGAGCTTGCAGATTTGGGGCGTGAACAGGCAGGAAATCACTTCCCCCGACACACACACTCCAGAACTTAGCTGAGGGGCAGAGAGGCTTCCCCATGCCAGCACTGTGTGGGGATTTGGCACATGCAGGGCTCAGCTCCTTCTGGCCAGCACCCTGGGCCAGAGGGTCTTGGGCTTTCCCGGGGCACTGGCCCAGCCAGAGGCAGTGGGGGAAGGAAGGAACCTGCTGGCCAGGCTGTTGGTGAGCTGAGTGCTACGACCAGGGGCTGCTTCTCCACATAGCGCTGGGAGTGGGTTGCACCTTGCCGGGGGGATATGGAGGAGCAGCAGGGCTGGCGGGGAAGGTGAAGGGGCAAAGCAGGGAGAGGACAGAGGAGCACATAAAGGGCCAATGGGTGGGCAGCAAAGGCGACACGTAACCAGCCACTGCCTGGCACCTACCAGCACTCACCAGCCATGGCAGCACGAAGCCAAAGCCAACCAGACATGGACAGGGGACGGGGCCCTGCTGGCCGAGAGCCGGCATGCAGTAGGGGCTGCGCTGATGGACCAGCAGGGGGAGCGGCCAGCCCCACGCACTGCATCTTCACCCCACCACCAGCCTTGCATAACCTCCCCATCGTCAGCCCCTGGACTCCCCCCACTCACCGCTGGTGGACGCGCAGCTGGCGAGCAGGGATCTGGCCACCAGTACTGATGGGGGGGAGACAGAAAATATGGGACAATTTGCCCATTTTTAAGAAAAAGTCAGGATACCCACAGGAGGGCTTAAATATGGGACAGTTCCTTTAAAAACAGGACATTTGGTCACCCTAAGTCTGAGGGAAAGACTTCAGAAGTGAGGTGTGCCTGTGGGGAAAAGACAGCCTGCTAAGCCTGGCTGGGCTGATGGTTTGGTTGTGTTCATGTTTTTGTTAAACATTGGTAAAAGTCCTTCCAGGGCCTCAGAGTCAGAAAATGTAAAGTGGTCTGGCTGAAAGGCCAGATCACTCCTGTGGCCAGAGCAGGCCAAAAGAAGATGGGCGGCGAGGGGACTGAGGCAAAAGGTTGCTGCAAGGCCAATCCAACTAGGAAGGGGCATGCTGGTGTAGCAGCTCTGCTACAGGGACTGTATGCTGAAAAGCGGTGGCTTAGAACAGGGCTTGAGGGTCATGGTGGATAACCAACTGAACGTGAGTCACCAGTGTGATGCTGTGGCCAAAAAGGGCTAATACGATACTTGGAAATAGAGATATATGAAATAGAAGTAGGGAGGTGATAGTAAAGCCTGTAAATTGCACTAGTGAGAGCATTACTGAACCATGTTTCCAGTTCCAGTGTCCACACTTCAAAAGGGATATTAAAAAATTGGAGCGGGTTCAGGGAAGTACCACAAGAATTATTTGAGGTCTGGAAAACCTGCCTTATAGTGAGGGATTTAAGGAGCTCAATTTATTTTACTTCTCAAAGAGAAGGTTAAGAGGCATCTTGATCCCGGTTAAGTACCTACACAGGGAGGAGATCTCTGATAGCAGAGGACTCTCTAACGTAGCAGACAAAGGCATAACAAGATTCCTGGCTGGAAGCTGAAACTAAAATTCAAACTAGAAATCAGTCATTACAAATCATTCTTATGGTTCTCCTGTTTATGTGCACTACGTGTCAGGATGTTTAATCCATGTACATGTGCACACCCTTCCTGATGAGCCGGCAGCCTGTAGTACTGTCTCCCTTGAATCAGATATCCAAGTCAACATTGACCACAAATTGGAAAGAAGGCCCCTTTATACAGTCTACTCCCACATTAAGGCCCCTTTGTACTGTCAAAGTGCTGGAAAGGGGCATTAATATACAAGAAAATTGTTTATAGTATTTTCAGGGAGGGGGAACAATACTGATAGGTCTGCTCACCTATTACTAAGCCTCTGAGCGTGGACTTCAAATCATTTGAGAGGAGAAAATACACAAAGGGCCTCTTGGCCACAGCTAACCCCTAAAAGTTGACTTTGTCACTTGTGGTGATGCAATGCCCAACCATTTACTTGGCTGCAGCTAATCCAAATAGGGCTGTGTTTAAATCATTAAAGAATTATTGAATTTTCCTCACTTTTTGAGGAAGGCAGCCTGCTTTTAAAATACTTTGCCATTATCACTGGTGTTCTCTGTACCAGACACACACATCTCCCCTTCCACTCTAGAGCCCAATGTGGTTCTCTTCTTGTGCTCCCCTTTCACACATACACACACACATACACACACACACACATCATTTTCAGATCTTTCAACTTTCTCTTGCTCCCTTTCTACCAGAGAGGCTGAAGAGAAGGATGAGGCAAGGGGTGAGAATACAGACAAGGGAGGTCATGAGGCAGAAGAGGATTGGAGTATGATGAGTAGAGCTGGGCTGGAAGAGGGTCAGGCTTCAAGAGGGCCTTAGTTTGGCTTGAGAGAAGAAAGAGAGAGCCAGGAACAGAGGAGCTGAGAAGCTATGGGCACTGATAGACTGAAGATCATGGAAGAGTCAAGTGAAGGGACAATGCAAAAGGGGTAGGTGGGTGATGCTGAAGGAAATGAAGTTGTGATCAGAGTGGAACATCCCAGTTACAGAAAATTAAGGAGAGAAAAGGAGCCAGCAGCACTGAGTAAGACAAGGTCAAATAAGTGGCCATTTTAGTGAGTGGGCATATTGATCCAGGGTAGAAAATTAAAGTGTATCTGTAGCAATACAGGCAAAAAATGGTTTTGTTAGGAGTTCATATTTATGCCATTTCTGATCAAGTAATTTAGCTGTTATATTATTATTTATGTATTTATTATGGATCTAGTTATTAATCAGCTTTCAACTTTACAGGCTTCCAAAATAAGGAAAGGTAAGTGAGCATCCCCAGCATGGAACATGAGTCTCTTTTATAATCCAGTTAAACAAATATCACAGATCCCCTGAATATCTGTTCAAATGAAATAGACAATACATCTGCATGTGGTATGTTATGAGTATCCAGAGTTATAATCATAAATGCTACCAAATCTGGGAAAAGATATAGAACCTCATGCTTAAGAGTTTTTAAACCAATCTCTGACTAGGGTGAGACCTACATGGGGGGAAGATTATCAATCATCTACCTGCTTTGAACACTCTTCCTATGGCGATAGCTCAGTGGTTTGAGCATTGGCCTGCTAAACCCAGGGTTGTGAGTTCAATCCTTGAGGGGGCCATTTAGGGATCTGGGGCAAAAATTGGAGATTGGTCCTGCTTTGAGCAGGGGGTTGGACTAGATGACCTCCTGAGGTCCCTTCCAACCCTGATATTCTATGAGTCTATGATTCCTCTGAAACATCTGGAGCTGGCCACTGTCAAGACACGATAATGGACTAAAGAGACCACAGGTGTGATCCAGTATGGCAACTCCCATTTTCCTGTCTTTGGAAATGTTAATCTACTTCTAAAGCTGGTGATGTCCTGGAGGGGCCTCTTGGAGATTCTGGAAACAATTCTCTCCTACCCCTTATAAGATCTGATGTTATTTTATATTGTGCACAGAACCGATTTTGAATCTCAGCTAATAGGAATAAGTAATGGCAAAACACCCTCTCTTTTTGTTCTCTCCAAAAAAATTTTAAAATGTATTGGCGGATATAAAATTTACATGCTAAGCAGGTCATTAAATACTTCATTTAGAAACTGACAGGTCTCATATCATGCTTTATAGTGTTTTTCAAACTGTCACACCCACACTCTGCCTAAAAGCTGTTGAATATAAACTTCATCATTTATAATGCAAGAAGGGTATAATTGATTATGTTCTGATTATTCATCATAATGCTTTCTTTCATGTGTACTTAATCATTGTGGTTTCTTGGAATATGCAAACCTTTCAGGCAAATCTTTCTATAGAGCAATCTAAATAGCATTCTGAACTGACAACAGCTGGGTAAATAGTTCCAGTGAATTTCTGAAAGATGCAATGTCACAGACCACGCCTACAGACCCAGTAAATCAGTTTCACCGAGGAGTGTCTGGAAAAGAAATATAGAGGGTCCTTAGAAGTTTATACTTTCATTTCTGAAAAGAAGCATGGAGTGTACTCGATCTAGAAGCTACACGGAGTCTGCTGTGGTGACTGTATTATTCTGTGTAATGTCTATTTCATCTCTATTTCAACATATGTTTGACAAAATTCAGTCTGCACCCAACAGTGACTGCCATGGAGCAGATAGGCACAACAATAGTGTCAAGCAATGATTTATAGTGAAACAGATTACTTTGTCATGAGTTTTAATCTAAGATTCCCTAATCCCTGTACTACCTTAGAGCTGCAATTGGTTTAAAATATTATAATACTAATTTATCCTGTCATCCTTACTTGAAACCTTACATCTTCAGATTGGAAGCTCTTTGAGACATCTTTTTTCTTCTGTGTTTGTACAGCATCTAGCACAATGTGGTCCTGGTCCCTGAGTGGGGCTCCAAGGTGCTATTGCAATATAAATAATACTGATCCATCCCAAAGTATTTTACAGCTTTAAATCATACACAGGGATCACCTGCATTCACTGCAGAAATGCAGCTGCCTGTGGAATACAGTACAACAAAGCCTATCTTAAAACAGGAAGTAAACGTTCCCATATCCAAATGCTGCTGCTGTGAATTGTAGGTATTCTTGTACGGGGAATGTGATTGCCCAGGTTACAATTTAGACAGGACACTAGGGTTAATATCACTTGCCAAAAAAAAAAAAAAAAAAAGTCATGGGATCATTAATGAACATGGGGGCACCTTATTTGTGTCTCCTTTGAACAACAACTCCATCCTGGGACACTGGTTTATTATTAACTTAGAGCAAAGAATACCACCCACTGTATTACTAACACCACTTCCTGAAGTGCCCAAGTCTAGAATTCTCCAGTCCAAGTACTGATCAGGCCCAAAGCAGTTTGGCATCTGAAATGCACAAGATGGTAGAAGTCAAGAAGCCCCTTGTGACTAGTGCACATACCAAAAAAAGATTTATAAAGAAAATCCCTCAATAAACCACTATTGTGGCTGCAGTGATGAATAGAAGCATGTTTTTCAGGTAAAAGCTAAAGAAAGAAGCAAAATCTGTAATAGTTCTATGCCTATACTTGGCATCTGAAGAAGATAGACTTGGGACCATTCACTAGTGGCAGTTACAAATTCACCTCAGAACCTATGTGGAATTCCTTTTTCTGATAGAACCTCATGTCCCCATCATCTACAGGACTCAACATTGTCAAAGATAAAATAGGTAAGTGCTCATGGTCACTGTGTCTATACACAGCAATATTAACACTAATGATACATGTATACATCTAATCACCAAGACAGCAATAACTAATAACTAATGGCTACAAAGGATATTTAACTATGGAGTAAAAAAAATTATAAACTCTTCAGAGAAGGGACTATCTCTTGCTGTGTGTTTGTTCAGCCGCCAGTACAACGGTGATCAAATCTTGATTGAGACCTCTGGGAGCTACTGTAATAATAATACATAGTGGACTTATGTGATGTGAGAATGAAAAGCGAGTAGAAAAAGGCAGAAAATAGCACAGAAGCTGTTGAGGCATCAGAATTCCATTAGATTGTACGCGGAAATCCTCATTGCCAGGGATATTGGGCCTTATCTTGAAAGGAGCTTCAACCCAGGCTCATTTAAAATATTTATCAGCTGGACTTGAAGACCCGCTACAGTCCTGAGGGCTTTCAGCCTGGACTGCCTAGAAGAAGTAGACTTTTGCAGTCTAAAAAAGAGAGAGAGAGAAATTTTGAATATTAGTTCTCCAAGTTCTCCAACCCTGGGGGTCCACAAAAGACTTAGACTGAAAACTGACTGAACAGAATTCAATTATATATACAGACAATAGATTTCCAAAGGGGCTCACACCTGCATCTGAAATGTTTTAGGGGTCCGCAAAGAAAAAAAGGTGGAGAACCACTGCTCCAATCAACATACAGATGAAACTATCTTCATAGGATCTACATTTCTCTAATTCAAAAATCTTCTTTTCACATGTATTAGCATGAAGTTCTGGCTATAGTCAGATACATAACAGAGAGACAAGGTGGGTGAGTTAATATCTTTTATTGGACCAACTTCTGTTGCTGGAGGTGACAAACTTTTGAATTTAACAGAGTTCTTCCTCAGATCTGGAGGAGGTAAACAGAGCTAAATACAAGCTGGGACAGATTGTTAATCATAAGGGGTTTGTACAGGTTGTAGGAGACTACTTAAAATGAAGTGGGCACTTAACATCTCTGCAGTATTAGGGACAAAGGAGGGATAGCAGGCAGCAGAGTGGGTTACAAATCGTTGTAATAAAATAATAATAATAATAATAATAATGACTGTCACTTGGATTCGAGTAGGACTATGACTGGAAATCAGTGTCCACATGTAGGGCTCAGGAAATGTGCCAAGGCAAGTTGGTGTCCACATTCCCTCCTACTCCTGGCCAAGGCGGCGCGACAATATTCTGTTGCATGTTCTGCTTCCTTCAGAGTGCCATGCTCACCTGTCGTGGGCCGTATCCTCCCAGATCACTAAGTCCAGCACGGCCGACTGTATGTGCCGCTTGATAAATCCTTGTAGCAGAGTTTGGGGATGGCTAACCTTGTTACTGCCTTTTTCGAATTCGCTGTACAGAACTCTTAGGCAGTCAATTATTATCCATATGTATGACGTGGCCAACCCAAGTCATGTGCCTCCATCCTAGCAAAGCTTCCACACTTAGCATGGCTACCAGCCCTTGTACATTGTAATAAGCCATAAAACCAGTATCTCTGTTAAGTCCACGATTTTAAATGTCCAGCAGAGTTATGAATTTAAGTTCCTGGTCTTGTCTTTTGCATATATTGTGCAAAGACAAAGGACTGTTGCATTATCATGGATCAGAATCTTTGTAAGCCTCTGTAAATGGTTATTCCTTTCTCTCTAGGTGAGCACAGAGAAGTAATTGTTTTTAATCACTCTGACATGTTTTGGGATACCATTAGGAAGGCAGTTATTGGGAATTTACAGCCTATTATGTGATTCATTCATTCCTTTCTATAACTGAAGTGAATGGGAGTTTTGCCATTGACTTTACTGAGAGCACAGTTGGGCCCTGTAAATCAATTGGACTACTCACATGTTTAAAGTTTAAGATTAGCTGGATGAAGGACAGATTTCTCAGCACTTTCTCATCTACCTAGGCAATTAGTTAGCCCTGTATCTGAGCACCTCACAAGTATTAATAGATTTTATCCTCACTAGACCCCTGTGAGGTAGACTAGCGCTATTATCCCTTGTAATAGTCCGGCTGCCTCCCATGCACCGCCTCGTGGCCTAGGGTCTGATACAAGCCACCTGCCTCAGCTTTCCCTCTTGGAGTGTTCAAATAAAAAGTTCAGTCTGGCTTTTTCTTGGTCAAAAATACCTCTCCTTGGGATTGGGTTTATTCATATAAAATAAACTCAAAATCCCAAACAAAGTCCATTCAGAGGTTCACACAACACAAGGTTTCTCTTTCTTCTCCCAGACCTTCCTGCCTGGGGAGCTTTGCAGTCTTTCCCAGACCTCCCTGCCTGGGCCCTTTGCAGTCTCTCCCCTGCTTGGTCAGGGCCTATCCCAGGCCTCCCTGCCTGGAGCAAATCCGCTGATCTCAGGGTCTTCCCAGCATGAGCCTTCCCTCACTCTCTGCAGTCTCTGTGGCCGTTTCCTGAGCTTTGCCCCTTCCTATGGCTCTTTTTAGGGCAATCACTTTGATCTATCCTGGGTGTGACTCATTCTGTACTCAGGATTGGCTAGCCCCAACCCTAGGGGGTAAGCCACCCTGTGACAGCCCCATTTTTGAAAATCAATTCTGTAGCGTTCAGGACTCAAAAGTTGCTTGACTCACCAAGCATTTTGTTGTGCCAAGACATTTCAAGTTGCTTCACAGACTATGAACAGTAATGTAATCACCCCATGGAAAATGAGGCACAGAGAGACTAAGGCCTGGTCTACACTTAATATTTAGATCAACACAGCTACTTCTCTCAGAAGGTATGGAAAATTCACATCCCTGAAGACCATAATTAAGCTGACCTCACCCCCTGGTGTAGACATGGCTAGGTCAATGGAAGAAAGCTTCCGTCAATGGAAAACCCCTTCTATCACTGTTGAAAGCATCTATACTACAGTGCTACAATGGCGTAGGCACGGTGCCGTAGCTGTGCTGCTGTAAGGCCAGTAGCGTAGACGTGGCCTGTGAGACTTGCCTATGGTCACGCAGGAAGGCTGCGGCTGAGACAGGAATGGAAGCCAAGTCTCCTTAGTCTTCAATCATTGCCTTATAGATTACCTTTCCTACCTTGCTGAATTGGGCCTAGAGTGTATAATTTGAAATATTTGATATTTGTTGGCCACAAAAGGACAATAAATGGGGGTCACTAAGGAGTCTTCAAAATATGCAGACAAAATTCAACACCTTCAAACGCCAACATTACTCAGAAAGAATCTTATTTGAGGTTGAAGCTGTAGAACAAACATTAATAGTTCATAACAGTTGAAACAGTAATACTGATAATACTATCTGTAAGGTTAACTAATGCATAATCATTCCTTGCAAGCCTCTTTTTTTTTTCTGTTTGTCCTGAATCAAGCTGTTTTCTTGGAAAAAACCAATAGACGTGTGAACCGCCAACAGCAAATGTTGATACAATGAAAGTTTCATAAGTGACTGGTGATATTTGTTCAGGTATTATTTTCAGCCACCTGCACTGAGTTTACAAAGCGGGTGTGCAGTTCTCCTCTCTTTTATGTTTCCAGCTTTCGTTGCTGAGATACCACGACTCATGCTTAACAGTGAAAATAAATCTAATTGTTTTCTTCCTTTCCTTTAAGCACTGGGGTTTCCAATCAGATCATGTAGCTGAAAAGTGCTAATGAACTCTGTCCATTTGAACTCTTCTGTGTGGCTTGTCAGAACAGCCTTTTGAAACCCAAGTAATGTATTGTGGTCTGAAGGATGTTTTGCAGAAGAACCAGATAAATGTTAGAAGTTGACCAGACACAAAACTGTACCTGTGGTCAGTTGTTCTCGCACTTGCTCTGGTAGTATTAAGGGTCTGATCTCCAATAAGTCAGTTGGATGCATAGAATAACTATGCCATTTCTATGTGTGACATTTATTTTGGAATACCCTATTGTATTTCAATCTCCATTTTGAAGATAACATTCAGTGTGGCTTAAAGCATCCATTTTCTAGCAAGGACTTGACACCAAGTAGACAGACAATGTCTGGGAAGTTGTGACAGAACCATCAGCATTGAATGGCTCTACCTTATTGGTACAATGGGTTTTCTACCAGCAGGTAGACTTTGAATGACTCTGTATACAGAAGCCAGGGATGGAGGGGCTGAAGCCTAGAAATTCCCCCAAGGAAGCAATGGGCAGAAAAGATGACCGTCTAGTTTTAAAAGAGGAATGCTTTCTGAGAAGGAGGGCCATTCCATCACCACATGTAGAAGACCACCCAAGCAGGCAGGAGCAAACCTAGGACTCTCACAGGTGGTGATTTCAGACTGAGAGGGATTGCGTTCAGGAGTTTGTTGTTTTCCTAAGATTTGTTAACTGTAGTGGTGTTTAAAAGTGTCTGTGTTTCTTGCTTTATTGCCATGTTGTCTCTGAATGGTGTCACTCGGAAAACCAAAGCTCCCACAGCCAGGTGTGCTCTGGGAGAACATGTCTAAGCATTTGGGACTCAGGAAAGCTGAGGCACTGGTTCTGAGATCCAGGCAGTTGGACTTGGGGTCCCACTGCCCACGAAAAGGGTGTCAGACATGGGTTGTGCCCATGGGGGAGAGCACCTGAGTTGTAGAGCTAGGAGCATTGCCCTGTCACTGTGTGCACCAGGGGGCTTACAAGCATGTGGGATCCAATGGTTGGATCCAATCACAACAGACTGGGGTTTGTCCCATGAGTGGGACAGAGACAGGTTGTGATGCTATGCACAAAATTTGCTCATGTAGTCACCTACTTTGCAAAGAACTGTGATCCCTGCTGTTAATAACTCTCTGCGAGGTGCAGCATCCTAGAGTTACAGAGGGAACTAGCACTGGCTGAACTGGTAACAGAGGACCCTTGAAGCTTCAAAAACAAAGAAACCTGATTAGGATGGATGCCACATATGCACACATCCTGGGGTCTCTTGCAGCAGCAGGTTTAGCCCCCTCTGCAAACACACCCACAGAAGAGCGGGTTTATTATTATTTCATGTTATGGTCTTTCAAATCAGGGAGTTTGGCATGTATTCCCTTGTTACGTCTCAAGTATCTAGCAATGCCCTATTACTATCTTCTATATGGGCAGTCCTGCCCAGCATCACTTCTAAGAGCAAAACTTGGAAGGAAACATGTTTTTTTTTTTAAATGACCAAAACAATGTGGCTGATAACTTTGCTACCAGTCCTGGATATGGGGCTGCAAATTGGTTCCCTCCCATGCTACAACACTCTAAGTTTACAAAGCATTTCACAGACATTAGTTAATCCTCACTACAGACCTGTGAAGTAGGCAATTGTAAGTATTATCCCCACTTTACAGGGTGGGGAGACTGAGGCAGGTTCAAAATATAATGCATGCAAGGAGAGTGCCAATCTATCCCTTGCAGTTGTATAAATTAGGGGGAACAGGAGATAATCAGAGAATCACAGATGAAGTTATGTGGGGTTTGAAATGATGTAGTTATTAATACACAATAAAAATGTCCTTAGAACCAACAAGATAAACTGTATCTTCTATACCTTTCTATGGGATTCACCCTACATGCAATAGAAATCCCTCCCTCCCCTCCAAATGTTGTATTTGTAATTCCACACATAGAAATTCCCTTTAATGGATAACTACTTCTGAATAGCAGACCTTTTCTCTCCAATTTGTCCTGTAAAAAACATGAATTGCTTACTATTGTCAGAGTGCAACTGATCATTGTTCTGTCATTTATATACAAGCTTTTGCTGTCCTGTTTTGGATGGATTGTTCATATCACTGAGAGAGAAGTGGCTAAAGAATAACGAATCCAACGGATCCTGCATATAAGCAGGGCTTGGCCTAAAGACAAAGAGTCCCATGGTGCTGCCTTTCCTATCAACTAATTACTTAAAGTGCCTCCTGTTTATATTGAAACCCTCTCCCACCATTCTGCAATAAGTCACTTACACAAAAGCCTATAGTGTTATTAGCTACGCTACTAAAAATTTCACGCCCAGAAATATGAAAGAAAATTAAAAGAGAGTTGATTTTTCACTGTGCTGACTTCCCACAACAGGGGATGGTAGGCAGACAAACAAGTGTCGTTTTGAGAGACAAAAATCAAGGAAAATTTTTGCATCCATGTCAGTTCTTTCATTCCCATCACAGACTAAGGTAGAAACTATCCTCACCAGTTTTGTTGCTTGTGTAGTCAAGTAGTCCTGTGCAAAGTGAGTGGAAAACACTCCCATCCTCAATAAGTAGTTCTATACCTGCCTCTTTGCAGAGATGTAAGTGGTAATAGAAGGTGCAGAATCATGCCCAGAGTCTCTCAGTAGTGCAGCACAGAGTGCCTTGTTTCCCTGAGGTACAGTAGTCTGTCCATCATAAAACTTAAAAACAATTATTACACTCAGAAACACTGTAAAGTTGTAGCCCTTAACTCTTGTTGCTCCAACATGTATGTTAAAAGAATAAACCCTAGTGTTTGCCTTTGGCTAGGACTATTAAAGGAGCTTAAAGGAGTAATGACCCTCCTATTGACCGTCCATGAGACCTTAGACTCCTTTGAAAATTCCAGCCTTCATGCTTTGCTGAGCATTACATTTGCCAGAGGGTAAACTTGCTGGGAAATACGCTAGCATAGAACAGGCGCTTACACCTGTTTCACTTTGCATTTACACACTCACAGATGCATTTAATACATTCAGTTATAGTCAATATTGATGATGCATTCAATTATTTTCTACGTATTACTGCCCTTTTGCAGTGTATACAGATCACTATATCACTACTGAGGTTTTCGTGGTAAGCCAGGAGAGGTGTTCTTGAATTATACTAGCACTATCTAACCTCAGTTGTTTTATCCCAACATGGCTGTGGTTTGGTCTTCAAACAAGCCCAAAGATAAGCAAATACCCTCCTATCTTATTTGACCCCCTTGCATCATGTATATTTTATAAAAGCAAACAGTACTGTGTAAAGCTGTGATTCTCATCTAACCATAGAATGCTGAGCTGAAGAATCCCTTATTTAGAACAGGTATTGTAGCTCTTTTATTCCTCCCCAAAATGAATAATAATAAGTAGGACTGAAAGTGAAAGAACACCACACAAATATTCCAAATCTCCCTCTTTGTCAGCTGAGATAGTTTTATGGAGGATGAAAGCTAAAACAAATGAAAGGGAAAAAAATCTTGGGTCTCAGAAGTGTTTTATGTTAAAGAAAAAAGTGTGCAAAGATACACAAACCAGCCAAAAAACAAAACAAAAATGTTGTTCCCCTGCCATTCACATTCAATTTTTTCCACTTTTTTCCCTTGTCCTCTCCTTTGCTACCCTTGAAAGGATGAAAAACTTGTTTAACTGGCCAGCTGGGATTACTTGTGCAGAAGGGAATCCCTGGGCGTGAGACCTTCGAGCAGCGGGGTATTGGCATCATGGAGATCTGCTCCATCATGCTCCCAGCGCACACATGACGTGCTCTCACCAAACCAGGATGAGGAGGGCAACTGGTGTAGGAGATGCCTCTGCTGCGCAGGACAGAGCCCCCACAGGGTTGGAGAATCTTGCCCCGTGGGTTATCAGTAAACTCTTACTTTACTGTTGTCAATTCGATAAACAAAATGCTATCTACCTTCACTCAGAAAGTAGTTTTATGCTGAGATCAACAACAAAACTTTCTCCATTGAATAATTCTCCCTATTTTACATTAATATAAATAATACCTGCCATTCGTATAGTGTTAGTTTGGTACATAAATCTCAAAATGTGGATAATCATCATCATTTCCGATTTTCACAAATGGCAAAACTGGCACACATAGAAGTTAAGTGACTTACCCCAGGGCAAACAGTGAGTCAGTGGCAGAACTGGGAGTAGATGCCAGCTCCACTGATTCCCTGTCTAATGGATCACGCTACCTGCCCTATACACATACAGTATTAGTCAGATTTGGTTCCTTGCCTTATGTTTCCTGGGCCCATTTTCATTTTCATTGTCAGTGCAGAGTTACCAATGCACAATTTTGGAAATGTATTTCTTTATTTAAAATTATGCAAACAGGAAGATCTTATTTTGATGAAGGATTTCATTTGCAAAGGCATCCTGGGCAGAAAAAAAAAAAAGAAGCAAGATATGTTCACATCATTATAACAATCATGCAAGTCAAATACTAAAAACAGTTACACGTAGCTTTCAACTCTAGAGCACAGTCATTTAAATCCTGCATAACTAGTAGCCAGTGTTACAGTTAGTAGGAGAGGCTCTCAAAATGATGACTGTCTGCAGCTAAACGACAAAATACCAAACCTAAACATACGCCTGGGGAATCTTAAAAACAATTATTAATATTTACTATTCTAAATAATTCTAGCTGGAGAGATGAAAATAGAGCAAGGAATGCACTGAGTCAATGTTATTGACCTGAACTCTGAAAGAAATGCCAGGACTATTATTTAGATGTCAAAATATCTCCAAGAAGACTATGAGGTTGAAACTAAATGCCTGTCTATTTTAAGATGGGCTTTCAGGCATACAGGCTGCTCAAATGCCACTGGAATACACTAAAGCAGGTCATATTTCTACTTTAAAGGTTACACTATGTTAAATTATATGCAATTTAAGAAAGAAGATGATGTTATATAGCTAATCCTTTTCCCTTAAAAGCATGTCCTGACTAAAATGAATGTATCATTCAGGGAGGATTCAGTAAAGGATGGCTCTTTAAGATTTAAAATAATAAACATGTCAAATATTTCTTAAATCTATTCTTAAATCACAAAATTCAGTATCGTTTACACAAAGGAACGAGACGTGCACATCTCAACAAGTACAATGGGCTATTTAAAGAAGAATCTGGTAGGTACTGCAAGATTCCATAATACACTTGTGTCACATGCTAATGTATGTCGAGACTACATTGTGAACTGGGTCTTCTAAAAGCTTTTGCAGTCCTATGTCAGATCCTTCTTTTGTTTTAATGGCCTTTTTATGCAGCACTACTATTTAATAGATTTTGGACAAGTTAAAATGTTATGACTTCCTTGTCATTAAGAGCTTGTTCATGGATTTTGGTTTTGTTAGGTTTCCTGAGCAAATGCCAGCACACTCTCTGTCCTTAATAATCCAACCCATAGACTGCTTCTAAGGCTTTTCTCTAGAGCTGAGCCTTTGTAGGATCAGAAACGATCTTGCTAATGTACTCCTCTTGGTCAATATGCTCCCCACCCCCAGCATTCTGCTTGTCCAATTCACTGAACATCTTTTAGCAACTCATCTAGGTGAATCAAGTGATTGGCTGGTGAAATATAGTCACATGCAGCTGCACACTTAGATTTTTATCTGTTTTGAGTATGATTTGAGCACTTAAATATTTGTGTAGAAGTTAGAAAGCAGCTTGTGGACCCAATTGGTAGTCCAGAGGCATGTCACACTCACCTACTACTTTTCAATTTATGGACTTGGAAGAGAGATGGCAACAGAACATCTACTGGTGCTGATTAGTGAAGCTGCTGCCTGTCAAGTGTTGGAGGATCTGCAACTCATCAGTTACAAACTGGTACCAGTACAATGAAGAGAATCAAATCCTACAGTCTGTATTCAGGTTAAATACAGCATAGACTTTGAAGTGAAATAGATTTTTACATGCACACTGACCACCAAATAGACCCCTAAATATACAAGGGGTGAAATTCCCTCCCATGCACAAGGCCAGCACGAGTCTTATGCACCACTTAAGTCCCACGTAAATCCCTTTAAATAAATTGTAGGTGGGACTGAAGTGGTAAATAGGCACAGTGCAAACCCTCCACAGAGGGATGAACTTCACCCAAGATGGTTAGAATTGAGGAACACCTATTTGGCATCACTTTAGGGCGGCCAATTTCAGTTGGACATATTCCATCATATAACACATCTTTAATTAAAGATTGAGCTTTAATTCCTGGAGACTCCAGGATAATCCTGGAGGGTTGGCAACCATAAGAGTGAGAGGCTCTCTTCTTGTATTTTTGGTTAAAACGTGAGAAACACAATGCACACATGGCAGATTTAAGTGCTTTTTTGTTTATTCTGACAATAAACAAACACTTTTAGGTGGGGAGGGAATACTGTACATTTTCAATGCTGTTGTTCCTCCTGCTGACTTTGTAGATCTTAAGAGATTCTTGACTAGAGAAATGACCCTGAACCATATCACAGAACCATAAAAGATAATTTCCAGTAAGCACGCTAGGTGGAATTAATGATTTCTTTTTCTTATTCAGCAGAGATTTACATGCATTATGTTAGGATGATTAACATTTGAGATTTGACCTTGAAACAATCTTTACATTGTAAATTCTTAATGATGAAAACAATATTCTCAGTGATTAAAACATGTTGGTAATTAATTATTAAAGCAGAATAATTGCAAATACATATTCCTAGAATTTCTAGGCTTAGAAACCATTTGTGTAAGTTTCATTCAATCAAAAAATGCAATACTGTTTCTGGACATTAATCTTTTCACCAATTCCACTGACAAAAACATGGAATTAACATGACATTTGCCATCCACCACTCTGATTCTATACTGTATGTCTTTCACCCACCATTTATCTATCTTGTCTATTTAGAATGTAACCTCTTCAGAACAGGGGCATCTCTTACTATCTGATTGTTCATGTCCTAGCACAATGGAGCCCTGATCCTGATTGGAGCCTTTATGCATTGTTGTAATGTGAATAATAAAAAATAACAGATCCCATCTATGCTGTAGGTATGTAAGCTAGCCTTCTGTATAAAAACATACTCAAGGCATTATACTGGATGCCAAACACTTATAGTAAGTTGCGCCATAGCATCCTATCACATCTGCCCCAAAAAGTTTGTCCTAAAAAACAGTGGGCATACTCAAAAAGGATCATATTCTCCAGAAATCCAACACAACAGTCAAAAGTAAACTCCTGTGACTATAACATGCACCTTCCTGTATGTCTTCTAGTCACATATGCCTCTTTTGTGGTCTTATTATAGAGCAGGGGTAGGCAACCTATGGCACGCGTGCCAAAGGCGGCACACGAGCTGATTTTCAGCGGCACTCACACTGCCTGGGTCCTGGCCACCAGTCCCGGGGGCTCCGCTGCTGGCCTGGGGTACCATCTGCCAGCCCTCTGCCATCCGGGGTTCCATCCACTGGCCCCGCTCAGTCCGCTGGCGGGCCCAGGTCCTGGCCACCTGTCTGGGGGGCTCTGCTGCTGGCCTGGGCTTCCGGCCGCTGGCCCCGCTCAGCCCGCTGCCAGCCCCAGGTCCCAGCCACCAGTCTGGGGGGGCTCTGCTGCCGGCCTGGGGTCCTGGCCGCCGGCCCGGGGCTCTGCTCCTGGCCTCAGCCCGGGGCTCTGCAGTCGTCCCCAGCCTGGGGCAGTGAGGGGTGCAGACAGGGCCAAAAGGGGGCTCAGCTCAGCATGGATCGCATGGATTATTATAACTGGTACACGAAACCTTAAATTAGAGTGAATAAATGGAGACGCGGCACACCACTTCTGAAAGGTTGCCAACCCCTGTTACAGAGAGACTGTCAGTGCAATTGTCCCATAGTTCTTTTTCTTCTATTGCTACTTCCTGTAACATACCAGAAGTGTCTATCAACATTTCTGTGCTCATTGGTGGGGCCATCTAATATGTATGTTGCCATTTCAAGTTTTGTCTACTTACATCAGTCTAAACATGCAAACTTGCCTCCTCTTCTAGAGATGGCCCGGAACCACAAAATTCTGATCCAGCCTGACTTGAAGCTTCCCAAGATTTGAAAGATTTTAGATCCAGTGTTCTAGTATGGATCCAGCCCTACTATTTTCAACTGTTTTAAAGGATATTCTAAAATACTTGTGTTTTTTCATTTGATTCCTCTCATCTTTCCACAAATCACATCCCCATGTGCATATTGGGCGTGAAAACAGACGATGTTGTACATTAAGCACCGAAATAAATTGCCCAGGGAGGTTGTGGAATCTCCATCATTGGAGATTTTAAGAGCAGGTTAGACAAACACCTGTCAACGATGGTCTAGATAATACTTAGTCCTGCCATGAGTGCAGGGGACTGAACTAGATGACCTCTTGAGGTCCCTTCCAGTCCTATAACACAAAATTTGTGCAATGCAGTTCTTTTTCACTGGGTCTGGCGTCATGCCATTTAGGACTATCTTTATGATGGAAAACCTTGCTTGGCACTTTTTGTAAAAGATTATGGTAATTTTCTTTGTGCCACATCACACAGCACATGGGAGCATATGACCTGGCTAAGAAAAAGAGTAAATGGTTCTTTCTGCATTTATTGATCTGTTGATTGGTGACACGAGTAACATACAAAACAAGCTGAAAGTGCTCATACACTGAGAATAACTACTAAATAAGGCTTCCAAAAATTTTAGTGACATAAGGACATCAAAGATCGGGTTTAGTTTTGCCCAAGATGTTCTGCAATTTGTATTAACTCAAAATTGATAGCCCTCAATGGGAATAGTAATGGTGTAACAATCATAACTCCACTATTAAACACAGTAAATGTTGCTGAATAGTTAAAGACACAAGCCTCAAATCAAGTTTCCTATTGAACTTGACAAAACAAGTGTGGGAATATTTTAGTGATCCCTGCTCAGAAACATACAGGATTTTTCCACGGGAGAATGCTTTCAAGAATTAGATCTCACAGGTGAATTATAAAAAATGCCAAGTCTTGTGTGTTTAATTGTTGCTCTGTGTCTTTAATACAGGTGTCCATGTTCCAGCAAAACTCCACATAGTAGGCTGAGACTTCCATTTGGGACTTAAACAAACAAAAAAGCAAAAACAGTTTAAGTGCTGTTCTCCCCAGAGCTATTGCTTTGAACACTAAACAAGGGAAGAGAGCTAGCCTTCTATAACAGCATCCATAAAAATGACTAAAAATAAGTGCAAAAGACCCTGTGAACAAGAAAAGGGGCAATGCAGTTGCAAAATAAATAAAATCAAGCAAGACCAGTTTGAATTTGCTACTGGACAGTCTCTGCTCTGGGGTTAGAGCAGTGGTCCCCAAACTGTGGGGCACATCCCCCTAAAGGGGCGTGGAGAAAAGTTCGGGGGAGTGTGTGGCGGGGCCTAGGCCAGCCCCCCCAGGGGCACTGAGGGAACACCACCCAGCTCCGCTCCACTCCATCCCCTGCTCTGCCCCCAGCCCAGCTCCATCCTGAGCTGCAACTCCACTCTGCAGCCTAGGGTGACCAGGTGTCCGGTTTTCAACTGGAACACCCGGTTGAAAAGGGAACCACAGCCAATGGAAGCTGCAGGGGCGGTGCCTGCAGGCAATAGCAGTGCCCAGAGCCGCCTGCGCACCTCCACCTAAGAACTGGACCTGCTGGCTTCTTCCAAGGCACAGTGTGGAACCAGGACAGGCAGGAAGCCTGCCTTAGCCACCCGCCCCCACCCACTGTGCCTCTGACCAGGAGCCACCTAAGGTAAGACCCAACCCCCTGTCCCAGTCCTGAACCCCCCCTCCAAACCCAGAGCCCCCTCCTGCATCCCAAACCCCTCATCCCTGACCCCACCCCAGAGCCTGCACCCCCAGATGGTGCCCTGACCCCACCTGCCCCAGCCCAGAGCCCTCTCCCACACTCTGAACCCCTCTGCCCCACCTCCCAACCTGGAGCCCCCTCCTGCACCCCAAGCCCCTCATCCCTGGCCCCACCCCAGAGCCTGCATCCCCAGCCGAAGCCCTCACTCCTTCCCACACCCCACCCTCTGCCCCAGCCTGGCACCCCCTCCCACACCGTGAACCCCTCATTTCTGGCCCCACCCTGGAGCCTGCACCCCCAGTTAGAGCCCTAACCCCCTCCCACACCCCAACCCCCCCGTCCAAGCATAGTGAAAGCAAGTGAGGTTGGGGGAGAGCGAGCCACAGAGGGAGGGGAGCCATAGTGAGCGGGGGCCAGGGCCTCGGGGAAGGGGCGGGACTAGGGTGTTCAGTTTTGTGGGATTACAAAAGTTGGCAACCCTAACTCTGCCCTCTGCCCTGCCCCCAGCCCAGCTCTGTCCTCATTCCCTTTCTGCCCCCAGGCCAGCTCTACTTCTAGCCCCAGCTCCTCCTCCATCCCCAGCTCTGCCCCCAGCTCTGCCATCAGCCCAAGCTCCTCTGCTGAGTCAACTGTGCTGTAGTGGAGGGAGGGGCGCAGACAGATTCCGTTATTGGTAAGAAGGGGGGCGTGACAGAAAAAGTCTGGGCACCACTGGTTAGAAGTGCATTGACAGCTAGAAGCTTTGCTGAGACTTAATGTAGATCTTAGCAAACTGCCACTTAAAAGCAAACTTTCAATTATTCTGATAGCTTCTAACTTTTTATTTATTTAGAGCTTTTACTTGCTTGTGATACTCACCGTACCCTCTCAGAAGTTTGAAAATACTTTCCCTTTAGACTGTTAGTAGTCATCTAATCTGTGTGTGAGGGGGTCTGGGGGCAGGGTAGCCACAGATGCATCTCCAGAATGCTGGCCATTCCGGTATTTCTGGGAACAGCGTGGGCCCATCCCCGCCTGCATCACCCCACCCCCACTGGCATGAGCTTGCACCACATAGTGCACATAAGGTCATGCCACCTGGAGGATGATATTTTAGCGAGTGCCCCCCCACGGTGTGACCTCGCATGCCCGGTGCACATAAGGTCACCCAGCGCAGGCAGAGTGGCACACTCTTGATATTGGACAAAACCACATCCACTTTTGTCTCAGTACTGGGTGCAAAAGTCTCTAGCTTAAGTTAAGTGGGTGCTTTAAGAGCTCAAGCTAGATAACCTGGCAGGAGGAGGGGTGGTGGCTGGAGCTCACGTGATGCTGATGCTCAAACTAATAATGCAGTGGTGATATACAACAGTTAATCAACGGCTAATCCAAACATTCTGTGTAACTCCAGAGTTGTTTTGCACGGTGGTAGCTCTCACTCAAGTTAGGCTAGCTTGAGTAATTTCAGTGTGCTAACTCAAGCTAGCTGCTGCAGTGAAGACAGGCCCTAGCCCCCTTTCTGGAAATGCTGTGCGCGCACCCAGAAGCAACGCAAACACCTTTTGAACTGACCAAACTGCCAGTTGTAGGCCTGCAGGCTTTTTTAGACATTTTTGACGTACACGACTTGGCTCCTGGTCACACAGTGAGTCGGTGGCAAAACCTTCAACCCTTTAGAAAGGTGTAAAATTACTCATGTCAACCAATTTTCTATAAAGAACAAAACAAACACAGCATTGTTTCCAGATAACCTCACCCTTCCCTCCCTAGGGATTACACATTGCTTGTGAGTGTGTGTTGAAGAAAGAACAAACAATCATTAGCAATATTGTTTCTCAGTGTATTTTTCAACTGAATGGAGGGATTTAGTATAATTATGGCAAATGTACTGACACAATTGGCAATTTTCTCTCACGAGACCAGCAACATTTTAATATTTGATGTGTCATAATAACTGAGGTAAGTCTGCAGAACTGTCTCAGTGATGCCAACTCCCACTATTGTATTGCAAGTCTCACAATATGTTTCTTAAAGCCCCAGCTCTGGAGTTAAGCAATTACATGAGAATCTCATTTTCATTTATTTTTTTAGAAGTAAGTTTCTGGTACTGATGCTTGCAGAGATAATGTGAACTGAGTGAAGCCCAGTGACTCAGAAACAAGAAATCTCATTATTTTCAAGACTTGTGACTCCTGGGTGTTGGCAATACTGCTCTTTAAAGAACTTTGCAGAAAGCTTGTCTTTGTTATGGCTGGCTGAAATCGGTGCTATATTCCCCTAGTCCATGAGCTTCCAATCAGTAGCGGTCTCTCTCCTGTCAGTCTCCTCCTCCTAGCTGAAGCCTTACCTGACCACACAGACCCAAATCTCAGCACTTGAGGTTTTTCCCTAAAATGGGAAGATCCACTAACCTGCAGACCCCTTCTTTCAGCCAATGCCAGCAGTGGGGTTATCAGGCTCTGTAGGAAGTTAGGACCCCATCCCCACATCCTCAGCTACAGAAGTTGGCAGAAAGAAGGAAATGGAGAAGATCCCCAGCCAAAATGAAAATAAACATCAAAAAAGTAATTGGTATTTCATGGTGCATAACACCCAACTCACAATGATTACTGAAACTTGTCTAACACTGGACAGTAAGCAGAGTTACCACACATTTTAATATTATGATGATTTAAAATGGCTGAGAACATTAGTGGAACTCCATTCATATTCCAACACTGATAAATCATTTTGGACCAGGTCCACAAGTTGTGTTTACAGCTCCTTTGTGCCACCTGAGTGACTCAAAGGAGCCACAACCCAGTCACAAATGCCCAGCTGAGAACACCCCTGTTGGGCCCTGCCCTTTCATGCCTCCTCCCGTAGTGTAGGGGACAGGGAGAGGGGGCACCAGTGGCACAACTTAAAGCAGCTTTAAATTGCATTCAGGCTGGGCCTTGCTCTGAGAATCAGAGATCTAGAACCCAAGCTCCCACCATCCCGCCCTGCACTGATCTTCTGTCAGCCCAAAAGAGGATCTAGCCTTCTGAATTCATACTGCGGTGTTAATCTACCATGTTATCTACCCTTTGTCATTATCACTGGAAAGCACTGAGGCAGAATTGAGAAAAGCAATAATATATCTATATGACTCCATTAAGGAAAAGGTGATTTACTGCAAGACAATCTTTAAGTGAGACTCATTACTCAGAGGAAACACATTGGAAGAAATATTTTTCCAAATACAAGTGTAGATGAAATGTAGTCAGAGTCGTCATTCAAAGTATTACAACTTGCCAACAAGCAAAACCACAGTAAATGGCTAATAAAAATGAATCTTTGTGAAGAGTAAAAAAAAAAAAATTTACATTATTGTATAGTGTAGTTATTTCTCAGACAATACTGTCAATTAATAGTGAAGTTTTACTTCCTGTCAGTTAAAAAGAACAAGAATTCTTCAAGCTAAAGAATGCAGACATACATCGTCTGTGAGAATCATAAAAAGATCAAATGTAATATTTTCTTTCAACGCAGACAACTGCCTTGAGATTTTCCATTCAGACAGCCTTGAAAACTGCCTCCAGCATTTGACAATTACTTCTGACAAATACCATTTGGCACTGAATGATGTTTTAAGTGAAATAAAACAGTGAAGAAAACTGTACATGATGAAAGGATTTTTTTTTCTTCTTAAGAAGTGACTGTAAGTTATACATTCACAAGATAAAGTTTATGCTTCCTGCCAGTGACAAATTCCATGTGATATTCAGGGCTGAGGTAAAGTTTGTTTGACAGTAATAGGAAAGGAAGACAAAACTCATTCTCATGTCTTTTAAAGCAGCCAGAGTTTTCTTTTTTAGTTATAAACAAAGAGAGATCTGCGAATACCTCTGTTCTACATCATTCTTTACAATGTAAGTGGTCTAATGGAGAAAATTATTCCTTAAAATTAAAATGGTCAAAATGCATGTAGCGTGTACAGAGGATCTTTCTCTCACAGACTCTTGATGGTCATCCAAGTTGTAACCTGCAACTGGTAACAACTATAGAATATCGGCATTTGTTTTAAAATGTTTGTCACTCATGGGGACCCTTAAGGATAGGTTAAAAGTATTCAAGGAACATAAATTGATGGGAGGTGGGTGTCACACTGTCTGGAGTGGCTCACGACCATGAGTGCCTGCCTCAGGGCAGACTGTGTTCTACAATTAGGTTTCACCAACACAGTAACAAATGTGAACTCCTGGATCACTGTAACAGTCTTACAATGGAGTCATAGACAGTACCCTTAGACTCTCCAGTATATCTTGCCACCCAGGCAAGCTGGCCTTAATGATAAATGGTCACTTACACCAAAAAAAAAAATCACAAAATATTCAGGTTGTTTCCAGTCCCAAGAGACCAGTCACTTACCCCAGATCAGTTGGTACCCTAGATCTTACACCAAAAACAATGCCTGTAGCCAATCCTGTAATAAATTATGTATTAACTAGGAAAAAGAAACAAGAGAGTTATATACAGGTTAAAGCAAGCAAATATATACACACAAATGAGTTACCCTCTATGGTTCCTAAAAATGACAGAGATGTGATGATCTGTCAATTCAAGAGGTCTTTCAGGGCAGTCCCAGCGGGTAAACCCTGGGGATCTTGGCCTCAGTTTAGCATTTCTGTCCCTGTGAGATGTTCAAACAGCAAAGAGATGGAAAATTTTTTTGTATCTTTGTTTTATTTCCTAGATTCAGCCTCCAAGTCCATAGGACAAGCTTCCTTGCACGTATCATTTCCAAGATGCAACAGGGCCATTCACCAATCCTTTGTATTGCAACGTTCCTTGATGATCCATCTGATTTTGATAGTTTTTCTGGATGGCTGGGGAGAAACACTCTTCCCATCTGAGTTCACAAGTTTAGAGCAAACATTTTCAAAGTTATAAAGCAAAAGTTACATATTTCTTTATAGCATGGAATACAGACGTTACAAATACAATTAATGCATGCAGCACAAATAGACACTCTATAGAGTCTGAACACTAAATACATTCTTGTAAGACTAATACCTATTTTGAGCAAAACTAACACAAAAGTAAACTGGTCTGGTCTCCAGCTATGAGTTTGTCAGTTCTTAGCTAATGCCTGCAGCCTTGGCGAGAGCTGGCACCTGGCCTGCTAGTGTCACAGTGGGTTTTCAGCATTTTGATTTTAACAATGATTAAAAACAGCCAGGTATTAGAACTTTCTTTGGCATTTTGCAGACCAAAAGTTGCAGTGTTTGTGGCACTGCACTTCTCTCTATATCTAATGGTACGGCTACACTTTGAGCTGGAGGTATAATTCCCAATTTGAGGAGACATACTAGCTAGCTCTGATTGAGGTAGCTCTGATTGAGGTAGTGCACTAAAAATGGAATGTAGCTGCAGGTGACATGAGGCTGGCAGCCCCAAGTATGTACATGTCCAATCGGTGACAATGGAGCTACATCAGTGTAAATGAGAGGAGAATTCAGGACCCAAATCTGTGAAAAAGAAGAGTGGACAGTACTCAATTACACCAGGGCAACCTCATTAAGGGCATGTCTATACTACAAAATTATGGCAACCTCAGTCAGGTCGGCATACAGCCACTGCAATAATTAAATCACTTTCGCGTGTCCATACTACACTTCTTGTGTCAGAAGTGCACATCCTCACTAGGAGTGCTTGTCCCAATTATATTGTCAGTGTAGGGCATTCTGGGATGCCTTCTGAAAGTCAATGTAAGCAACAGAGTCTACACTGACATTGTGTTGACCTAACTACATCGACATTGACTCTATGCCTCTCATGGAGGTGGAGTTATTATCATAGCAGGGCAGTTATGTTGGCAGGAGTGAAATGTTAGTATAGACACAGAATTAGGTCAACTTTTGCTGCACTGTGTTGAGCGAATTCTGTAGCGTAGACTAGACCTCAGTCAATGGGATTGAACTAGAACAGCATCAGACCAGAATTCACCCAAGGTCTGTGTCCGTGTCTTGGACTGGAGTTTCAGACATGCTCTAAATTTGGGGAGGCTACTACAAAAAAGATAGATAAAACATAAAAAGATGGAAGCATGACGAATAAGAGAATGTTCCTTCAAGACATTTTGCTTCTGTTGTGTCCTAAATGCAGAGGACTAAAATGACAAGGTGGTTGAGGTGACAACTTCTATTGGTGCAAGACACAAGCTTCTTCTCGCATCCATGTTTCTTAGTATCCTGGAACCAAAATTGAAGCAGACTAGAATATAAGCTTTGTAACTTGATCCTAACAGCAACTAAACAAATGGGTATTTTTCTTGACTATGGAAATCAAGTAACAGCCCACTGAAAAAATGATACTCTCCCCCTAATATTAATATTACAGCAAATATAAATTATTTCTTGATAGAATGTAGTTTCCTCTCTTTCTGCAGTACATTTGCATCATCTAGTGGACATCTACAGAAATTACACTAATTTCATGCAGTTTGATCAGTATTTTGTTTTCAAACACCTTTGTGTTTGTTCTGAACTTAGCACATTGTGTGGTTAGCAGAAACAATAAATGAGAAACTGTTTCACATTAATTCTTTGCTTACTGGTATATTATGACTAATGGCAAAGTAGAAACCTCTGGGCATTCCAGCCAAAATGAGACTGTTCTCTAATTCTATGTCCTGTGCTGATTGGCTGTTCACTC
This sequence comes from Chelonia mydas, assembly GCF_015237465.2. Lineage (NCBI taxonomy): Eukaryota > Metazoa > Chordata > Testudines > Cheloniidae > Chelonia > Chelonia mydas. The sequence continues at coordinate 159,833,997 of NC_057849.1, read as the reverse complement.
TAACCCTCCCCTTCCCCTCTGCAGGTCTCTTCACCTCAGCCTCTCAACACCTGCCCCTTCTACTCTCTCCTTTCCTTCTCTTTCCATTTAGCTGATCCCCTCCAAAGTAAATCCACCAACCTGTCTCCCTCCAAAAACTTATGGAAATAACTAACATATGCCATTTGTTGCCATCACACTGTTCACTCTGCTTGTGTGTTCTACCTCTTCCCCCACCATGACTATGTTGTCTATTTGCACAGTATTGCCTCAGTTTCCTTGTATTACCTCATCTGCTGGTATCTGTCAGCTCATGTTCTATATGCAGATTGTAAGGTCCTTGGGGTAGGGACTGTCTCTTTGTTCTGTGTGCAGCATCTAGCACAATGGGGTCCTGGTCTGTGACTGGGGCTCCTAGGCGTTATGGCAATATATAATATAAATGAATAATAATAATACAGAACTTCATTGCAGCGTTTTAGACATCCTAAAGAATATTAAAATATAAAACTCATGGGAATTATGTGATTTCTTTCCATTTCAGTGTGTGAATTAACATCGTATGAGCTTGGGTTTTAGATATGACTAAAACCAGTCACGAATGCCAAGATTCTCTTGGTTTCATGTTGAAATGATGAAACACTATGAATTCCACATGATTTTGCTGCAAAAATGAACACAAGGGCAGGTTTGCAAAGTGTTCAGCAAACTTAATCCAGGTGTACTGTATAATTAAACAAACCAGGCAGATGGTGCAGCAAACCTTTCCCAGCATTCTCTTTATCACGTTCATCTATAATTATAGATGCACTAAGTGCTTGCAACCACTTCAGATAATTCCCAAGGACCGTCTTCAAAAAGATTTTATATTTGCAGGGAGCGTTCAACCTCAGAGGGGCAATGTATCCTTCACTTAAAGATTTCTTCCTTAGGGAGTGTCATTTTTTAAACATTTTCATCGTGTACGTAAAGCTTTAATTAACAGGGCTTGAGAGCTGATGCTATCTTATCTTGTTCTGAACAGTTAGATCTAAAAACATTAAGAAATTATGAATGATCTCCACCCTATCGCTAAAGAAATGTGAAAACCAGAAGCCGCTCGCCAGAAGAGATCAAAGAAAATCCACAGGATGTTCACTTTAAAGTGAGGTTCTATTCTAAAAAGCGACTCAGGGAAGATAGCATTGTAGGGTGCCATGTTTATAATTTTTCAGTGACTCCAGATTTCATTTGTTCAGCTCTCATACACACACACACACACACACACACACACACAAACAAAAAGACCACCTTTCCCCCGCTAAATGCCAGCAGCGCACCTTAGGATCTGAGAGTCAAGCTGAGTTATTTCTTGCCTTAAGTATTGTCACCAGCCATGAAAATTTTGCTCCTGCTGCTGTTACACCTATGTAGTCCTATTGTCTTCTCTGTAGTTGCACAAGTATAACTGAAGGCATAGCTCTGTATTTGGGACTCTAACTGTTCTGCTGCTGATGCCAAGTCAGAACTGAATATAACTTGCTTCCCCCAAATCTATAGTGGTGCTGCATCACTGACAAGAGTAAAATGTAGTAAAAACCATAGTGGTGGTACTGAAGTTTGCAGATCTGCCTTGGACACCCACAGGGAGTAGATCTGTGGAATGAATGAGAATGGCCTATTTTTACAGTGTCTCTTTTCATAATAGAGCTACACTTAAATGACAGACCGATTAAACTCTTTGAGCCAAATGTTAACTAACAGCAAGTTACTAAAACTAAACTACTAAGATAACAAGAGTCCTTTTGAGCATCTAGAATGAGAGCTAGAGAAGCTAAGAATGTGCAAAAGTGGTTAGGTAAACCATCTTAGGATGCCTTAGCTCAGATGTATTTTACACCCTGATTCAGCAAACCACTTAAGCCCCACTGAAGTCTTACACATGTGCCTAAGGCTGCAATTCAGCAAAGCTGATGTTGAAGCGTACTACACAGGCACTGATTGTGACTTCATACTTAAGGGTGGGGCAGGATTTTGCCTTTGACGTTAGTCTACTAACATCAAACTGTAGTATATTCTTGCAAGTCCAAGGCCACCTAGCATACCTAGAGAAATGGAAATAGCTCTTAGCACAGCAATCTCCACCCCCCCAAAAAAAATCTTAATTATAGCCCCATATCACCTCAAAATAATTTCTAAACCCCTCTGTCTAACTCTGTAAAACACTGCTATTAACTATTCAACATACGCAAGGCCAGATCTTCAGCTGGTATACACTGGCCTAGTTCCATTAACTACATAGAAATATGCAGATTGATAGCAACTCAGGGTCACACCTACGTTCTCTAGGGATAATTTTATTAAATGAAACTAAGCAGAAAATCAGTTCCTGGCATTAGTCACAGCTAACGGCCTGAAGTCCTCAGGCCAGCTCCTCAGCACTGAAGTTCCCTTTGAACCGCCTCAGTGATACAAAAAGGATCCACATGAGCTATTGAGAATTCCCCTGACCTAGGAGAATTTTCAGCTGGAGCAGAGTTGGCATAGCCAGCTTCACACCACCCCTTCTCAACACTCCGGGGACAGCGGTCACGTCAGAGCAGGCACAAGCATGGCTGGAACTCGCAACACTCTGGCCCTTCCCCAGCTGCTGCAAGGGCCCCTAGGACATGTTACACGACGGTACAACTGAGAGTGTAAAATGCTGGGAGTGATTTGTAGAGACTCTTGCCACCACTTCAAAGAGATTAAGTTATTTTAGAAGTGTTTAATAGATGGGCTTTGCGGATGTAACTAAAATGTATGTATGTATGTTCAGTTTTTTATTACCTTATTATTTGTATTACCATAACATATAGGAGCCCTAGTCATGGCCCAGGCTCCTATTAGGTGTGCTAGGAGCTGTTCAAACACACAATAAAAAATACAGCCTTATGTTATTTTTGTATACTATAGTTCATTTTACGTATGACTAACATTATAGTAAGACTTCCTTACAAGATGCAGTGTGAGGCCACGAGCTGCCGTAACATAGCAGGCAAAGAGCAATTGGGTACCGTAAAAAGAGCAATAAAGTAGCAATCAGCTCCCTTCCCAGAGAGTAGTCTCTTCTATTCACATCATCTAGGCTTTTCATCCCATTTCAGTAATTATCTGACAAAAATAAAATTCTCCCTCCACCCATCTTTCCAAACGCCCAAGTGAACAGAAGAGTCTTGCAGCATGATGGAAAGGTTAATAAATTCAGGCACTGGTGGACCAAGGGTGGGTAGGGGGAAATTACAGAGGCGAGAGACCTGCTATGAGAAAGTCCTCCTGCTTAAAATGAAAGAGCTCTAGCTCCGGTACCTCCGCTGATCTGAACTGTGGCAGCGTAACGCTTAAGGTCTGTCTACATGCTGCCATGAATGTAGAGACACCGCACGCCCAGCTAGCACACATATAAACAGCAGTGTAAATGAGGAGGAACTGCTTAGGCGAGTAGCATATCCTACACACTTGAACCACGTGGTATATACACCCAGCACAGGCTCTCTACACACCCACATCTATGCTTCTATTATTAACAGTGTCGCGTCCCACTGCCCGAGCCTTTTCCCTCCACAGTGAGAGGCTCCGGCACCAAGGAAAGATTCCAGCAGCTTCTCCATTGCCACAGCCTTTTCCCATTCCCTGCGGCTGGAGACTTTCACTGCAGCCTGTAGCTACACACCATAGTAACAAGTGCATATACAGCCTGCCTTTCACTGCAGACTGTAGCTACACGTGTAGTGCCTGTACTCCACAGGCCGCAGACACGTCCTTTGAGAGGCAATCTGTCAGGCAGTGTTTCTAGTGGGGTTTTGCAGAGATTGCTACTAGTCCCAAAGCTAGTCATCATTTTCATCAATGATCTGGAAGTAAATAAATATAAAAAAAAAAATCACTGCTGATAAAATTTGCACAGGACACAAAAAAATTGGCACAGTGATAAATAATAATGAGGACAGGGCAGTCATTCAAAGTGATCTGGATTGCTTGGTAAAGCTGGCCCCATTCAGACAAAATGAATTTTAATCCAGACAAATACAAAGTTACTAGTAGGAATAGGGGGAGGATATTACCTCTGTACACAGCATTAGTGAAACCGATACTAGAATTCTGCCCCTACGGTCCTGGTATCCAAAATTTAAAAACAATGTAGAAAATTTGGAGAGGGTGCAGAAAAGAGCTCCCTAAAATGATTCAAGGGCTGGAGAAAATGCCTCACAATGAGATACTTAAAGAGCTCAATATCAAAAACATTGAGAGGTGACTTGATTACAGCGCACAAGTTCTTTCCTGGGGAGAAAAGACTGGGTACTAAAAGGGTCTTTAAACTAGAAGAGAAAGGCAGAGCAAGAACCAATGGCGTGAAGCAGAAGCCAGACAAATTCAAACTGGAAATAAGGCACAAATCTCTAGCAGTGACGGTGGTTAACCACTGGAACCATGAGAAGTGGTGGATTCTCCATCTTTACTGATTTCAAGTCAAGACTGGATGCCAAAGTGGAAGATAGGCTTTAGTCAAACAAGTTATTAGGCTCAATACAGGTGAAATTTAGGGGCCTGTGATATACAGTAGGTCAGACTAGATACTCTAAGTGTCCCTTTTTGCCTCTAACTCTGTAAGTCAGCCAGCTCCCCAGCTGTACAGGCCCTGTGCACTTGACAGTTTTCAACCGACTTTGTAGCCATTTATCTACGTCCTTATACCAAGCCCATAGCCGTGGAACCTAAGATATCCCCTTTCCTTCCCTCTTCAAGCTTTGCCCATCACCTGCACATATCTCCCTTGACCAAGACTTTATCCCACATTAGCTTTTCCACAGCTACCAGGGTATCAGTAAATGGATGACATGCAGAAGATCCATACTAGAAAACACAAAAGTGAGAGACCAAGGGCCTGCAGGAAAGCACACAAAAAAGTAGTAAGATACAAGACCATTCACACAGGTATGGTCCTAATGTCAACAGTTACCCTAACCCTCCAACAACTATCCAGCCAGATTGATCAGGAAAGGCAAAAAGGGGACAGGCGAAGGAAGTTTCTCCATGTGACAATCAGGACTGGTGGAAAGTATCAGAGTGGATTTCCTGAACAGCCAACATGCAAACTGTTACAACACCACAGCTCAAAATAACTCAAGCACATCCGTTTGTTGTTCAGAGGAGGAGCAATAATCACATAGATTAGCAACAATCTGGAGGAGATTTTTAAAATGGAGGAGGGAAATCCAAACTTCTGCATGATGGCCACCACCCGAGCCTCCAGCATCAGTGTACTATACATGCATTTGGGTTGGGCATTGGATGACTGTTTTTCAGTCATTCTGGGGCTGACATGGCTGGGATGATTATATAAGGTCTGGAGCATAGGCCAAGTCCAGGGACCATAAATGAGATAGAAAAGGGTCAGCAGAGGATGGCACTGGCACACAAATAACATCGGGTGAGGCAAGTAGCTCTGCACTGCCCTCCCTTGTAAGCCACAAAAGTAGGGACATACCAGGGAGTAGCTGCTTGGCACTATGGAGATTCTGGACTGCAGCCCCTGGGACTGCTCTGATTATGCCAGGAGCTGTTTTGGTCCCAACAGCAGCCCAGAATCCAGATGACACAAAAGGTGACAAAGCTACTCTTGCCCCCTGCATTTTCTAGGCTGTGCCTCTCAGGAGAGGAGGCGCAGAATATGACCCTATGGCTGATGCCAACAACCATAAATGAAACTGGACAGCTTTTCCACCATAATTTTACGTTATTCCTTGATGCTACTGGTCATCAAAAATGTTTGGGTCAAGCAGGCCTCTAGCTCCTGGTAAGTAAACGCCACTGTGCTGTGACAGTCATGGTCTGCTTTCTGAACAGGTCAAGTTATTGCAGTGTGCAAGTTGTACAGAATCGCTGCTGATGTTTGCAGGATTGTCAGATCTTCCAGGCGCAGTACTTCTACCAAAGCCAGCTGGTTTTCAAGGTTCACCTTGTCCTTTTTCATTTGGGAAATCTGAAGTGTATAAAAACCAAGAGGATATTTAAACTGAGTAATAAAAATAGATGTAGCCCATAAACAGACATTTACGACTAGTTAATTTGTGCCAGAGGTAAGTGACATCAAAATGTGTACTAGTTACATTTTATGACTTATCAAGAAAACAGAATTAGTGGCAAAATGAAAAAGCGTTCATTCAAAATCCACAACACAGACAGAAAACACAGACTAAACCCAAAGTTAAGAAAATATCAAGTTCCTCATTAAGTAGCCCAGTGTTCATAGGAACATAGGAGTTGCCAGACTGGATGAGACCTAAGGTCCATCTAGTCCAGTATTCTGTTCGCACTGGTGGCCAGCACCGGAAGGTTCAGAAGAACCTTACAGACGGTAAGCGGATGTTCAGCAATCTGCCCCCTACAGTTGGTCAGAGATGGTAAGCCTAGTTATATTGTAGTCACCAATACTACTCAAGCTACTCATAATTTCCACCACAACTTCCATAACCACCCCGCATCCATTGAACGCTCTCTAGAACACTGCCACACCAGCATCTACTTTCTGGACACCACAATCAACTTCAATAATGGACTCGGCTAGTTACTTCGTGAATTAGCTCCCATGCTTGAGTTAAGACAAAATCAAGAATAGCCTCTAGAACTAGCTTTTGTTAGAAGCAAACTCTTAACGGATCAAAGTTTTGACACAATTACTCAACACTGTCCCATTGTGCCTTCTGAACAGTTTATATCTGAACTTATAGAACTGAAATCTCCACTGTCATCATTTCATTATACTTGTCTGCCTCGGATTTCTCTCAACATTGTGTATTCAGTTTCCTTTTCCTGATCCAGAGGACAGTAGCATAGCCCTACTAATACATTTACATTCTTACAATTTGGAATTTGTATCCATATAGATTCAACTATGTAGTCCTCTCCTCTCTTAATTTTTTCTAGCTAGGTTCAATGGAATCCTTTATATACAGCGCTATTCCCCCACTTCTTCAGTCTAGTCTGTCCTTCCTGCATAGTTTGTAACCATATCCGATTGGTTTTTAATAATGCCTACTACATCAAGATCCTCTTCCACTGCCAGGCACTCTAGTTCACTCTTTTTGTTTTTAAAATTATGCATCCCTCTGTACAGGTTCCCCCTTCCCAAAAATGTTCCCCAGAAACTAAGATGAAACCCCTCTTCTATGCACCATGTTCTCAACCCCCCACGGATACTGGAAGGACTTCAGGGAATGCTCCCCTCCCCCAGATCTGGACCTAAGCCTTCTACCTAGCAGTCTAAATTTAGCTTCCTGGACTTCTCTCCTACAGCTCCCGATGTCATTGGTACCAACATGTACCACCATCATAGGCTCCTCCCCAGCATTCACCAGAAGTCCATCTAGGGTCTTGTAATATCCACCACCTTTGCAACGGGCAGGCAAGTCACTACGCTGTTCTCTCAGTAACCACATACCTAGCTGTCTATTCCTGATGATCTAATCCCATGCCGCTGCCTGTAATTCCATCCCCTGAAACAACCTCTTTGGTGTCTGAGGAATTGTTCATCTCCATTATTGCAGTGGGAAGGAAATCCCATCTAAGAAGGTGTATCCTTCCATTTCAGCTAGGTACACTTCCATCATAAGATTGGCTTCCTCAACTGGAAGACCAGGGAAGTCAGCTCTGAGGTGGGCTTGCTCTACAATGTCCCTATATGCCACATCTATAAACGATTCTGTCTCTGCTCCTCCAGTTCAGGCCTAAAGAAGCTGTATCTAGGCTCTGAGGGCCATGAGCTGCTTGAACTGTGTGCATACATGTTTTCTTTGCTGAGAATGTCTTTTTATAACATTCTTAACAGAGGTGCATTTTGTTCTCAGGGAAATAGTAATTTAATTTTACTGTAGGCAATTATATATGGCACATTGGTCTATAGTAGAGTCGACACTGAGTAGGTGTTTTGATCTGTTGTATTTTTAAATGACATTTATATTAACAAGAGCTCAAAAGCAGCTTTGTCCACAGGACATTGGTAGTGCAAGACACCCTTTCATACATTTGCCCAGTCTAGCCACAGGGTGACAGTTCGGTCATTTCTTTCGGTGTGTTGTGAGGCCCTAAGCAACGCTGAGGAAGTGCGCACATGAGATGCATGAATGAGTCTGGGCACTGACAATGTTATCAGTCAAAGGGCAATGGGCTACCAGTCATATCCAGGGAAGTGGCTGGGCCTTAACTGCCTGAGAACCTCTGTGACCCACTGACTGTTAACCCAGATAAGGTTTTTGGGGGAAGTACGTGGACTTGCAGTTTAAGATAGATGTGGTGATAAAACTGCTTGCAGGAAGGAAAGCCCCAAAAGTGAACCAAAGGTTAAGCCTGACCACCCTCAACAAGGATTGGACAACACAGTAGTCAGGGTCACCAGTGTGGTTAAATGTTGGGCTGCATATGTGTGTGTTTTCTGTGTGTTGCCCCAGCTCTGTGCAGACAGTGGCACAGCAGACCTCGAGCGAACTGCCCAATGACCACAAGATCTGTTAGGTACGAAGGCACCAGGCCAGGTTTATTGTCGACAAAGCTCGGTACTAGTATCCCGCAGACTCTACCGGACCACGAATACACATATGCCCGTAACAATGGACCAGCTCAGTGAATGGTGGGACTTTCTGTTCCTCCCTAGGCCAAAGATATTCCCTCTGAGATACATCTTTATACCCTGATACAAACAAGTTAGTACTGTCCCATAGTTAGTTACTGCCCCTTGACGTGGCTAGTTATCACCTTGTATATGTTGGTTCAATCAAAATATCTCTATTACATACTGTCATCCTGACCTTATCTTTTAGGATGCGTTGCTGTTGTTCTTGGGGGATGTTTTTGTACCATCCCTGATATGGGAATGTTCTGGTACCACTTAATATCGGGATGTGTTTGTGTGAGTAGTCTGGGCTTAGCACTTCTTAGAAATGTGTATTTTTTGCAATATTAGCCCTGTTCTTGCCAGATGCTGTAAGCAGGTCCCGCCTCATACCAGGCCTCTAATACAAGAGCTTTTGTCTCAAGCTCTCTTCCTACTACAAGAGATATGGAACCTGTGATCTCTCATTTCTTGGAAAAATCTCTGGGCGGTACTGGGAGAATTACCAACTCTTATTACAACCTTAAAAAGCCAAGTGTGCTGCTTCATGTGTCACCACAAAGACACCCAGATGGCTGATACCCTACTTTTCCTGGGCCAGTCCCCAGGAAAGAGGAGAGAGATTCTCTTAGACCAGCCAGCTGACCAGAGGATGACACATATTAGCGTAAGATATCTGAGCCAAAAGACATCATCTGGTTCCCCGAACTACAGTTCCCGACTGACTCTGAGGCTCCACGGGACTAAGCAAGCCGAAGAGTAGATCCTTTAAGTATTTTTCTCTTTTGAATTCTTTTCTAAGATAACTGCGGGGATGCCTGCAACTAATAGACTTTTCCTAACCATTTGTTTGGGAGGAGGTAGTAGTAACAGTAGAATCACATACTGGTAAATCCATATAAGAAAACAATAACTGGACTCAGACTAACCTAAATTCTTAGCAAATCCTACCCTAGATCGAAAGGGGTCATCCTGGGTCTGTAGAAGTGTTAGCATAAACCGTTCTGCTGGAGAGAGGAATCTTGAACTCCTGATTCCAGTGTACTGAAGGTAGAGAGGTGGGAATGGGGTTGGGAAGGGGCACAGACATGTCTCCGCGACAGTGGCACAGCACCGCAGCTGTACCACCATACCGTAGCCACTTCCTGCAGCAACAGGAGGGTTTTTTCTGCGGATTAGGTAACCATCCTCTCCAAGAAGCGGTAGCTAGCTCGACAGAATTCTTCCATTGGCCTAGCCACATGTACATCAGAGATTAGGTTGACCAAATTACGTGGCTCAAGATGCAAACATTTTTCACAGCCCTGAGTGACAATCAATCTAATTTTTAAGTGTAGACCAGTCCTGAATAAGCCATTCAATGACGGGCTCTCCAAAAGGATGTATTAATACCTGTAGGGCTAAGAAGGAGCTGGGGAAAGGGAAACGGCAGGGGGGGGGTGTAAGGATTCACTCTGTTATATTGGTTTCATGATTTGACTACAGATCATGTTCCTACAATGATCTGATCAGTTAAACATAAGAACGGCCATACTTGGTGAGACCAATGGTCCTGCTAGCCTGCCATCCTGTCTTCAGAGGGAATGAACAGAACAGGGCAATCATCGAGTGATGCATCCCGTTGTTCAATCCCAGCTTCTGCCAGCCAGAGCATGGAGTTGCATCCCTGACCATCCTGACTAATAGCCATTGATGCACCTGTCCTCCATGAATTTATCTAGTTCTTTTTTTAATCCAGTTATAATTTTGGCCTCCACAACATCCCCTGACAAAGAGTTCCACAGGTTGACAGGACGTTGTGTGAAGAAATACTTCCTTATGTTTGTTTTAAATCTGCTGCCTGTTAATTTCATTGTGTGACCCTGGTTCTTGTGTTACGTGAAGGATTAAATAACACTTCCTTATTCACTTTCTCCACACAACTCATAATTTTATAGACCTCTCCCATATCCCCCCCTTAGTCATCTCTTCTCCAAGCTGAACAGTCCCTGTCTTTTTTTTCTTTTTTTTTTGGGGGGGGGGGGGGGGGCCTCTGATTCTCAATTTATTTTCTTGTCAAGTTATTAATGTCAATTTACGCTATTGTTAATCCCTTGATTAATTCATCTGATCTCCAGTGTAACCTCAATTTTATTATCGCATTGTTTTAGGGAAATGCACTACGTTAACTAGCTTTGTATTTGCTTATTTATTTTCTTACTTAATTCATAAAAAGTACACCTACTTGGTTTTCTCTCTTCACATCAGATGGCCATGAGGCACACAACACCAGATAAAGGGATATGATGGCCACTACACTGCTCCTGAGTTAAAGCCTATCACCACTGCAATAAGATTACTGCATGCATTTTTAAAGAAAATCATTGTAACCGTTGGACCATTTTCTGATCTCAGTTATACTGATGTAAATCCAGAATCACTTCAGTGCAGTCAATAGCAAGGGGCCTTTTACATTTGCCACCTTTTTATGCTTTACCAAGTGTTCCTAATCAAAAACCCACTTGAATTAAATGGAAATAATCCCATTGATTTAAGGTCCATATGCATAATATACACCAAGATATTCCAAAAAGAGTGACAGTCCCCTTCAACTCCCCCAAAGCAGGGTAAATCCTAAACTAAGGCACCCTTACTGTACCAGAAGCCAATCTCAGTTATATTGGTGTAAATCTGGAGTATATTATGCCTGAAGCACACTTTGAATAGAAAAACAAAGGCACCTTGCCCACCAAAATAAGCACTTAGCTAACGCCAGAAATAAACTGATAATTGTAGGTCAAACCATTGCCTGTAAAACACACAGAGCCAGATGCTACCCTCATTTACATCACTGAAGTCAATGGTGTTACTACCAATTTATGCTAGGTTGTCTACACAATACTGTAGTCTGCAGTAGAGGGGTGCAAATTTTAGTCCACACTAGCGTGTTGCAAACTAACTGATATGTGCTGTTGCACACTAATAGTTCCCTAGCACGCATTAATGTAGTCCTGTTTCAAACAGCAGTATGTTAACATACAAAGAAACTTTTATTGCACACCAGCAAAGTTCACATGGGCCTGTTAGTGCGCAACATGCTAGTGGGGACTAAAATGTATACCCCCCTGTTCCAGACTACAGCACCACATAGGCAAGCCCCTTGGTGGCGTCTGCCCCATTGTATTCTTCTAGCCAAGTTACCTGGTGAAGGATGTGCTGTGTCTCCTCTATTAAAGAAAAGCATATTTTTGCCGCTATGTTCAAACTGCTCTCTTCATTTCTGGCTGAAATTTTATCACCAAGCAGCACTTTCTTCCAGTAGGTACTAAAGCAAAAAATATGTTTGACAAGTGATTATTTGTTGCATTCCCGAGCCAGAAGTTAAACTGAAGTTATACCCCAAAATAAATAAATAAAAACCCAGATAGATAACTAAGTCAAAGTTAGACCCACCGCATTCAGATACCACAATGATGTGCACGGTTTAAGCCGCTGAGTAGAACAGAACACATATTGCATGGTATGAAAGACAGATGGGTCTCAGTATCTTTCAGCTACTTTAACATGTTCTATCGAGGACTAAACCCACACAGTGTAGAGGAGTGTAAATATTTTTCCTTTTAATTTTAAAACATATTTGATAACTGACAAAGCTCACCTACCCATCTGCAAACAATACCAAGATTTTGAAGGCCAAATTCACTGCTGAAATAAGCAAGATTAATTTTGTGACATTGGTGCTGAACCTTTGTACTTCAGTGATGAACTTGGCCCTGAAATTTCAAAAGTAGTCCCTGAAATATACTTTTCAGAGAAATCAAACTGACGTCTGAGTTCATGGGACCCATCAAAGTGACAAATGTAAGAAACAGAAACCGAACATTAAAGCAATATCCAGTTCTTGGAGTAGGAAGGGAACAACAGAATGCTTGGTGTTTAACTGAATACAGTTATCATAGATGCACAAGCAGACAACAACTTTTAAATTATAGATTGTTCCAAATCCTTCTTGCACCTCAGTTAGTTAGTGTGAGAAGACACAGATTAGAAAATAATGCCTCTCCTAGCCCTCTAAATAAATGATCACATTTCTGTAAGTGTATTTGAAACTTACAATTCATCTGCTCCAAGACATAACAACTTGAGAGCCGTGAGGAGTCTCCATGATGGCCCATCCCTTCCAAACGTCAAATTTCTAAAAGTGTCAAAAATTACCAAAAGGTAGAAAGCAGGAGTTCATTACACAGTTTGTGATCTTCACACTAACAGTAACTGTGGCAACAAAACGTCTGCCTAGTGGCAGCCTCCTCCCACCCTAGAACATAGTTAAGGAGAAGCCGATCCACAGTCCATATGGGAACTACACTCTAGCATCCAGGGCAAAAGGAAACTCCCCAGCTCCCTTTCCTCTGGTGCTTCCCACAGCCTTGGAACAGGATGGTACAGATTGTCTTGTGCTGACCCCTAACCTTGATCTTTAGCTTTCATATTGTCTTTTATCCACTTAAATTCTCTTCCACTATCAAGGAGTGAAACAGAAAACCTATATATTTTTATAAACCAATTTTTTTGCAAGTTCAAAAAAAAAAGCATCTGAATTTTTATTTCAGTTTTGTTGTAACTATTTTCTCAAATGGAAACCAGGGTTTTAAAGAGATACCTACTCTAACAAGTTATGATCCTTTAGAATGGAAAGCTTCATATTTCTCTGCTTGTCTGCTGAAAGGAGATGTTTAAGAAGGATATCTGCAAAATATATATTTAAAGATCCTTAAGCAACCAGTTAACATTGAAAACAAGCTAACTTGAACTGTAAAGTATTTTCTTATATTTTAACTATAATCAATCTTCCAACTGAACAGTACACAAAAACCAACTCAGATAATGTCAAAACTTTAATGAATTTTACCTTGAGTTGAAGAACACCTCTGAAGAGCACTCAGAAACTTGCAGGATTGAACCCAGAGAGAGAGTTAATTCTGGCATTTCCTAACTTTTGAGTACTTGACCTGGCAACCTTAATAATGTTCTTTTAACACAATTTTTGACATATAGTCAGTTCTAAAGCACCAAGAGCCAGATGCTCAGCTGGTAAATTCACATAACTCCACTGAAATAAATGGAGCTAATTTATACAAGCTGCAAATCTTACTTTAAACAACCTCAATGCTTTATAATAAAAATGTAACTTGTCTACTGCATACTCAATTCCAAACAGCTGTCTCTCTCTCTCTCTCTCTCTTCACATGCCTACATAAGCAACCAAGGCTTACTGACAAAAAATAAACAAAAAAATTCACTTCCCAAGCTATTTTTTGGCTCTCCAATCAGCTTGTTGGCCAACTCATAACTAAGTCGTCACCACATAATTATTAATTTTCTATAACAATGACTTGGCTGCCTAACAGCATGGGTTTCTCTTACTGTGGTCTCAGTTCAGCAAAGCACTTAAGCACATTCTTAAAACTAAGTTTTGCAGAATTGGGGCTTCTAAGACATGCGAGCATCCTATGAAAAGGCTCTATCAATATTTAATGTGATACAGATGCATGCACGCACACACTTGAGGGTAGTTTGCAAAAATCTCCCAGCATTTCCAGTTCTATCCTTAAATTATTCTCTAAAGCCACAATTCTGCAAACACTTAAGCACGTGCCTAACTTTTACTCGCATAAGCAGTCCCATTGAAGCTAGTGTTGCTACTCCTGTGCTTAAGGTTAACCAAACACATAAGAGTTTTCAGAATAAAGCTAACTAAGTTTCATAGCGTAACAAATAAAACCTGAGCAAATCCACAAAAATGGCCACTTAACACAAACACACAGTCACACTCTTTTAGTTAAAAATTCCTATTAGGTGTAGTTCAAAAAGACAAAAATGGAACCAACCCAACCCTATATTTCACTTTAATGCTGCTAACAATCCCAAAATTGATCATACTGGCTACAGCCTAATGCAGAGTGAAACTATGTAAGCTTCCTCACTGCCCCTCAATTACCACATTTATCCAGATGAAGAGATAAAGCTGCCTGGCTCACTAGTACTTCACATTTTAATATCAAGATCAAGCTACCAACCTGTTGAGACATAAACCCCACTCTGTGGGTTGTTGATGGCAACGAATCCATATTCTAGCAGAAGTCGCTGATTATCATGAGGGCCGTAAGAGATAAACAGTTCTTCATGTCTTCTGCAATGTGAATCTGTCCTGATTTCATAACATCTCGTCTGCTCATTAAATGCAGCTTTTACCTTTGAGAAATTTTAAAAAGACGACATTTCCTCTATAGCAGTGAGGGGAAAAAAAACCCATCAGACCTAGACTGATAAAGACCAGTAATATTTTCTTACTGTGACAAAAGGCTATAAACATCTAGAACTCAATGATGAAATATTTGAAGTGATTTTGAAGACTGGGGATTGTCTTTGTTGCACTTAGGATCTTATCTGAAGAAAGAGGAAAAATTCTCTAAAATACTAAAACAGAACAAACATAAAATCCTTGGGTTCAAGGCTGTGCTGCCTCCAGGAGGCAGAGCATAGAAGGTCCAGCTCAGGGGAAGCGGGAACAAAGCTAGCTTTAAGCCACCTTTGTGCTACCCTGATTCTGTGCGGTCATGTGAGTCACTGTGGTCCCTGGCATAAATCAGAGTAACTTTATAGGCAGTCCTGATGAGGTTGCCATAGGCTGCTTTCAAGCCTAGTACCAGGCACTACAGAAACCACATGCCCCCTGCACTGTGCCTTGTGAGGGGGGTAATACAGAGCTGCTTACAGGGCCCCTCTGCTGGGGACAATTCTCCCCAAGCCATTTCTGGAGACATGGGCCAAAATAATGGCATTTGGCGCAGGCATAAGCATGTGACTCATTGGTCGGCATACCCCCTGGTGGCTGGGGCATGGTGTAAAGACGTTTCTCCTTTAGCGCCCCCTGCTGACAGCCATTCCACCCCTACTGCGGTCTGATTCTTCATGCAACTCAGCCCCCCTCCTTCCAGCTCACGTAGAGTCCCACCCCTACCAGGGTAAACCAGCTAGTGGTCCTTCGACTTCACGTTGGACAGTCGGTCTGAGTCCGGACTCACCAGTCCTTCTCTCTAGTATCAGGGGAGTTCAGCAGTCCTTACTTCTCAGGGAGAGAGGGGGACACCCCCTCTTCCTTGGTGGGCTGGTAGAACTCAGGCCCTCCGACTCCACTGGGTCCAGACCAAGGACCCTCATTACGTAGTCAAGGCCCTTGCGGTCTCCTGGTCCACGTCTTACCTTATCCTGTCTTGGGCCTTTATCTCAGCCTCTTCCCAGGCTCCCAGTATATCAGCTCCACTCTAAGCCACTTCCCAAAGGGTCATTGCAGGCCTTCTTAGCATTTTCTGCTACCCAGCTGGGTCTGTTGCAGAGGGGTTTTTCTCCACTCCCCTGGCAGGGCAATCCCTGACTTGGCAGAAGTCTTCCTGCTCCTTGCAGGACCCTCCACCACTGGGGAGAAACCTGGGTGGATTCACCTCCTGCCACTTTCTTTCCCAACTGCCTGAGTGTCTCCACTGCAGAGGTACCTTCCTTCAGGGAGGCTTTGTCTGCCAGCAACCCTACCCAGCTCCCTGACTCCAGCCAGGCTTCTCTCACTGAGAGCCAGAAATCTGCTCTCCTTCCTGGTCAGCCCCTAACTGAGCCAGGGTCAGCCCTTTTAACTTCTCCTTCACGTCTGACACATAATGCAAGTGTAGTGGGGTGACGCTGATTGTGCCCACAGGTTTTCATTAATCCCTTCAGGTTGAGTGTGGGTTTGCTACACCTCATCACACCAGGGTACTCGGGGTCGGCAGAGGTGTGGAATCCTTTCCCCATCCTTATTTTGCAACTTGATTCATAAAATCAATTCTATTTGTGAATTCACTCTGGGTTACATGATACGTTTTAGTGGTATATCTACTGAGCCTATAGCTGTTCTACAAACAATACACTATACACACCAGTCATGACCCTTCAGTGGTATGCTGTGTTCCGAATTCATCAGAGTCATCAAGAATGTGGGTTCTGCACAGAGTCAGTGCACTGTACATCATAAAAACTATGGTTCTGTTTTTCCAGCTTCTTACCTGAACATTTGGACTGTGGTTTAGCAGATCTAAATAAGGCGCTAGTGCATAAACATCTGGCTCTCTAGAGAAACATTCCCTCTGTGAATGCTTCATGTACACTGTTCTAGTATTAATGGTGCACCAAGCCCACTGCAGGGCATTGTAGTTAAAAACAGTTTCTACATTCTCAGTAAACAAAGACTGCAGAGAAAAGAAAAAAGTCTTGGAAGAGGTATACAGTTCCTGGACCACTGTTCTTTGCTCCTCAGCCTTTCTTCTTAAGGGCTCAGGAAGAAGTCTCACTACTTCTTGCTCCAGACAAACAGGGCACATATAGGTCTTTGGTAAAACATCAAGGTAAGGCTTCCACACAGATTGCTCACCAGCATATTTCTCTGCTATTAAAAATGTGCACAGTGCTATCAAAGGAGATATGGGAGGCTTCCACCTATCAAAAACATAACAGATACACAGAAGTGAGATGGATAAAAATACAACCACACATATCCTTTTAATACTTTGAGATTTTAAATAAATATTTTAAACTTCTTTGTAGTTCACCTGCAAATGTTTTTTCGTTATTTCGAAGTGATTTTAAATTTATTTTACTGACAAGATATTAAAATACTGTACCTAGTAAAACATTGGATTTTGTTTAAACAAAAATATAAAATAGTCTTCTATACTCTATATCACCTTTTGTTATGAATTTGCTGAAAGGGTGCATTCATATAGCACTTCGTAGTCTCATATTTGAATTCCTTTCTTTTAGGACATGGACATTTAATAATTTGAAACAAATCATTTACAATTCCATTTAAGAAGGGCCCCATCCTGCAAAATCTTACTCACTGAGCAATCCGCATGCATGCAAGTAGTCTTGTTGAGACCAATGGGAATATGTTGTGACGCTTCCTGGGTCACCCAGAGCTATGAGTCACCTTGTTATCACCTGCCGCCAGTACGAAGGAGTCCTGCCTGTGCTCAACTGGATGTCAGCTTTCTAACACAACCAGCCCATCATAATAGCACTCTCCTCTGACTATATTAGCCCTTCCTTTGCCCTGCAGGTTGACAATAGATGCACCCCAGGCCTTGCGTCCCTTCAAAGTGTCACCCTGTGCTAACCAGCCCCTGATCACTGGACACCCACAGAAATACCAGATCCTCTGTTCCCAAAGAAACAGCGTACCAGTGTTCTAAACAGTAATACGTCACCAGGACCAGACGATATTCACCCAAGAGTTCTGCAGGAACTCAAATATGAAACTGCAGAACTACTAATTGTAGTCTGTAACCTATCATTTAAATCAGCTTTTGTACCAAATGACTGGAGGATAGCTAAAGTGACGCCAATGTTTTTTTAAAAGGGCTCCATACGTTACCCCAGCAATTACAAGCCCGTAAGCCTGACTTCAGTACCAGGCAAACTGGATGAAACTATAGTAAAGAACAAAATTGTCTGACACATAGATGAACATAATTTGTTGGGGAAGAGTCAACATGGTTTTTGTAAAGGGAAATCATGCCTCATCAATCTACCAGAATTCTTTGAGGGGGTCAACAAGCATGTGGACAAGGAGGATCCAGTGGATATAGTGTACTTAGATTTTCAGAAAGCCTTTGACAAGGTCACTCACCAAAGGCTCTTAAGCAAAGTAAGCTATCATGGGATAAGAGGGAAGGTCCTCTCATGGACTGGTAACTGTTAAAAAGATAGGAAACAAAGGGTAGGAATAAATGGTTAGTTTTCAGAATGGAGAAAGGTAAATAGTGGTGTCCCCGAGGGGTCTGTACTGGGACCAGTCCTTTTCAACGTATTCATAAATATCTGGAAAAAGGGGTAAACAGTGAGGCGGCAAAAATTGCTGAGGATACAAAACTACTCAAGGTAATTTAGTCCCAGGCAGACTGCGATGAGCAACAAAAGGATCTCACAAAACTGGGTGACTGGGCAACAAAATAGCAGATGAAATTCAATGTTGATAAATGCAAAGTAATGCACTTTGGAAAACATAATCCCAACTACACATATAAAACGATGGGGTCTAAATTAGCTGTTACCACTCAAGAAACACCTTGGAGTCATTGTAGATAGTTCTCTGAAAACATCCACTCAATGTGCAGCAGGAGTGAAAAAAGCAAACAGAATGCTGGGAATCATTAAGAAAGGGATAGATAAGACGACAGAAAATACCATATTGCCTTTATATAAATCCATGGTATGCCCACATCTTGAGTACTGCGTGCAGTATTTGAGTGGTCGCCCCATCTCAAAAAAGATAAATTGGAACTGGAAAAGGGCAACAAAATTGATTAGGGGTATGGAACGGCTTCCGTATGAAGAGAGATTAATAAGACTGGGACTTTTCAGCTTGGAAAAGAGACGACAGAGAGGATATGATAGAGGTCTATAAAATCATGACTGGTGTGGAGAAAGTAAAGAAGGAAGTGTTATTTACTCCTTCTCAAAACACAAGAGCCGGAGGTCACCAAATGAAATTAATAGGCAGCAGGTTTAAAACAAATCAAAGGAAATATTTTTTCACACAACGCAGTCAGTCTGTGGAACTCTTTGCCAGAGGACGTTGTGAAGGCCAAGACTATAACAGGGTTCAAAAAAGAACTAGATAAGTTCATGGAGGATAGGTCCATCAATTACTATTAGCCTGGATGGACAGGGATGGTGTCCCTAGCCTCTGTTTGCCAGAAGCTGGGAATGGGCGACAGGGATGGACCACTTGATGATTACCTGTTCTGTTCATTCTTTCTGAAGCACCTGGCATTGGCCACTGTCGGAAGAGGGGATACCAAGCTAGATGGACCTTTGGTCTGACCCAGTATGGCTGTTCTCATGTTCTTACCATGGTTTAGCAGTTTTACCTTAGACTATCGCTCCCCGCTATTATGCACAGCACTTGAGGTCAATTATAAACAAAAGGAAAATTTATTTAAGAGGAGATTCAAATAAAAACCAGTGTGAGAAATGGGAATAAATGGTTACATATAAAACAAAATCATAACATGCATTCTAAACCCTAACTTAACAAGTAATCCTTCTGTCTAAAGCAGGACATCTTACCCAAATTTATTTCAAGAGTTTTCAACCAACCCTGGCAGAAATCCCTTTTTCATGAAGCAAACCCTCTGTCAATTTACTTCCTAGATGAAGGATGAAGGTGTACCTCCAAACCCCTTAGTTATACACCCAAACTAAGCTCCTTCTAAGCTGTATGCTCACACAGCAGCTCATTAAGCTCAGGGCTCTGGCGGGGAGAGATACCTCTCCCCAGACCCAACCCAGCCACGGACCTGCCATGGCTGCAGGAGAGGCACCCGGGCCCCAACCCAGCCCGTCCGAGACTTGCCGTGGGAGAGGCGCCCCTCCCCTGGCCCTAACCCAGCCCAGGCCTGACCTGCCGCAGCCGTGGGAGAGGGAGAGGCGCCCCTCCCCTGGTCCCAGCCCCGGCAGGGAAAGCCACCCCTCCTTCCCCGCAGCAGCACCTGGGCTGAGCGGGAGAGCTGGGCAGAGTCCTCTCTCCCCACCATAGCCCCAGGGCAGCCTGCACCTCAAACCCCTCATCCCCGGCCCCCCCTCAGGGCCCGCACTCCAACCTCCTTTCCCAGCCCTGAGCCCCCTCCCACACTCTGTCACACACTACCTCCATATTGGTGCACATAACAGAATTCATTCTGCACATGGGTGGGAAAAATTAGAGGGAACGCTGCCCCAAAGTTCATTGTCCTTACTTAGGAAACAGAGCTCTCCTCTGCTCATATACTTCTTCCTGTAAATTTCCTGTCTTTGAAGATTCCACAATCCTTCATTAGCACTCAGCTCAGACTATAAATGGATGCCCATTTTGAACCAAACATTTCTTGCCAGAAAGAAAACCTGCTTTTCACCTTTCCGGTTATCAGTCCCTAGTCACAGACCTTAAGGACATAATTTTCAGTGTATCTATACATCCATTTTGCAATTATTATGACACAAGTTTCCATTAGAGACCTTACATGACATTATTTGGTGATAGGGTGACCAGATGTCCCGATTTTATAGGGACAGTCCCTGTATTTGGGGCTTTTTTAATATGGCTCCTATTACCTCCCACCCTCGTCCCGATTTTTCACACTTGCTATCTGGTCACCCTATTTGGTGAACCCAGAGGATCCCTGTACCTGTTGCCATTTGGCATCCAGAGTTTCTTGGGTCACATACATGTGTAAATTAGGCTTTACAGATTGAGGCCCTAACACAAATTCAAATGAATAATCTACCAGTGTGTGAGCACCCTATAAACACCAACAGAGGAATTTCTTAAGAGATTTTCTTTCCCTCCTCCACACTTACTTTGCAATGTTTTCCCCAAGGTAGCTACTAAGGACAGTACCAGTGGTGAGCAAGCATTTCTCCGGCAACGAAATAATCAGTTCCCCTGCCTTTGAGAAAAATCAAACAGACTAAAAGTCAGATTGAAAATGAGCCATGGACGCACAATTCATCGGTGTAGAGAAATGTCCCAGAGCACACCAGAGCCAGGAGGCAAACAGATATGACCACAGCTTCAGCGGAGATCATGGTAGTTGTAAAATTCTGGTGGTCCAGCAATGCAGGAAGTTTGTGCAGTGTGTGGTAGGATGTCCTGACAGAGGATAAACAGTCTCTGGGTAGGCTGGTGACTGGCTGAGAAGCATCACCTTTCCCCTTGAACAGAATACACCATACTTGGAGCAAGACCCCTTTGATAGGGGAATTTTCTACTGAGCATTTACACCCAGGTTATGGCTCCTTTGTGTCCCTTTCAAACAGGACTACATTAACACAAACTAGGTACCTTTTAGTTCATGCCTGCAGTGTCCACAGAGGACAGTTAAAGCACAACATTTTGGTGCCCTTTGCAATTCACACCCCCGTAGTCCACAGTGTCGTGCAGAGTACATGTAGCCTTATATTAGCATGGGGGATTCCAGCTCCTGATTATAAACTATATCATCTTAGACTCCCCTCTAGACTTTTAGGCTCTCCCAGAAGCAATTTTGATTAGGGCCCAGAAAATCTCCAGCTGCTCCTGCAGTACATGTAATAAAAGCCATAACAAAGAAAATACTAACCTGAAAGGCTTTTGTGGTCATTAGACCTCTTCCCGTATCTGAAATAGCAGGAACAAAAAGAATGATTACAATACAGTATACAATCTTCAGACTTCTCAATCAGACTACAACAAAACACTACGAATTAAAACTGGTCTGAAAAAGGAAACGTCATGAAAATGAACATATTTCTTATATAACATAAAAACCATTTTTAAAAGTCCCCCATGGACTAGTTGAAGCTTATGTATGAATCTTGGTCCAGATACTCAAAGGTATTTAGACACTTAACATCTACTGATTTAAATAAGAGAGAGGCACCTAATTACCTTTGAAGATATGGGCTCTTATTTCTCTCTCTCTCCTTCTTCCTCTAGCTTCAATCTCTTCTCTGCTGTCTCCCACATTCTTATCACTTATGAAAGAAAGTCTTCGGCTCTGCAACTCCTGCCATCTGAACAATCTTCCTGCATCCCTCAGCTTCACTCATTTTTTTCCCAAATCTTGGCTTAAAAACCACTTTTTTTCCTCCCCTGCTTCTAGCTTTTCTTGCTAGTTATTTTACACTCAGCGTTTTAGTTTCAGAGTAGCAGCCGTGCTAGTCTTTATTCGCAAAAAGAAAAGGAGGACTTGTGGCACCTTAGAGACTAACAATCTCTAAGGTGCCACAAGTACTCCTTTTCTTTTAGTGTTTTAGTTGTCACCCTGCAATATCTCTGCAGTTGTTTCTCAATTTATACTACGTACTATCTGCTGCCTTCTAATTTAATTTTCTAAAGATTTTTAAAGATTATTATTATTAAAGACACACACAGTAAACAATCCACTCAAATTTGAACTGTTTATTATCGTTGCTATCTGCATTCCATCTCTAAATGCTGATAGGTTTAGTTAGTCAGTCTGCCAGAACAAATGAGGAAATGGTTACAAGCTTAGCCCCTCAGCCGGTAAACACTTACGCAACAGTATTTTACAAATGTGACTAGCTTCTTTAATGCCTATGACAGCAATCCTAGAAGAAGTACTATGTGAGTGTACCCCGCTGCCCACGCACAGCCCCTTTGGCTTCCATAGCAATTTGCAACAGCATAAGAACCCCCTCATGAGGGACAGCGTACAGTATGTGGGCCAGAGTCTACTTGTGTGCGTGAAATTACTCATGCATGCATTTGTTTGAAGGATTTGGGTCCGTAATGTCTGTACGCTGAAGACTCATTCCTGAAGAAAACCAGCCAGATGGGGATAAAACCAGAGTGAGAACCGGACAACCTAGGATCAATAAGCAATTAAAGTATTACCTGAAAACTGTGCTGGTCTTAAATTTCGGTCATCAAACCCCCTCTCTTTCAGCCACTTCCTAAGTTGTATATATTCCAGTTTGTGACTCTGGTTTACTAAATGAAGAGAAGAGTGATTAACTTATAGCATATAGTTTAATTAAAAACACAGTGCACTTGTACCGTAGTACAGTGGCTCTCAACCTTTCCAGACTACTGTACCCCTTTCAGGAGTCTGATTTGTCTAGCGTATCCCCAAGTTTCACCTCACTTAAAAACTACTTGCTTACAAAATCAGACATCAAAATACAAAAGTGGCACAGCACACTAAATTGTAAATGTAAATTGCTTACATTCTCATTTTTACCATATAATTCTAAAATAAATCAACTGGATTATAAATATTGTACTTACATTTCAGGGGATAGTATATAGAGCAGTACAAACAAGTCATTGTCTGTAGGAAATTTTAGTTTGTACAGACTTCACTAGTGCTTTTTACATAGCCTGTTGTAAAACTAGGCAAATATCAGGATTAGTTGATGTATCCCCCAGAAGACTTCCGAGTACCCCTGGTTGAGAAGTACTGCTGTAGTAGACTTTTACCTTATACATAGAATGGTATTTTATAACATGACACAACATAAGATAGTGAAAAAGAGGCATCAGTTCTGTTAGGTACCGAATACCCTTAATGTCACTGATTTCACTGGAAATTGAGAGTATTTAGTATGACCAGGAATCACTCAGCATGTTACAAGATAAAACTCAGAGTAATACTGTATCATCCTTCAACCAGAAAACAGAACTCTCAAAGCTAAACATGGACAAAGAAAGACTGCAAGTTAAAGCATATTAAAACCAGAAAATAAAATGGTTGTTCACACATAACGACTGATATCCATGATTACTCTTGTAAAAGCTCAGTGGTTTGAGCATTAGCCTGCTAAACGCAGGGTTAGGAGTTCAATCCTTGAGGGGGCCCATTTAGGGATCTGGGGCAAAAACTGGGGATTGGTCCTGCTTTGAGCAGGGGGTTGGACTAGATGATCTCCCTGAGGTCCCTTCCAACCCTGATATTCTATGAAGACATGTAGGAGTTCTAACATGCACAGACTGCAGAAAGATCCCTTGCCAAGTAGCTAATTATTCTGTTGCTTCCCTGAATGCAAGTGAAGACTAGATGAAAACATACAGTACCTCCATTTGAAGGCAAACTGCTGTATTGTTTTCTTCTTCTCTTTCTACCAGTCCGACCTTTATTTTTCCTCATGGTAAGAAAAGACTTCACCTTAGGTATACAACCTGAATGAAAAATGGGAAAACAGCCAAGTTCTTTTTTGATATTTCTTTCGGTTCCTGCATACATACAGAAGATAACTCACTCCAAACTTTTATAAATATACGCAAAAGAAATTCAAGCTCTTTATATTCAACATGCTTCAGCTTTTCATCTCAGAAAACACAGGACACACAAGCACTTGAATGAGCAATGCAAGGAGAGGAGTGGGAAGCAAAAAGCTTCCATCCCATGCTGTCCTCCTTACCTAAGAACTGGGCATAATACCCATGGGAAACAGAGGTGCTCCCATTTCTACATTTAAAAATAAGGCAGTGTCCACTCAGAAACATTATTAATTTACAGTTATGTTGATACAGTGAATAATATAATCCATAGATAAAATTCACAGCAAGAACACTTAAAATAACTATCTTCAATTAAAAAGTACGAGAGAAATAAGGTGAGTGAGGAAGTATCCTTTTACTGGACCAACTTCTGTGGGTGAACCAGGCCTTCAAGCTATAACAGAAGTTGGTTCAATAAAAAAAAATATTACCTCACCCACGTGGTCTCTTTAATATCCAGGGACTGACACAGCTACACCACCACTGCATTTAAAAGTCTGAACATAACACACATAATTTACATAAATATTCCACTACCTTTGCAGTCCATTTATTCAATGAATGACAATACTGGCATGGAAAAAATTAACATGTTATTCCAATAACAACCCTAACTCTAACCCACAACATATAAAATATTTCCTAATATACCTACAGAGTTATGGAGTACTTGTGGCACCTTAGAGACTAACAAATTTATAAATTTCAAGTAGTCAAGTTACACATATTCCTTTGATATATTTGACTAAATTACTTGTAAGCACATCTTACAGGTGAGCGTGTGGTTGCTACTGCAATGTGGACCGTGCCACGTGACCCTACTGTCATTATCGGAACTGAACCATAGCTTAACTCGAAGTGAAAGAAACGCGGCGCCAATTCGGCGGCGGCGGGAATTCAGCGGCGCCTGCTGGGGGCGGCAAAATTGGTAGAGCCGCCCCTGAGCCCCGGTTGCATTATCAACTGCATGCCGAATGGAGTAGCCATAATAAATACTACTGTGCCCCTGTATTCCTTCCGGCACCTTGGATTTTCAGAGCCCTGAGCAAGAGATTAAATAAATAACGAACACGTCTCTAGCACCACGGGAGAGAGCTGCACCAACCCACCGTGTTCACAGCTCCGATCGCTGGCTGGAGCACCCCTGGCTACGTTTTCTGGTTCGTTCCCGAGCTGCAATCAGACAAAGAGCTTTAAAAAAAAAAAAAAGCCTGCCCGCTAATGCCTGTCAATAATGCTATTTAAAATACGGCCTTCCGGTTCCAGCTTCAGGTCTCGCACAGCGAGCACATGGTAAAGCAAAAGCCTCACGTACACCCAAGCCAGGCCCCGGTGGCCAGACTGCTTGCGCCCACCACCCCTCCGCCACCGCGCAGCCACGTGTTTCCTGCCGCCTCTCCCCCAGTGACCCTCCCAGCGCGGAGCTGCAGGCCGCCCGCAAAGCCATCCATCTAACACGCGCTCCGCCTCCAGCTCTCTCGTGGCTCGCTGTGCTCTAATCAGGCGGGCGCAGCGTCCCTATCTGCGAAAAGAGCGCCCCGCCCTCTCCGATCAGCCCTTCCAGGCTGATGCATAAACACCATTGGCTCTTAGAGCAGGAGCCTGAAGCAGCTAAAGAGGCTGAGCTACGCATTGCTAGAGGTGAGTTTGCAAATTGCTTTCGTCCCCCCTAGCAGTCCCTTCCCCAACCAACCCACCCACCCACCCGCCTACGGGGGTGGGGGGCAGCTTGCCTAAAGCGTTCCTTGCAGCCTGCCCTTACTTGTTACGGAGATCAGACCTCATTTCTTGTGCAGGTCCTGCCTTAGGGAAAATGGTGCCCTGGGTGAATTTGTATTTTGGTGCCCCTGGTTCCCATGGGCGTGGTGCCGCCCCCCCCCCCCCATTGCTCATAGCCCCGGTGGGCTCCCCACACCACGTTCCCCCTAATCCCTGCCCCGTTCCCCCTCCTGCACCCCTAACCCCTGCACTGTGCCCTCTTTGCTCCTAACCCATGCACCACCCCCCTCCTGTGCCCACATGGGGAAATAAGCTGGATGTATGGAGCAATTGGCATTGCTACTCACTCTCCCCCCTCCAATGCTGCTCCTCCACACATCCCTAAGGGGCTGGGAGGGCGGAGCAAGGAGTGACCTCTGGGCACTTTCCCTATCTGGACTGCGTAAGGGAAGGACAGGACAGCAGTAGCCCAGCCTCCCAGGGGGACAAGGAGGAACGGGGCAGAGTAGAGCAGTATCTGTGCGTCACTTATATCCCCCATGTTCCTCTGGCAGGACGAAGCAGGGTCTGGGAGAAATCTGGGTGCCTCCCACGCGGCACTCCCCTGCCAGCTGGGAGCAGCTTCTGACTCAACACTAGTAGTGCATACCTCTGCACTGCCACACAGCGCCCCCTTAACCATGGTGCCCCTTGGCGATCGTAGGGTGGCTCACCCCTAAGGCCAGCCCTGTCCCTGCTTGCTCTAGTCCGCTCTTTGCCTCGCATCCATTTGCAAAGCACTTTGAAGAAGGAAGCTCCTGGATGAGTGCCCTGGAAAAACTGGTTTCAGAATAGCAGCCGTGTTAGTCTGTATCTGCAAAAAGAAAAGGAGTACTTGTGGCACCTTAGAGACTAACGGATGAAGTGAGCTGTAGCGCACGAAAGCTTATGCTCCAATAAATTTGTTAGTCTCTAAGGTGCCACAAGTACACCTTTTCTTTTTTCTTGAAAAACTGGAGACCAACCTCATTTTGCCCAATTATTTCTTGGTTTGGCAACTGGAGAGAAATGTACCTTGGCAGAAAATTGCATAGAGAGTGAGCAGGAAGGTGTGCATAGTGACAATAACCAAATATATACAGCTATATTCTTTTGCCTGTTGCAGTGAGCTTATTTTGCCATCCACTAGTCCAGGAGGATGTCCAGCACCCCAGTAGCTGTGGTGACCGGGGGCAACAAAGGGATTGGATTTGCTATTGTGCGGGCTCTGTGTAAGCAGTTCACTGGGGATGTGTACCTGACAGCCCGGGACCCAGGACGGGGTCAGACTGCAGTGACAAAACTGCAGGAGGAGGGACTGAGCCCGCTTTTCCACCAGCTGGACGTTGATAATCTGCAGAGTATCCGGACTCTGCGGGACTTCCTGAAGGAGAAGTATGGTGGGCTGAATGTGCTGGTTAACAACGCAGGGATTGCTTTCAAAGGTACAATGCTGACTTATTGGCAAGGCTTTGAGCTGTAAATTACATGAAGAATGATGAGTAGGTGTTGTTTGTTTTTACAAGTGTAACCCTTCTGCCCATCAGAGTTGGCAGCAACAAGGGCCGGGTTCAATATCTAGGGGATCCATTCCAATAACACAATGCAAACCGGCTCGAGCCCCCACCCAGTGACCTGGGACAAATATATACCACCCCCGCTGGGCGCCTTCAAGAGGCAATACTTCCCCTCTCGCAAGCACATAGTCTGAGTGTAGCAAAAAGCCTTTTAATAACAGAGAGAAACAATGTGGCATTATGTTGGGGAAACACCACCAACAGGATTCATAACACAACCCATGAGCAAAAAAAACCCACCCCAAGCAAATTGGGGCATGCCCCTTTCCCTCGGGTTCTTGAGTCCCAGCACCCAAACGTCTCTTGAGTCCAGCAATCCACAAATCACCCAAAGTCCAAAAAGTCCAGCCCCAGAGTTCAAAAGTTCATCTGCAGAGTGTTACTCCCCAGTCTGGCTAAAATGTGCCTGTGTGTGGGGGAAAGGGGTACGGGGCACCTTACGTGTCCTGAAGCTGACTGCCCCACAGGGCTCTGCTCTGCTACGCTGTCTCACGAACGGCTCCGCTCCACCACAACCGGCTCTGCTCTGCACAGCTCGCTGTCTCACGAACAGCTCTGCTCAGCTCGCTGTCTCACGAACGGCTCCGCTCTGCACAGCTCGCCGTCTCACGAACCGCTCTGCCAGCCTAGCCACAAACAGCACCACTGCACTCTAGATCTTCCGGCTCCCCACTACTTGACACAGTGCTCAGTGATTTCAGCTCTCAGTGATTTCAGCTCATAGTAGTGGGAGCCTTAGTGCTGGTGTACCATAAGGCCAAAGTGAATGCAGCACAGTACCTATAGCAAGACTCTTAATAGACCCAAAATTAGCTCTGACATTCCACAGTAGAGAGAGACAGAGGTGCAATTGGTGCTTCAGGCCCTCACAAAGGGGCCCACATCACCAGGTACTAATACCTGTCTTGAGTCTCTCTGTATTCACACAGTTTTGGAACCCATGACCCTTGCCTAGCGAGTGATACGTAGTTGATGGTGAGTCCCTCCATCATAACAAAAGGCCAAGTACAGTTCCAAGCACAGTTCCCATAATCAGGGTAATAACAATTTATTCTTCCTACCCCAATAACAGAGAAACTGGGGATCCCACAGCAGCCAAAGTGACCATTAGGGCAGCTATGGCCTCAGTCTAGGCGGGGTGGGTGTGCCTATGCAAATGAGATCGGCCCCTGAAGTTTTTTTCCACACTTGCCACATCTCACCACCAGATGTCAGGGTGCAGCTCATCCTGACACTGCTTACATCAGTATCATGCTAGCTAGAGCGGCAACCAAGTATGATGATACCCAGCTCATCCCCGTGCCAGCAGAGAACTGTTCCCTACCTGACATTTTTCTGGTGTTTTATCAGATCACATTTTTGATCTTGTCTTCACTGCTGTGTTAGCTCAAGAAATAACTCAGATTATATAACCCAACTCCTGGCCCCACACACAGATCTCTAGCTTGAGAGAAGTGGTTCTTTAAACTTGAGCTAGCTGGTCCATCTGGGATCATGGGTTCATGCTCAAGTGCTGCTGAAGTAATGCAGTGGGGATACTGCTACTCTGTTACTAAACCAGTCACTCTGCAGCTGAAGGATTGCTTTGCAGAGTGGCTGCTCTCTTTCTATCTAGGCATGAGAGGCCAGGGAGTGTAGATAATGCAATTTAACTCTGCAGGAAAGAAATACCCTTAGGGAGCCAATTACCATGGTGATGAGCACTATATAAATAAACAGACTGCTTAGAAGCTATTCCTGCCATTGTAGTTTCCTCTACTTACTTTGGGAGACTGAAATATTATAGGACTCTTTTTGTCGGGAGGCTTCTCTTGATGTTTAGCCTAAATTGTCCTTTCCTTAATTTAATCCTGTTACTCTGATTGCCTCTTGTACCATTTTAAAGAATTCCTCTGTGGCCTGAATATTGTTGCCCTTCAAATACCTGATTTGGCATTAAACTGATTTATTGTTCAACGTATTCATCCATAAATCACTGTCTCAACAGAAACATCTCTTTGTAAGGTGTACGCATAGTGGGAAGTGCTTGCCATGTAATGACTGCACAGAACTTTTAATAGTGCTTGAGGATTCTAGCAAAGGTTATTTGTCACACAGAGTGGATAATACATATTTTTTTGCGACAACTCACAAACCGCAGCCATCTGCCCTGAGCTCTGGGGAAATCTGCTTAAAAGAGATTTTAAAATGTAGTAAATCTTGCAAATGTTGATAAAGAACAAAAACTCTTACATCCTAGTTACAGTTTACATTTCTTATTTGGGAGCTGTTATCTTGGCCCACCACTGCTTTACTGCTGTTTGATGCTGAAACCATTGAAATCAGTGGTGAATTGGGCCTCATGTCTCAGTGTTAATATACTGCTCAGTGTTCTGCAAATAGTGGTGCCCTGGCACATTGCTCAAGAGAAAAGTTAAGGTGGTTATTAACAAAGCCGTTAAGGAATATCTCCATTAGTTTAAGCAATAGGTGTTCAGTTACAGCTCCACCTTAGAGTTGCCTGCAGGTATGTTGTATCTAGCAAGGGGACTACAACAATTGGTATCTATTTACACTACTTGGAGAGCTCTCATCCTTGTAGTACTTCTGTTGGACCATAGGAACTAGACCCATAAACTCACTGAACCTTAAATCTCACCAAATGAGGGTCAATCCATCCTCATCATCATATCCACTCATTATACTCCACACCTGAACATAGCCATTATATGAACAACATACCCTCATATCTCGATGTCTGTACTTTGACCCATTAACCTTCTGCCTCCAATCAGGGATATTGCAGATTATGTATTCCTTACGCCACCCGATCTTAAACCGAACTTTGCACCCCTTGATAATCTCTGTGTTGTTCCCTGATAACCAGAAACTTCTATGCTTAAACTCTGTACCATTAATTTTTTTTTAATCGTCTTAATAAAATTTTTAAATCTGAGTACCTACTACAGATTGACATTGCTCCCTGTTGCTTCCTTCCCTGCCACAAAGAAACAGGCTTCGTTGCCCCCATTTCCTGCAGTTCTCCAAAAGCTTGATGTTGCTGCATGGGAATCCTATCTCTGTGCAGCACTCATCATCCTGGCTCACAAACTCATGCTGCAACTCGACAACACAACCAGCAACAACCCAGCCATTGCCTAATACATAGGATTGAGCTCTAAATCTGTATAAAGAATGCAGCTCCCTGCTCTGTTTTGAGGCATCAGTTATGTCATCAGCTCTTGTGGAGGGGGAGCACAGAACTCTAAACTAAGAGTTCTTAGCAGGGGAAAATCTTCTCAATCTTCTACTAATCTAATATTGCATATTTGGGCCTTTGCATTTTAAAATGTTAATCTTTGCAGCACCATGTACCTGTTACTTTTCTGCACTTTCTCTGTTAAACATCTGCTTCCTAATTTAACCAGAAATGACTACTGTAGAAGGAATTAGGATTAACTCTAGTTTTCAGAGACCTGTTTTTTCCCATTAACCTGTAAACATAAACTTCAGTGTTATATATTTTTTCTTCTCCCTATGAACAGTTGCTGATACCACTCCATTTGCTACTCAAGCGGAGGTTACAATGAGGACAAACTTTTTTGCAACAAGGGATGTCTGCATGGAGTTGCTACCTCTCATAAAGCCTCATGGTAAGTATAACCTAAGAAATATCAAAGTATCATTTAAGAACAACTCTTGCTTCTCACAAGGCGGCAAACCCTACCCTCTGTTACGAATTCGCTGCCCACAGGAGTACCAGTGCATTTCTGCTGCATCAAAGATAAAAAGACAAGAATAGCTTGCATGCACGTCTTGACACACAGAATGTCTCTGCTTTTTAAATCTAAAGTTGCTTCTATTCCAATCCTTTTCTTTACTAATGGTTTATTCCGGAAGTGCTTATCTGTGCCGTTATGCAGAAATGAAGGCCTGTCAATATTTTTTCCACACTGCCTAGCTGCCTCATCTGTCCTTGCTTCAGACAGGAGAAAATGGAGATATTTCTGTGTCCTACTTGCTCACAAAAATGGAGCACTGAAGCTGAGTTCAGTGTGCTGTACAGACTTGTACCTACAGTCACTGAAGAAACCCAGCTCCCTAGTCTTGTTGCTGTCTCCCTGCAGAGAAGTTTCACTTTATGTACATTATACGCCCATTTTTGTTGTGTTTTTTTTTTTTAATGGGATTATTCACGGAAGTAAGCACAGTGTTTGGCAGTGAGTGTTTGCAGGATCAGGTTTGTTTATTTATTCAGAAATATCCCTATTTAAAATTGTAGCGGTGGGTCATGTCAAATATTTGCTAGGAATTCCATTACATCCAACAGTGTCTGTTGGTTTGGTTTTTAAACTGTGGTTCTTCAAAGCAATCATAGACCTTTGTGGAGCACTTTGCAGGATCAAGACCTAACATTGTGTATGGGCATGGTTTATATATTTATTTATAATTTTCTTTTAACAGGCAGAGTAGTGAATGTATCTAGCATGGTAAGCGTATCAGCTCTGGCAAGATGTAGCCAAGATCTGCAGCGGAAGTTTCGTAGTGACACAATCACTGAGGAGGAGCTAGTGAAACTCATGACAAAGTTTGTGGAAGATACCAAGAACGGAGTGCATGAGAAGGAGGGCTGGCCAAATACTGCTTACGGTGTGTCCAAAATTGGAGTCACGGTCTTGTCCAGAATCCAGGCCCGGATGTTGAACGAAGAAAGGAAAGCTGATCAAATTCTTCTAAATGCCTGTTGCCCTGGATGGGTGAGAACCGACATGGCAGGTCCCAATGCCACTAAAAGTCCGGATGAGGGAGCCGAGACTCCAGTTTACTTAGCCCTTTTGGCCCCTGGTGCTGATGGGCCTCATGGGCAGTTTGTTAGTGAAAAGAAGGTGCAAAAGTGGTAAACTTGCCTTGACGGTCCTTTTATTTATACAGTAACTCCTCATTAAAAGTCGTCCTGGATAACGTTGTTTCATTGTTACATTGATCAATTAGGGAATATGCTTGTTTAAAGTTGTGCAATGCTCCCTTACAGCATTGTTTGGCAGCTGCCTGTTTTGTCCATTACTTGCAGGAAGAGCAGCCAGTTGCAGCTAGCTGGTGGGAGCTTGGAACCAGGGTGGACTGGTAGCCCCCCGATTAGCTCCCCACTCCCATAAGTTCCCTGTACAGAAGCCACCCAGCAGGCTACCAATTGCGAGCAGTTCAGTTGTCCCTCCCCCCACTGCCATGTGCTGCTCCTTCCCTCTGCCTTGGAGCTGCTCCTGGGAGCCTCCTGCTTGCTGTGCAGGGGAGGGGGGAGAAGAGGGAGGCTAATGTCAGGGTGTCCCCCTCCCCCCTATTCCTGCCCCCCCTTACCCCTTCTCCATATGGAGCAGGGTGGGGACAGGACCACAGCTGCTGTCTCAAGTTCCTGATCCTTTTTAAAGGCAATGTTCATCTCTCTCACACACACAGGGTGTGTGTGTGTCTCTGTCTGCCATGCTTTCTCCCCTCTCTCCATTCGTGCTGCCTTGTAGAGTGTGAGGCTACATTAACAACAATGAGGAGTCTTTGTAGCACCTTAGGCTAACAAATTTATTGGGGGGGGAATTATATAAAAAAATAATAAACTATAATATAGTTTTTTGTCTGGTGGAAAAAAAATTTCCCTGGAACCTAACCCCCCTCCTCCCCCCCGCCCCATTTACATTAATTCTTCTTGGGAAATTGGATTCGCTTAACATTGTTTCGCTTAAAGTTGCATTTTTCAGGAGCATAACTATGACATTAAGCGAGGAGTTCTGTATATGTGAGATGCAGTCCAGAAACAGTATCAGATATTACTGATTTATTGTTGGTACCAATAATAATTAAGCATCTGTAAATGTCTTTGCCATTTCTAGTATCTTATTAGGGTTTATAGAATACACACAAGGTTTCTGCTATTACAAAATAATTGCAGTTTGGAATAATGCATGAATTAAACTGTGCCTTAATTTAGTTCTTAAAAGTATGAAAACTTATTAAATAAAGTGTAGTTTAATAAGCTAAAATGGATTTGTTGAAATTTATATTCTTTTTAGCAGGTAGTGTGGGGGGGGGAAGAGGTGTGTTTCTTTTTAGTGATTTCACATACTGTTCCTGGTGAGATTATAATGTCTAACTATTTGATCTTAAAAGTAACCATATCAGTTTGGAATAGAAAAGGGGTGGGCAAACTTTTTGGCCCAAGGGCCACATCAAGGTGCGAAACTGTATGGAGGGCCAGGTAGGGAAGGCTGTGCCTCCCCAAACAGCCTGTCCCCCTCAGAACCCCCACCTCATCCAACCTCCCCCTGTTCCTTGTCCCCTGACTGCCCCCTCCTGGGACCCCCTGCCCTAAACCGCCCCCTCTGGGATCCCACCTGCTATCCAACCCCCCTGCTCCCTGTCCCCTGACTTCCCTGACCTATCCACATCCCCGCCCCCTGACAGGCCTCCCAGGACTCCCACGCCCTATCCAACCCCCCCTGTTCCCCAGCCCCTGACCGCCCCAGAACCTCCGCCCCATCCAACTGTCCCCTGACTGCCCCCCGGGACCCTCTACCCAACCCCCCCACTGCCGCGCTGCTGCCACCCCCTTAGCATGCCACTCAGAGCGGCAGGAGAGGAGCTCACAGCCCCACTGCCCGCATGACTACATGAGAGGGGAAATAGTGAGGGAGGGGCCAGGGGCAAGCCTCCTGGGCCAGGTGCTCAGGGGCCGGGCAGAACAGTCTCGCGGGCCGGACGTGGCCCGTGGGCCGTATTTTGCCCACCTCTGGAATAGAAAGTCCTTTCATTTTAAGTGAGATGGGAAAGATGGATGACTTGGCATAGATTAATGCTAAACCGTTCCTGCAAACCATTATATTCTCAGCCCAGAAGTCCCCAAGAAACTGTATATGCTGTTTGGTTGAATG
Source organism: Chelonia mydas (assembly GCF_015237465.2). Classification (NCBI taxonomy): domain Eukaryota; kingdom Metazoa; phylum Chordata; order Testudines; family Cheloniidae; genus Chelonia; species Chelonia mydas. The sequence goes on along the minus strand of NC_057849.1, from coordinate 159,799,347 downwards.
CTTCCTCAAACTCTTCAGTAAATAGGGCCTCATTCTGCTCCCACTGAAGTCTGCAGCAAAATCCCATTGACTTCAATGAGAGTAGGATCCATCTGGGATACTCAATCTTCTGAAGCTAAAGAGTAGTTTGATAATTCAAAGTAAAAGCTTGGAGATATTAGATCTATAGTCAGATTCACCCTGAGAGTAATTTTAACCCTTTGTAAATTAATTCACATTCTGTGTTATTCTCATGCCCACAGCGAATTAATAAATTCAGGTAGTCCTAGCCTTTTGTCCACAGCTTCAGAATAAATTAACCTAGTTCCTCTGGTAACACAAAAAATAGGATAACATTTTATTGCTGATTTTCACCTCACTCTTCTAATACTACAAAACATGAACAGTTCAACTGCTTGATAGTGCCATGTAAACAAATTATTTTAATTTATTCCAGCTCTGTGTTGAATGCCCTGACCAATACGCCCAAGAGAGGCAATGAAATTTTTTTTTGTTTGTTTTTTTTAAGTATTTTTATAATTCTTTCTCCCTAATCTTTCTTCCAAACTTTCATCCCCAGGCTTCTATGCACAGATTGAGATGTAAGGATAGCGGGTAAACCTGATTTATCAGGATTATTTTAGATTGTAACTTCATTAGCACAGGGACTGTCTTTTACTATGCATTCGTACAATGGGGCCTTAGGCATAAATGTAACACAGTGACACTTTGACTGGGGCTCACGAGCCGCAAGTGGCTCTTTAATGTGTCTCCTGCGGGTCTCTGCAGCACATGATATTAACACACAGTGTGGTTTAATCATTAGCCCATCAGGAGGCTTTTACTATGTTATCAGCCACTTAAGTTATCAACTTACTTGCTGTGGGAATATTATAGATATATAAAACTAAATATTTCCCCTGTCATTCACGCTACTGTGGCTCTTCTTGGTAATGTTGATCGCTAATTTGGCTCCTGAACCACTGAGATCTGAGTATCGCTGCTGTAATAAATATAATGTAATAATAATACCAAATGAAAAACTAATTCAAACTGCCTCCCAGGCATACTCAGCAACACAGAAATACCACTCAATCTGGCCCTGTCCAATGTTTGCGATCTGAGCATAAACAAGCGCGCTCCCAAATGAAATAGTGGAAGGGAAGCAACCTATTATTGGAGCTTTACTACATTTCTGCATATTATAGCCACTTTCTATTTCACCAGGCACCAAAAAATGTGAGAACACAATTCGAGACAGTCAGTAACAATTTCATGTTATCCTGAATACAGGTCCATAAACATAAATGAAATAAATATTGTCAGGATACTATGATATGCCGTGTGTACTTGATATTTAGGATGTGTAGCTGCAATACTTGTATTTTTACTGGTCAAAGTATCCAGAATGCTCTTTGCATACAAGCTGTCAGTTGTTGATTTACACCCAAAGAAATCAACCTATTTTAATAATAAAAATAGTCATGAAGGAAAATGCAACCTGAACACAAGGGCCTGATGAGACCAACTTGATAGTGCTCACTGCTACACTGATTGTAAAACTAATAAAGGCCTGTCTATGCAGCAAGTTGCAGCAAGCCAGGATGTGAATCTACAGTGCACCAGCTTGCTGCACAATAGTGTCCCACGTGGACAGTGCTCCAGCACAGTGAAAGACCATAAGTGTGGCTTTATGTTGTTGGGGTAGCTTCTGAGACCTTATCCAATGACCATATCCAAGGTATCAATGATGTAGGGAAGGGTAGGAGAGACGTCCTGGAGGCCAAATTTAGGCTGCTAGGAAAGAGACTGAAATCCAGGACCTCTATGGTGGCATTCTCAGAAATGCTTCCAGTTCCACGCGCAGGGCCAGGTAGGCAGGCAGAGCTTCAGAGTCTCAATGCGTGGATGAGACGATGGTATAGAGAGGAGGGGTTTAGATTTATTCGGAACTGGGGAAACTTTTGGGATGGGGGAGCCTATACAGGAAGGATGGGTTCCACCTAAACCGAAGTGGATCCAGACTGCTGGCACTTAACATTAAAAAGGTTGCAGAGCAGTTTTTAAACTAAGATGGGGGAAAGCCGATTGCTGCAGAGGAGCACGTGGATCGGACAGAGACTTCTCTTAGAGGAGAATCTGTTGATAGAGATTCTCTAGGTTTTAGTCAGGAGGAGAGGATGGAAGAGGATAAAGTATGGGCCAGATCAGACGAGAAACATTTCCACAAAGAATCTGAAACATAAGAAAAGGGCAGACAAATAAACAGTGACAAGTTTTTAAAGTGCTTGTACACAAATGCTAGAAGTCTAAATAATAAGATGGGTGAACTAAAGTGCCTCGTGTTAAAGGAGGATATTGATATAATAGGCATCACAGAAACCCGATGGAGTGAGGACAATCAATGGGACACAATCTTTCCGAGGTACAAAATATATCGGAAGAACAGAACAGGTCGTGCGGGGTGGGGGAGTGGCACTATATGTGAGAGAAAATGTAGAATCAAATGAAATAAAAATCTTAAATGAATCCACATGTTCCATAGAATCTCTATGGATAGTAATTCCATGCTCTAATAAGAATAAAACAGTAGGGATCTATTACTGACCACCTGACCAGGACAGTAATAGTGATGATGAAATGCTAAGGGAGATTAGAGAGGCTATCAAAATAAAGAACTTAATAATAGTGGGGGATTTCAATTATCTCCATATTGACTGGGTATATGTCACTTCAGGACAAAATGCAGAGACAAAATTTCTCGATACTTTAAATGACTGCTTCTTGGAGCAGCTGGTACAGGAACCCACAAGGGGAGAGGCAACTTTCGATCCAGTCCTGAATGGAGCGCAGGATCTGGTCCGAGACGTAACTATAACAGGACCTCTTGGAAATAGTGACCATACTAGAATAACATTTAACATTCCTGTGGTGAGAAGAACACCTCAACAGCCCAACACTGTGGCATTTAATTTCAGAAAGGGGAACTCTGCAAAAATGAGGAGGTTAGTTAAACAGAAATTAAAAGTTACAGTGACTAGAGTGAAATCTCTGCAAGCTGCATGGACACTTTTCAAAGACACCGTAATAGAGGCTCAAATGTATTCCCCAAATTTAAAAACACAGTAAAAAAACTAAAAAAGTGTGGCGGTTCAATGACAAAGACAGGACACAGCTTTTAGCAAGCAAGCGGCTGGTCTCTGCTAACAGGCTTCTCCCTGTCAGCTTTCCACCTTCCCCTTTATTCCCTCTCTCCCCCCGCGCATTACATTCTCCAACAGATAAAAGGAATACACTGGCTTAGTTTAACATTCTTATTTACCAATTTCTATCTACCGCATTCCTTGCTCTCGGACCTTGAGCCCAGTCCTGAGAGGCTTCCCACGGTTCATGTCATCTTGGCGAGATTCCAAGGTTGATGCCCTTGAGAGGAGCTGTGTGTGCACAGGTCCAGCACAACACTCCGGGTGTGCCCTGAATGTTGCCAACCGCATAAACCTTGTACGAATCCTACAAAAAAGAGCCACTGTGGCTTAACAACCATGTAAAGGAAGCAGTGAGAGATAAAAAGGCATCTTTTAAAAAGTGGAAGTCAAATGCTAGTGAGATAAATAGAAAGGAGCATAAACACTGCCAAATTAAATGTAAAAATGTAATAAGAAAAGCCAAAAAGGAGTTTGAAGAACAGCTAGCCAAAAACTCAGAAGGTAATAACAAAATGTTTTTTAAGTACATCAGAAGCAGGGAGCCTGCTAAACAACCAGTGGGGCCACTGGATGATTGAGATACAAAAGGAGCACTTAAAGATGATAAAGTCATCGCAGAGAAACTAAATGAATTCTTTGCTTCAGTCTTCACGGCTGAGGATGTTAGGGAGATTCCCAAACCTGAGCTGTCTTTTGTAGGTGACGAATCCTGAGGAATTGTCACAGGTTGAAGTGTCACTGGAGGAGATTTTGGAATTAATTGAGAAACTTAACAGTAACAAGTCACCGGGACCAGATGGCATTCACCCAAGAGTTCTGAAAGAACTCAAATGTGAAATTGCGGAACTATTAACTATGGTTTGTAACCTGTCCTTTAAATCAGCTACTGTACCCAATGACTGGAAGATAGCTAATGTAACACCAATATTTAAGAAGGGCTCTAGAGGTGATCCTGGCAATTGCAGACCGGTAAGTCTAATGTCAGTACGGGACAAATTAGTTGAAACAGTAGTAAAGAATAAAATTGTCAGACACGTAGGAGAAGATAAATTGTTGAGCAAAAGTCAACATGGTTTCTGTAAAGGGAGATCATGTCTTACTAATCTATTAGAGTTCTTTGGGGGAGGCAAGAAGCATGTGGACAAGGGGGATCCAGTGGACATAGTGTGCTCAGATTTCCAGAAAGCCTTTGACAAGTCCCTCACCAAAGGCTCTTACGTAAATTAAGTTGTCATGGGATAAGAGAGAAGATCCTTTCATGGATTGAGAACTAGTTAAAAGACAGGGAACAAAGGGTAGGAATAAATGGTACATTTTCAGAATGGAGAGGGGTAACTAGTGGTGTTCCCCAAGGATCAGTCCTAGGACCAATCCTAGTCAACTTATTCATAAATGATATGGAGAAAGGGGTAAACAGTGAGGTGACAAAGTTTGCAGATGATACTAAATTGCTCAGGATAGTTAAGACCAAAGCTGACTGTGAAGAACTTCAAAAAGATCTCACAAAACTAAGTGAATGGGCAACAAAATGGCAAATGCCTAAGGAGGTTGTGAAGGCTCGGTCTATAACAGAGTTTAAAAGAGAACTGGATAAATTCATGGAGGTTAAGTCCATTAATGGCTATTAGCCAGGGTGGGTAAGGAATGGTGTCCCTAGCCTCTGTTTGTCAGAGGGTGGAGATGGATGGCAGGAGAGAGATCACTAGATCATTACCTGTTAGGTTCACTCCCTCTGGGGCACCTGGCATTGGCCACTGTCAGTAGACAGAATACTGGGCTGGATGGACCTTTGGTCTGACCCAGTATGGCCATTCTTATGTTCTTATCCACTCAGGAGTATGTTGGGGTGGTTCCTGAGACCTCATCAGCTTGGTTCCCAGGAACTCTGTGTGACGGGTTGGATCACAGAAACCCCCTGGGGGCTGCCAACTGATGTGCCGAGACTACTTCTGCCCCTGCTTCTCCTGCCAGCTTGGGACTCCAGAACCCTGCCTGGTTGTGCCAAACATGCTTGCCGGCCACAAACACAGACCCCAGTCTGAACCACGTCCCCCAAACTGCAAGCTTAACTGAAAGATGCTTAAGAAGTGTTCCTGTCTCTAACACTCAGATGCCCAATTCCCAATGGGGTCCAAACCCCAAATAAATCTGTTTTACCCTGTATAAAGCTTATGCAGGGTAAACTCATAAATTGTTCGCCCTCTATAACACTGATAGAGAGATATGCACAGCTGTTTGTCCCACAGGTACTAATACATACTCTGGGTTAATTAATAAGTAAAAAGTGATTTTATTAAATACAAAAAGTAGGATTTAAGTGGTTCCAAGTAGTAACAGACAGAACAAAGTGAATTACCAAGCAAAATAAAATAAAACATGCAAGCCTATGCCTAATACATAAGAAGACTGCATACAGATAAAACCTCACCCTCAGAGGTGTTCCAGTAAGTTTCCTTTTACAGACTAGTCTCCTTCTAGTCTGGGCCCAGCAATCACTCACACCCCCTGTGGTTACTGTCCTTTGTTCCAGTTTCCTTCAGGTATCCTTTAGGGATGGAGAGGCTATCTCTTGAGCCAGCTGAAGACAAAATGGAGGGCTCTCCCAGGCGTTTAAATAGACTTTCTCTTGTGGTTGGACACCCCTCCCTCTCCCTGTGTAGAATCCCAGCTACAAGATGGAGTTTTGGAGTCACATGGGCAAGACACATGTCCAGCATGACTCAGAACTTACAGGTAGCAGCCATGGTTCACATGCTACCTTGTACATCCTCAAGTTGACTTCTTATGTGGATTGGAGCCTTCCAAGATCCATTGTCCGTTAAGTGTTTCTTGATTGGGCACTTAACTTGCAAATTCCTTTCTAAAGAAGCTGAGGTTTCTTTACTGGCACACAATCAAACTATATTTGAGTAGATCAGGATGAAGAATGGGAGTGGGTACAAGGGATACCACACATCCAAACCTCCTTCCTTAATGTAGATTTACTCTTCACATTTCATTCACTATACATTGCATCATATGTGGGATTGGCTTGGTTACTTTGCAGGAACCAATCTCTGTACAGCATGCTCTGTCCACGTGCTATCCATGTTTGACTTTACATTTTGCCTCATCTTTACACTCCCAATTTCTCTTGTCCATTGGTATCTTGTTCTTAGTAAATGGTTCCCTGGGTGTTCCCCCGCTTATATTAGCAAGCTCAGACTTTCTGTTTTTTAGCTTACTGACCCATTTGCTTATTTTAGCAAAAACATTCCATTTTCAGTCTGCTGATCCAGTTACCTCCCTAATCCTGTCTTCCAAAAAATGAGGCTTCCCCTATGTTCAATTACTTATGTCAAGCCATTTTATAGTCCACTGTTTCTTCTTTTTATTTCTTTTCTTTTCTCCATAATTATTCATTTCATTTGCATCATATTCCTGTCCTTCTGTGCCTTCTTAAGTTTATTACCTTGCAACACATTCCCAATAGGTGGAATTATTTGAATCACCATAAATACTAGGCTCAAAGTACGAACCAGGGGGTGTAGGATCACAACCTATGGAATAATCCACCAGGATGTAATCCCACATTATAAGATTGCTATGCCTGTAAAGAAGCCTTCTGTAATTTTAACTTTGCTTTTACTTTAATTGAATTGTAAAAAAACTGGTACAAAATAGATTTTTTTTCTACATTTATCACCACAGGAAATTTAGGTGTAAAACAACACATAGGCCAATTAAAATAACATTTCCTAGGTCCATACCAGAAGTCCTTTTCAGCCACCATGCAATACTTTTCAGAGTGGTAGCCGTGTTAGTCTGTATCAGCAAAAACAAAGAGGAGTCCTTGTGGCACCTTGGAGACTAACAAATTTATTTGGGCATAAGCTTTCGTGGACTAGAACCTACTTCATCAGATGCATGGAGTAGAAAATACAAGAGCTGGTATAAATACATGAAAAGATGGGCGTTGCCTTACCTAGCGTGAGGTCAGTCTAGTGAGACAATTCAATTAACAGTAGGATACCAAGGGAGGAAATTTGGGAAAACACCACAAGCAGGATGCAAAAACATATGACCATGAACAAAACACCCACCCCAGAGTATGCTAGGCAGTATCCTTTTCCTCAGTCTCTCACCTTGCAGTGTGAAAGTCTGACAAACAAAGATGCTTTAACACACCACTCCCCTCTCCCTTCACCGCACCCCACTCACAATTGTCTTTAGTCAGCAAAGGTTCAGAGGTCCATTTGCGTGAGTTCCCCTCCTACCTGTGGAGGGTAGGAGGGAGGCACTGAGCAATGCCTCTGTTGCTGCTGCTCCTCCACCACTTGGTCTGACGTTGGCCACTCACTCTGCCACCACTCGCGCTGCCATTGGCCACTCGCCCAGTCGCCACATGCTCCACTGCTACTCACTCCACCACTGCCCTCTCTCCTGCATCCTCTGGAATGTCTTGAGATCCCACCACTCTATACTTTCAGCTCTCAGGGATTTCGGCAGTTAGTTTGGGGGAGCCTCACCGCTACTGCAGGCTGGGCAGTCTCATTTTCTAGAGAGACTATCATCTACCAGGTCTAACGCTTAGACCTGGTCATCAGTGATTTCAGCTTTAGTAATCCATAACAAAAGACTTTCAACTGAGCCTTAATCAGCTCTGTCATTAAATGGAGGGATGCGTTTCAAATAGTGTCTAGGACCCTTATGCAGGGACCACATAGAAACACCTCTCCCCACCCTCCCTCTCCTCCACTGGGCTTTGGCACCCCTACCCTCTGCTTAGCGAGTGCAGTGCAGCTGATGTTGAACCCCTCAATCAGCGCATGCCAAGCACAGTGCTGCTGCCCTTTACTCACACAACAAGGGTAACAACACTTTATTACCCCTGCACCCAGTAACAAAGTGATGGGCGATCCAACAGCAGCCAAAAGAGATCATTTGGGCAAACGGCTCCATCGTGCTGCGCACCTAGGCAGAGTGAGTGTGTCAATGTACACAAGGTCAGTTCCTGATGTCTTCTTCCCCAGCTCAAAACTAGATGTCAGGGTGTGACATTATATGATTAAAATATGACCATGTAGATCTTGTTGCTAGCACTGTTTTACAATTGCAACAAAACTTGCACAGAGTATCAGACTGATCGCCATGTTAGTCTGTATCAGGAAAAACAAGGAGGAGTCCTTGTGGCACCTTAGAGACTAACAAATTTATTTGGGCATAAGCTTTCATGGGCTAAAACCCACTTCATCAGATGCATGGAGTGGAAAATACAGTATGCAGAATATATATACACAGTACTGTACATGAAAAGACGGGAGTTGCCTTACCAAGTGGGCGGTCAGTTCTAACAAGACAATTCAATTAAAGTGGAAGTGAGCTATTATCAACAGGAGGAAAAATCACTTTTGTAGTGCAATCAGGGTGGCCCATTTCAAACAGTTGACAAGAAGGTACGAGTAACAGTAGGGGGATCCTGTCTTGATGAGCCTGCCTGCCCATACCTGCTGCACCTGGCATAGAGGGGCAGGACCCTGGGGTGTTTCTGGGCCATGCCTGGTCCTTGTGCTGTGTCAGGGTTGGGTGCAGCCTCACCGCTGAGTGTTTCCAGAGGGGGAGCTGCACAGTGATTGCCCACCTCTGTGCAGCCAGTGGCCTGTGCTCCCCACTGCCAGCACCTCCACATTTATTTGACAAATAAAATTTGCAGAATTTTAAAATATTGTGTGCAGAATTTTTAATTTTTTGGTGCAGAATGCCCTCAAGAGTAACTGCAGGCAAGTCGCTGGGGACAGGGCAATAACTGGAGCAGCAGGCATTAGGCTGAGAGCAGGGGCAACAGCAGGCACTAGATCTGCTCTAAACTCAGCTCTGCTCAATGCCTCAGCTACAAGTGAAGTAGCCCAGCACCAAAAAGCATGTCTGACTGGTGCAGCCATGAGAGTACTACTGCCGCATTACCTCCTGATGGGCTACTTGCTTGATGATAGAAATTGGGGTGAAAAACCCTCTTCCCCAAATATCCATAGGCTCTATGTTATCAGCTAAATTACTTACTACAAGCATAGATATCCCCACTGCATGTTGAGTCTCCCTATTCCCTTCCCCCACAGGGTGCTGGAAGGAAGCCAGGAGGAGTGCCTGGGACTGTGTATTATGCATGGCAGGCTGCTAGGAGGGGGTTGGTTTCAGGCTGGGATGGGAGCAGAGGTGGAGCACAGGCTGTGCAGAGCAGGCGTTGCTGTGTGACTGAGGTTTGCTAACCTTCAGAGTTTTCTGTTACTTTCAGAAAACTGTAGAAAGTTTTCTGTTACTTTCAGAAAATTGTAGTGACTCGATTCGCTGACACAGCTATCATTTTAGTGCAGACAGGGCTTCAGTGTACATAAGGTTAGGATAGTAGCAAAATATGTGGTGTAATGTGCATTGCTCTGTGCTTGGTGTTATAATTGTTAATAATTATTTTTGTATTAACACCAGGAGGCCATTATCTGGATCAGGGCCCTATGATGGTACACAAATTTATGCACACATTTTATTAGTGGAATTTGGGTAGAGGAGTGGAGTGGTAACTTGGTTTGGTTTCCTTAAATTTTCCATTTAAACTTCATTATTATTTTAAAGTTAAATCATCATAATAACAAATAATATCAAAGAGGAAGTTCACTGCCTCAATCCAGTTGACCATTTTAGAAGAAACTAGCTCTGCTGATAGTGCAAATCCAACAGAGGCACACTGTTATGGCTCTGGAAAACAGAGCTAACAAACAGACCATGCTATGGTCCCTAAAAGACATAGCTGGAGATCCTCTTGATCCAAAATATGTCAGGGAATAAGAAAAACAGTCATGTAGGTATTGTATGCAATTCAGTACTAACATTTAAAACATAGAAAAGCAAGTAATAAACTTATGTCAATGCAATATTACATTTTGAAAATTAAATATTCAGTTTCTGGTTGTTGTTTTTTACTTACATGAGGTAACAAAAATTAGCAAGAGTTACTTGTGTTTTTTTTGACAAAGGGATATTTTTCTTCATTTATATATCTCCAAAAAGGTGGGGAGAATTTTCTTCCATTTTTGGAGTAAAAATAAGCATGAAAACTTCCAAACTATAGTCCTGATTCTGAAAGCATTCACACATATACTTAACTTTATTATTATAAATAGTCCCATTGATTACAATCATCAAATTAAGCATGTGAGCTGGTGTTTTGAGGACTGGGATGTGAGGAATTCTCCAGAAAGTTCTGAGCACATAGAAGCAGAGTGATACCATGAAAATTGTATTGCACACTTAATTATACTGTTCACCACACATAATACTTCCAGGTGTATTAACTAAGTATCACATTTCAGACTTCAGTTTCTTGTGCAATCAATGTCTGAGCAATCTGAATCTGCCCTGGAAAGTTTACTGTTCTGTGACTGAGTTAGTGCCAAATCCCTCCTTTGATTGACTGTCACGCAGGTTCCAATCAATAATTTAAGCAGTTTTCCCATCCTCCAACAGGACTAAGGCCCCTTTTACAGGGGCCTGGTTACAGTGCAACTAGGTCCTGTTAACTGTACAACTTTTAACTGTTGTAACTGGGTCAGCATGCTATCTTGACTGATAGCTGAGTCGCCTGGGGCTGACTTGATTATAACTGAAGAATAAATAAATGGCAAATAAACTCCACCATTCTCCCAAAGACCAGTTTCACTTCCTTCCTCTAAATAGGTCAGATGACTCTTCTGAATTTTTGGATCTGAGTTGGCTCCAGTGTAGGTGCTGTTTGAAATATTTGGGTTGAATACTCATCTACATCAAGCTCACAGTTGGGACAGCTGAGATGTGGAAGAGTGTCTCTATGCCACCTTTCTATCACCCCAAGCCTGGGGCCTGCAGGAGTTTAAGGCTGTTCTAAATGCTGCTGGCTACAGTGGTCCAAAGAACTCCATGCCCTGCCCTCTCATGCCGCAAAACGTTCCCTGCGTAGGTGTGGGAAAAGATAGTATGTGATTATATAATTAACGACAGCATATACACAACAAACCTTAATTTTTGCATTTCTTAACTTTTGGGAGCGCTTGATTTTGCAACTTTAATAATGTTCTTTTAGCCCAGTTTATTTATTTTTCCTCTCTATGCAACCTACTAATCATAGTCAAAGTTGTAGCCCAAAATTCTCAACTAGCCTTTCCAGACAAAAGAAGAGGTGCTGATCCTGGTGGGAGAGAGTGTGGGGAGAATGCTTAGCTCCTGTTGGCTGCTACCTGCATGTCTCTGAAGGAGAAAACTGTCAGGCTGCACTAGGGACCCCAGCCCAAATAAATTCTCCTTTTCTAGATAGGGGTTAAGGTGTGACGCATGTTCCTGTCTGTCAATTTTTACATAATTGTGTAATTGTTCAGATTTGCAGTTTGATTCTCTCCTGTGTTGTTGCTGTTTTTTCTCTATAAAAAGTTGATGATCCCACACCCTTTCACATTCAAGCAGAGGAAACACTGAAAACCAACTTTTTTGGAACCAGAGATGTCTGCAATATGTTGTTACCGCTCATAAAACCACATGGTAAGCTCAACATACTCACAATATTGTCACAACTTCTTCCTCAATGAGGTGAAATACTAGACCACCGCAGTGTATTTTGCCATACATTTTAAGCAGCCGATATTTAGTATTATGCTATTACTATTATACTGCTCATACTATTTAGTACTACAAATCTGTGTACTAGATTTATTTTCCTACAATTTCCCACCATTGCTACAACTGATTCAGCTCCATCAGTGGTCCCAATGGTGAGAGCACTAGAATAAACAGGGCAGTGTCACCTGGCAGCATTTAACTACCATGTCATTCATATATACACACTCTGACCAAAGTCCATTGGCGCAGTAGTGAAAACAACAGTGGTCAGTCTTTATTAACTCTCCCAGTGGGAGACTCCCACCGTTGTTACCATAGGTGAAGTTGTATTGGTAGTAGGGTGGGTAATTTTAAGAAAAAGTTTAGTCTAGACACAGCCTTCGGCCTGGTCTACACTGGATTTTACAGCAGTATAGCTACGTCTCTCGGGTCACGAAAAATGCACAACTCTGAGTAGGGTTGCCACGTGTCTGGTTTTCGACTGGAAAGCCCAGTCAAAAAGGGACCCTGGCAGCTCCAGTCAGCACTACTGACCGAGCCAGTAAAAGTGCAGTCAGCGGCACAGCGGGGCTAAGGCAGGCTCCCTGCCTGCCTTGGATCCACACAGCTCCCAGAAGCAGTGGCATGTCCCTCCTCCAGCTCCTACACATAGCGGCAGGCAAGGGGCTACGCATGCTGCAAGCGCCGGCTCTGCAGCTCCCATTGGCTGGGAACTGCGGCTAATAGGAGCTGTGGGGGCGGCGCCTGCAGAAAGGGCAGTGCGCAGAGCTGCTGGCCACACCTCCCCTTGGAGCTGGAGCACGGAGCTTCTGGGAGCTGCTTGAGGTAAGCACCACCTGCACCCCTGCCCCCTCCCGTGCCCTAACCCCCTGCCCCAGCCCTGATCCCCCTCCCACCCTCCGAACCCATCAGTCCCAGCCTGGAGCCCCCTCCTGCAACCCCAAATCCCTCATCCCCAGCCCCACCCACAGCCCGCACCCCCATCTGGAGCACTCACACCCCCTGCACCCCAACCTCCTGCCCCAGCCCATAGCCTCCTCCCACACGCCGAACCCCTCAGCCTCAGCCCGGAGCCCCCTCCTGCAGCCCCATCATCCCCAGAGCCCTCATCCCCAGCCTGAGACCTCACTCCCCACACTCCCCAACCCCCTGCCCCAGCCCAGAGTCCCCTCCTGCATTCCAAACCCTTCAGCCTGGAGCTCCCTCCTGCACCCCAAATCCCTCATCCCCAGCCCCACACCAGAGCCTGCACCCCCAGTCGGAGCCCTCACCCCCCCACACACCCCAAACCCCTGCCCCAATCCAGTGAAAATGAGCGAGGGAGTGAGGGTGGGGAGAGTGAGAAACGGGGAGGGGGGACAGAGTGAGCGGGGGGTGGGGCCTTGGAGGCAGGAGCGAGGCAAGGGTGTTCAGTTTTGTCCATGTAGAAAGTTGGCAGTCCTACCCCTGAGAGATGTAGCTAAACAGATTTAACCCCTGGTATAGACAGCACTAGGTGAATGGAAGAATCCTTCCATCGACCTAGCTACCACCTCTCAGGAAGGTGGATTAACTGAACCGAAAGGAGAACCCCTCTCATCAGCGTAGGTAGCGTCTACGCTGAAGTGCTCCCATGGTGCAGCTGCAGCTGTGCAGATTTGCCGCTGTAGCATTTTAAATGTAGACAGGCCCTTAGAAACAAAGAAGGAACCACATACAGATTTGGGAAGAAAAAAACTTTTGAGATATTTTGAGTGTAAAAACACTTACAAGTGGACACTTGACCTGGGCTGTTTGGCTATAAAAGTTGTTGGATGTGACTAATGTGGAAGCTGCAAATCTACAACAATATAATAAAAACTAGGCCAGAGCCTCAGCGGTTAGAAAGTGACCTCACTCCATTAACTGATTCATTCCGGCTGAGGATCTGGCCCACTATATTTATTACACGCTCTCGGGCTGAGAAATACAGTTGGTTGAGAAAGGGTCATGTGGCCCAAAAGAGTCTGAACTGCTCTCTTAGATGGAAAATAGCTTTTTCAAAGATTCTGGTCAGTAACTGGCTGAGGCAGGGTCACATAACATCCCAGAACCCAGTGAATCTGTCAAGCTGTGTGAGCACCCTGGCTGATCCACCGAAGAGCAAAGACAGCACCACAGAGACCTTGTGCTGAGTCTGCGATGGCTCTGGAGATTTCCAGCCCCATCGTCCTTTGCAGTATAGTTCCAGCTATGCTACCAAGGCTCTTTCTGATGGAGGCTGCCCCCAGCACTTTCTTAAATGGGCATCCCCCAGCGTACAGGCACTGGTGGAGGGATGGTGCTTGCCTCTTCTGGCCCTGTAGCCGGCTTGCTGCATAACAACCACGGTCAGCATTCCTCATCATGTGGAGAGGCCCTCCCAACCCAAAAAAGTTCTGGAGCGCTTGTCTCACTCACTCTGGCACACTGGTACTTTAAATAAGAAATGGAGCCTGGTGAAAGTTGCACCAGCATCCATTTCTCATTTAAAGTAACAGGGGGACAAAAGGTAATGCCTAAAATGTTGGGGCATGTCCCCTTCATCGTCTCCTCGTGGTTAGACAGATAGTCCCTGACTAATCCCCAGGTACTGCATCTACTCTTTTGGGGCACTGGCAGCTGGAGTAAGTTGGAGGAGTCTGTAGACCTGTACGTTGTTCTAAATTACACTGGGGACCTGCTGAAACCTAGCGGGTACAGGATTGGGGAAAAGCAAAGACCATGCTTCCACCCCTTCTGAACTGCATGCTCCTTGGTCTTAGCTGAGGATCTGTGGCTGTCTTTACCATCCTTAAGCAACAATATATATACATTATAAATTACTTTTAGACTCTCATTTGTTTTATTCATTTTTTAGCATTTGTATCAACTGTTAGTCCAGAATTCTTTTGTTTAGTTTTTGGCAATGCTACTTGACCATTTATTTTTTAATAAATATTTTATCTATTTTAATAGACAAATTATTGTAGTATCAGTCACTTTCCATTCTTGTTTACTTTAATACTTCACAGTATTTTGATGATGTTTGCACTGTGGTATTTTCCTGCTTATAGGCAGAGCGGTGAATGTATCCAGTTTCATAAGTGTTCGGACAAGAGATGTAGCCAAGACCTGCAGCAGAAATTTCGCAGTGACACAATCACTGAGGAGGAGCTAGTGAAGCTCATGACGAAGTTTGTGGAAGATACCAAGAACGGAGTGCATGAGAAGGAGGGCTGGCCGAATACTGCTTATGGTGTGTCCAAAATTGGAGTCACGGTCTTGTCCAGAATTCAAGCTCGGATGTTGAATGAGGAAAGGAAAGCTGATCAAATTCTTCTGAATGCCTGTTGCCCTGGATGGGTGAGAACCGACCTGGCAGGTCCCAATGCCCCTAAAAGTCCAGATGAGGGAGCCAAGACTCTAGTTTACTTAGTGCTTTTAGCCCCTGAGGCTGATGGGCCTCACGGGCAGTTTGTTAGTGAAAAAGCTGTACAGACTTGGTGAACAGCAATTTTTGGGTGTGTCTCTCTACAAGTGATAATGAGATTCTGTCCCTCCGTAGATGTTCAAGGGTGAAGTTACAAAGAGTTCTCTTCCCATCCACCAGTAACAAATCACTGTGAAGCTTACAAGCATGGTACTAATCTAACTTCATGCTTGACACTAGACACCCTTCACCAAAACAGCCAGTGGAGCCGAAACATTGTGTAGTAGGTGGAGGGGGCACATACTGTATCCTTTCATGGGGTAGTAGAGATTCTCCATAAAACTATGATTGCTGCTTGGCTTTTTCTCTTATCCGCCTAACACAGGCCATGTTTTAAAGCCACAATCTGGGCCACAATCTGGGTGTTTGTAAAATGCATTGCTATATGACAGAATTAGGCAACATATTTGCTATGATTTAACACTAATAACAGTACAAGTCACTAAATTGTTTTAATATTAATGTATATGTAACTCTAATATGTGATTACTTTTTGATTTAAAACCATAAATTCATCTTAAGGTTGAGGGCATGCACCCTAATATGCACAAATTATTATTACACACAGTTTATTACAAAATCATTTAAGTTAGTGTTATGTATCAATATCCACCCCACTTTACAACAAGAAAATGTATGAAATTCAGACTGTGTACATGGATGAAAATAAAGTAAGCAAGTGCAAAGTTGTGATATACATCCTGGAAACTATGTGAATTTAGTGCTCATCAGAATGTAAGGCGAAGAGTTTTCCATTTAATAGCAAAAGTGAACTATGCATTGTGCAAGCATTCCTTGTACATTTATTGTAATGCAGGCAATGTAATGTTCAAAGACAGGAATGAGTTTCATGAGATACTCAATGAAGCAGATTTGCCTGTTTACATGGGCAAAATTGAAGTTGACAAACAGTGACAAGAATGGCACCAAACTTACTTCTACTTTTGAATTCAGCCAATATTATGGTTTAAACCGCTAGAGTTCAAGGCTAGTACAGTGGTAACTCAGACTGATACCTAGATCCTGATCCTGCCAGGAGCATCCTGAGGGCAGATCCTGGACTTGCATGGAGCTCTGTTGAAGACATTGGGGCTCCATGCAGGTATAAGGGTCCATCCATTGAGCTCTCTGCCTGAACAGAGTTATAGACTATCTTCCAAACCATCCTTTATCATATTCAGTTTGAACAAACTGAGAGGCAACACATATGTATGGACCCACAAACTAACTTAGCCCGGTGTTCTGAGTTGGTTGTTGGGCAAGCCAAGATAAATTTGGGTTATATTGACATGGGTTTTCAAACTGAGGACAGTTTAAAGGTGGTTAGAGCAAAACAGAGTTGTAAAATGGTGACTGGCTATTGAAGATTGGATCAAGCTAGTAGAAGAGTGTTCAAAATTAGTGTTCTAGCTTGTTACAGGGTGACTGGCCCTTTTAAGGAGATATGGGGGCCAGCTACGGTTGCCAACCCTCCCGGTTTCACCGGGAGTCTCCTGGAATCAGGCTCTATCTTCCAGAGGCTACTGAAGCCAAACTGGGAGATTTTACGCTGAAAAAAGTCTGGTGGCACAGCGGGGCTAAAGCAGGCTCCCTGCCTGCCCTAGCTCCATGCCGTTCCCGGAAGCAGCCGGCATGTCCCTGTGGCCTCTGGGGAGGACAGGGGGTCTGCGCGTGCTGCCCCCACCCCGAGTCCTGACTCCACAGCTCCTATTGGCCAGGAACTGCGGCCAATAGGAGCTGTGGGGACGGTGCCTGAAGGCAGGGGCAGCATGTGGAGTCCCCTTCCCCCCAGGGGCTGCAGGGATGTGCTGGCTGCTTCTGGGAGCAGCATGGAGCTAGGGCTGGCAGGGAACCTGCCTTAGCTCCGCTGCGCCGCTGACCGGGAGCCACCCGAGGTAAGCGCCGCCTGGCCAGAGCCCACATGCCTCTCTCCCTCCCACACTCCAAATCCTTTCCCCAGCCCTGAGCCCCCTCCTGGAGCCAGCACCCCAAAACTCCTCCTGCACACTGCACCCCAACACCCTGCCCCAGCCCTGAGCCCCATCCTTCACCCAAACTCCCTGCCAGAGCCTGCACCCCATCCTGTACCAGCCCCCTGCCCCAGCCCGGAGCCCCCTCCTGCAGCCAAACTCCCTCTCAGAGCCCGCATCCCACACTCCCTCCCATACCCCAATCCCCTGTCCCAGCCCTGAGCCCACACCCCACACCCACTCCTGCACTGCAACCCCCTGCCCCAGCCCTGAGCCCCCTCCTGGAGCTAGCACCCCAAACCCCCTCCTGAACCTCAACCCCCTGCCCCATCACTGAGCCCCCTCCTGCACCCAAACTCCCTCCCAGAGCCTGCACCCCCTCCTGCACCAGAGCCCCTTGCGCCAGCCCAGAGCCCCCTCCTGCACCCAAACTCCCTCCCAGAGCCTGCACCCCCTCCTGCACCAGAGCCCCTTGCACCAGCCCAGAGCCCCCTCCTGCACCCAAACTCTCTCCCAGAGCCTGCACCCCTCACCCCCTCCCGTACCCCAATCTCCTGCCCCAGCCCTGAGCCCCCTCCTGGAGCCTGCTCCCCACACCCACTCCCGCACTGCAACCCCCTGCCCCAGCCCTGAGCCCTCTCCATCACTCAAACTCCCTCCCAGAGCTTGCACCCCACACCCCCTCCTGCACCCCAATCCCCTGTCCCAGCCTGGTGAAAGTGAGTGAGGGTGGGGGAGAGCAAGTGGTGGAGGGAGGGGGGATGCAGTGAGCAGAGCAGGCCTCAGAGAAGGGGCAGGGCAGGGGTGGGGCAGGGGGCGAGGCAAGGGTGTTTGGGTTTGTGTGATTAGACAGTTGGCAACCCTAGGGCCAGCCCTACCTGTGCCATAATTAATCAGCTGATTCCCAGCCTGAGGGGGTAGAACTAAGAGGGTCAGTTCAAAGGCAACACATAGCGAGGCACATATGCAGGGTCAAGTGCCCCTCCCCAGATTGGCCTGCCTGGTAGGGAGAGGGGCTCTGTCCTTCTCTCCCTGCGTCTCCACCCCTACACATTCAGCTGCTCTCCCTGGCAGCCTGGTGGGGAGCGGGACAGAGCCGCTTATGTCTGAGAGAGCCTGGCTGTGAGGCAGCGGTGGTACATTCCCTGCCCAGGCTTAGCTGCCGGGGACAGGGGTCGAGCACGCCTGGGGGAAGGAAAGGGGGACTCAAGCTCGCTTCGCTGAGGGCTTTGCACTTCACTGATGAGGCTGCTGCAGATTGACCTGGCAAGCTCCGCATCTGATAAGAAGAAGATGACCTGGAATTTGTGTGTGGAATTAATTAAGGAGCCCTGTTGAAGAGGGAAATTGAGGCAGGTTACTGGCCAACCTGACCATGTGGGGACATTTGGGAGGTGACCTACCCCGTTACGTAACCCTATACTCCTAGCTATGCTATTACTAACCCCAGCAGTTAAAAAATCATGAGATTTATTTTTAATCATAAATTTTGGTTCCTTTTAATCTGCTTTCTGAGCTTGCAAGATACATGCAGATCCCATTTTCAAGCTTTTCTGCTCATGCGGGGCTGGGGGGCAGGGAAGCAAGAAACTTACTTTAAAAACCTAAAATTTTCACTCAATCACAGGACTCCAGGAGCTGAGGCTTCTGGAAAATCACTAAATAGCCTGAGGCTCATAATACAATCCTGGGAGTGGGAAACAGGGTAGCTGGGCTAGACTACGGCTCTTTGGACATTGCTGGGACCTAAGAGTGTAACTGCAGGAACAGAGTGCTAGGCACAAGACTGTGGTACCCAGGCCTTCCCCCAGGCCAGCTTTAGGAAGCCACCCAGAGTGCTCTGCAGTGCTCCCGCCTGCCACTCACCTGATGCTGGAATGTACCATCTCACCCAAGCTGCAGGGAGCAAGGGAGGGTAAGTTCTCCCTTGGCTATAACAATAAAGAATCTGTCCCCCATAAGCAGGGAAGCTATATGGGATGTGGCTGAGTGGAGGCACCTGGCTCCCTCATTCCCTGTGGTGGTGCCTCCTTCACTAACTGAGCCTGGCTGGGAAACCCACAAATGCTTATTTGTTTGAACAGAGACTGGACTGGAGAGGGCACCCGGGCACTCAGCCTGAAGAACGCCGACTCTCAGTTGGACTGCCCCAGGGACCCAAACAAGAACTCTTATTGCACATTTTGAGCCGTCGCTGTGTAAGCACTTGAGGCCCAATCAGCACACTGCTGCAGCCTGTGTGACATCCTCAGGGCCATACAGGCAGTATATATATTGTGTGGATGCAGCCCACATAACACACAGAGAGCTGCACATGCAGCCCACAACAGTAAATAGGTTGAGAACCACTGACCTAGGGTATTTGCAACCTTTCCCCTTCCTGCCAGGCCTAGTAAAAACCTTTCCCTTAGCCATGTGTTTGAGCAGTTATTGGGACCCACCAGGGCTAGCACCTACAAGACCTAGCTGCTGATGCACCAACAGAGCTTGCATTCAAGATGCAGTACGTCAGATATGCTAGAGGCACCCTAGAGGGTTGAGGTAGAGAGTAACCCCGATAATTACACCACAGAGATGGGGAAAATTCCAGGCTCCTCCCCCATAGCCACTGTCTGCCCAGGGCAAGGACCTGCCTAAAGAGCACAGCTGGAGTGGGAGCTGCACCCAGGTATTTCTCCCCACCTGTGTGCTCAGGATGCTGCTGTGTGCAAGAGTAGGTGCTCTTGCTGCCCCTCTGGGGGTGAAGTCTGTCCCATAGCGCCAGCCCTGCAGGGATGGGGGGAGAAAAACAGGATCAATAAATTCTCCTTTTCTAAACAGGAATTGGGATGTGATGCGTTATATAATGTGCATGTTGGAATTCTGTATTTGTACAGTATGGTAGCTTGATTCATTACTGTGGTTTTTATTTTTCTTGCCATATAAGGTGTTGCTGATCCCACAGCATTTCACGTTCAAGCAGAGGTCACACTGAAAACTAACTTTTTTGCAGGCAGAGAGATGGTCTGCAATGAATTATTACCACTCACAAAACCACATGGTTAACTCAACTCATAATATTGTGACAATCTCTTCCACACTGAGGTGAGGTACTAGATCATTGCAGTGTATTTCACGATCTCATTTTGTAAACTGAGGAAATTTTATTACTGTAAATATAAGCTCATACACAGCTTCATCACCAGTAGATTTACTTTCCTAAAATTATGCACATTTTCTATCACTGGTTCAGTTCCACCAGTAGAAGCACTAGCATAATCAAGGTGCAGGCACCCACCAGCATTTTAAGCACCATGTTGTCTAGACCTGTTTGCGGCCGGCATAAGCTACCATGATGGAAACACCAATGAAGATGCACTGGTAGCAACAACTGTAGGAAACTAAGAAAAAAGTGTACTATAGACAGAGCCTTACAGAGAGGATAAGTAAAAATATGTAGGTGGGGGACTGGGGAATCTGAACTTTTGATCTGAAAAAGGCTTGATGTAAAAATACTTAATAAGGACACAAGGTATTGGACTATTTTGCAATTAAACTGTTAGGCATCACGAGTGGATTGCCAACAATATAAAATGTTATGTTTATTACAGCGTTCGTCTGAGTAACACAGATGAGTGAGTTAAGAAATGTGTTTTCTTTTCAGTGCACATGTATAACTCCAATTCAGGTTAATGGGAGTTAAATTCATGCAGTGACAAAATATACCCTGAAGCACTGAATAATTAATTTTATTGTGTTGAATAAATGTTTTTTAAATGCATAAATAAAGACAAATTAAGATCCCCCCCAGTAACATGAACTCCACAAACCATTAAACAGCTCTTCTCAGAAATTTTGCTATTTTGTATTATGATCTATGGATCATAAGGGAATCTCACATTTTTATTGGGATTATTTTCCACTGTAAGAAATTAAGCTATTGAAACTAACAAACTCTTAGAAATACAGGCCCAGATCCTCTGGTGTGGCTGGTTTTACAATTTGCTGACAACAGATTTTGGTGCTCAAGCTAGCGTAGATGGCCAAAAGAAAGTCACCTCAGTGCTGAGGGAGTCTTCTAGTGGTTTAACGCCAGTATTGCAGCTCTCACACCAAACTCCTCCTTTTCAGCCAGCAAGGTCCCTACTTCCTGCTGATCACTGGGGGTGTAACTTACAGGAATCCTGTAGGCTGCCCCAAGTTTCACCAGAGGGCTGGACCATTAGCAGGTCAGGCTCATGTTCAGAAGAGATCAAAGTTCAGTTTTGTACTTCCCTCTTGAAATGTGCACTCCTTGGCTGTAGCTGAAGCTCTGGGCCATAGTCTTCATCGACTCTTAGAAATGTAAAGCCAGAAGGGAACTTGAGAGGTCATCTAGCCCGTCACCCCATGATAAGGCAGCACCTAGTATACCTAGCCCATCTCTGACAGGTGGTTGTCCAACCTGTCCTTAAAAACCCCCAGTGATGGGGATTTCACAACCTTTGTTGGAAGCCTGTTCCAGTACTTAACTATCATTATAATTAGAAAGTTTTTCCTAATATCTAACCTAAGTCCCCCTTGCTGCAGATTAAGCTGATTACTTCTTGTTCTACCTTCTGTGGACACAGAGAACAATTGATCACCATCCTCTGTAACAGCCTTCAACATATTTGAAGATTATTATCGGGTTCCCCCAACTTCTGGTAGTAAGAGTGTTTGAGCCACAGAGATCTTCTTCAGATCCATCATGACCTGAGAAAGAGCTCTGTGTGGCTTGAAAACTTGTCTCTCTCACCAACATACATTGGTCCAATAAAAGATGTTACCTCACCCACCTTGTCTCTAATATCCTGGGACCAACACAGCTACAACTCCCTTGCATATATCAGGTTCCCTTTCAGTCTTCCTTTCTCAAGACTAAACATGCCTGGTGTTTTAACCTTTCTTCGTAGGTCAGGATTTCTAAAGCTTTTATTATTTTTATTGCTCACCTCTGGACCCTCTCCAATTTGTCCACCTCTTTTTAAAAGTGTGGTGCCCTAAACTGGACACAGTACTCCAGCTGAGGCCTCACCAGTCTCAACAGAGCAGAATATTTACCTACTGTGTCTTAGATATGACACTCCTATTAATACTCTCCAGAATTATATTAGCCTTTTTCACAACTGCATCACTTTGTTGACTCATTCAATTTGTGATCCACTATAACCATCAGAATTTTTCTGGCAGTATTGCCTAGCCAGTTATTCCCCATTCTATAGTTGTGCATTTGATTTTTCCTTTAAAATGTAGTTTTGTACTTTAGTGAATTTAATTTTGTTGATTTCAGATCAATTCTTCAATTTATCAAGGTCTTTTTGAATTCTAATCCTGTCCTCCAAAGTGATTGCAAACCCTCTCCGTTTGGTGTCATCTGCAAATTTATTCTTTAGAATCTTATTTGTTTTTATTTTTTATAATTAGGACCATTGTCCAGAAACTCTTCTATTTAGCTTTTTGCAATGCTATTTCACTCTTTCATTTTAATGACAGATGTGTTATTTGAGATCAATCATTTTTCTTTCTCCATTATTCTAAAATTATACAGTATTTTGTCAATAATTGAAATATGGTATTTTCCCTGTTATAACCAAAGGTGTAAACATATCAAATGTCATGGGTGTTTGGGCATTTGCAAGTTGCAGCCAAGATCAGCAGCAGAAATTTCACAGTGATACAATCACTAAGAAGCAGCTAGTGAAGCTTATGGAAAACATTTGTGGAAGATACCAAGAATGGAGTACATGAGAAGGAGGGCTGACCACATAGTGCCTACAGTATGTCTGAAATTGGAATTGCAGTATTGTCCAAGACTCAAGGACGATGAATGAGAAAAAGAAATTTGACAGAATTCTTAGTTCTGACTGCCCCAGATGACTGAAGACTGATTTGGTAGGTCTGAATGCTCCTAAAACTCCAGATGAGGGAGCTCAGAATGCTGTATATTTAGCTGTTTTACCCTCTGATATTGATAGGCTCCATGGGCAGTTGATTAGTGAAAAAACAGTTCACATGTGGTGACTTTTTGTGTGTCAGATGCATATAAAAGTTAGATTATGAACTGGATTGTGGCCTAGGGTGGGTATGGAAGGGAGAGAACAAGGAGCTTCTTTATATCCTTTCCCTTCAAATTGCTCAGGGGCCAGGCACATTGACATTGGGGATTGCAAGTACTATGCTAATCTATTTCCAACCCCAGCATTAGAATCTCCAAAGGCATTGTGGACCAGAGACTTTCCCCTTTGCACCAGCTGGTGGAGCTGAGCTGTTGTGGGAGAGTGCCTTTTCAAAGTGTACTTGGACTGCTGGCCCACATTTTCTCTGGGAATGCAGTTGCTGCATGTTTTTTTCTCACCCCCTTCACCTCAACACAGGCCCTGGCTTAAAGCCACAGTGTGGGTTAATGTTTGTAAAGAATTCAGTTTTGGACATGAATGTTGCTATATGAAAGGTAAATATTATTGGAGAATGCAACTAGACATTAATAGATTAACACTACAAGATATAAGTGATCAGAGATTATCAGTGTAACCAGGTGTCCGTGAATTGGCTTGATACCAATGTGTATATAAATTTGACATGTGATTATTTGTTTATTTTTGAATCATAAATACTGCTTGAGACTTACAATGTTTTATGTAAGATATATCTCAAATTGTTTGGATTAACTTCTACAAAAATGTACAGAAGGGAAGTACAAAATGTGCATATGAATGAAACAAAGTTAAGTGGCAAAGCTGATGTACTGAGTTACTTGGGAGTTCAGTGCATCTATTATACAACGTTAGCTGTACCTGAAATAATATCTACTACAATTCAAGTCTCTAAAGTGTGTCCTTTTGCACCAGCTATTTTTCCTCCCAAAACCTGAGTGAACTTGGAGCTTATTAAAGTGTCATACTAAGATCTTTCAATACAATAGTCACAGTGAAATAGGCATAGTTTAAGTCTCCTTTAATTCATGGGATGTATGCAATGAAAAATTCTTTCGTGTAACATTTCTTGTCCACTCCTGTCTTTCTCTTGAGTCAAATGGATTTACCTAGTTGCATTGTGTTTTTGTTGTGTTGACAAATGGAGTCATTTATTTTTGCTTGAGAATTAAGCAAAGATTATTATATCTAAGCCTCTAGTATTCAAAGCCTAATGCACTAACTCAGCTAGTCACTTAGCATATATATCAGACCTAAGCCATCCTTTTTCATTTTTAATTTCAGAGAAGACTGAAAGGAGAACAATGTCACAGGTATACCCATAACCTAACTCACCCCAGTGCTCTGAGTTGTTTGTCAAGTTGCCCAGCGGAGATCAATTTGGGCTCCACATGCACTGACTTTCAAGCCCTGCTTATGATCAGATTAGACATGTTTATAGTCCAAAGAGATTCTAACAAGGCATGACCAGCGCTTGTGAATGGGATCTAGTTATAGTAGAAGAGTGTTGCAGCCCTAGGCTCCCAGCTAGGCTAAACTATGGGTGTTCTAACCCTCTTTTTAGTTCCGTTTATACTAGTTACCAATCTGTGATATAACCTGGTTTGGCTACAGCTTGTTAAACATTGTCCCCTCTCCTGGATTCTGCTGCACACACTTTATAGCACTTCTGCTGAACTGATGCCCAAGGAATACTCCCTGCATTAGGGGTTTCCCTGGCCATTGTTGTGCTGGCACTCCCTCATGTAGGGACCTTGTAGGCAGTTGAAAGGTTGGGGACGTGCTGGAACAGGAGGTGATGTGGATCCATAAAGAGCTGTTGCAATACAAACAGCTTAAGTTAGAGTAGCCTTGGAGGCTGGTCTGACCTGTTATGGGATAGGTATGTCCCTGACTGGATCCTGAATTCTGGAGGTGCAAAGGTGACAGAAAGGCCACTCTACCCACTGCTCCTTCCTAGGCTTCACCACTTGCAAGGCGCTGCCTGTACTTGGCCTTTTTAGGCACTGTTGGCAAGCCAGTAGGCATCCAGCCTTATTGTAAGTAGTGGTTCTACACTTTTCTGTCAGATACCCCATCTCATAAGAGAGGCAGAGCCTCTTCTAGACTTGCTCTCCTCCTCACACTTCACTGTTGGGTTCTCAGAAATGTTCCCTTCAGCAAACCAATAGAAATGGCATTGGACTATTACTTTTTGTAGTGCTAACAAGGCCAATTCAATCAGGGTGGATGTGGCCCATTCCCAACAGTTGACAAGAAGGTGTGAGTATCCCTCTGTTGATATTCACCCTTTCTTGTCAACTGTTGGGAATAGGCCACATCCACGCGGATTGAATTGGCCTCGTCAGCAGTGCACTGACCCCCACACAGACACACTTGGTAAAGCAACTCCCACCTTTTCACCTGATGTAATATATATACCTGCCTACCGTATTTTTCATTCCATGCATCTGATGAAGTGGGGTTTAGTCCACGAAATCTTATGCCCAAATACATTTGTTATCTCTAAGGTGCCAGAAGGATGCCTCTTGTTTTCGCTGATACAGACTAACACAGCTACCCTTCTGAAACCGGACTCCCCAGTGATCGCTGTTTCCTTGTGCCGATTATGTCACTGCTGATCATTTCAGCAGGCGCCGTTGCTGTTGCTTGTGTTACAGGAACAACGCCCCTCTGCATAGGTGGCCTTGGCACCTGCTCCGCAAGATGCACTACCCACCGCAGAGCAAGCGGGCGTGAGCGATCGGCGCTGGGAGCGGCTTGAACGAGCGCAACCCCGCAGCAGCGTCCCGAGGGGCGACCCCGCCTTTGCGTGCAGCGGAACGAGCGGGGGCGCTCGGGTCCGCTGCGCTTCCCTACCTTCGCCGGCAGGTGGCGCCAGATACACAGCCAGGCTACCGGAATGTACCACTTACCCTGGCCCTACGGGGGGGGAAGGGTAATACGTCCCAATGTAATCATCATGAATCCGGGCAGCTCCACATCCCTGACAGCGGGGAAGGAGGGAGGGGGACGGTGGACAGGACTTCCTCATTTCCGGCGGCTGAGGTTTCCCCCTCCCCAGTCCAGGATGGTATTGCCCGAGCTGGCCGCCGCGGCGCCGCCCGGGCTGGGCAGGTAGGCGGGTCCTCGAGCTCAGGAGCGAGACCCCGCCCTGTTACCATAGAAACGGAGGGACTCCCCCCCTCGCGCTGGCCCCGCCCCGGACACGGACACGGACACGTAGCTGGGAAGAGGCAGCAGCAGCAGCGTCCGCGCCCGGCCGGAGCCGCCGCCGCCGCCGCCTTGCCAGGTGGGTCCCCGGGGCCCCTGCGCCGCCCCACCCCCCCGCGCCCCACCCCGCACCGCTCTCCCTGCTGCCCCGCCGCTTCCTCCCGCCGCCCCGGCCGGGACCCGCGGGGAGAGCGGTGTGTGCCCGCCCCCCTTGCCAGCCAGTGCGGGGGTGAGTGTGAGAGTTTGTGTGTGTGTGTAGTCACGTGTGTGCAGTCGTGTGTGTGTGTGCGCGCAAAGGGGGCTCGTGTGTACAGGGGAGTGTGTGTGTGTGTCTAGGGCATCTCAGGTGCGTGTAAAAAGAAAAGGAGGACTTGTGGCATCTTAGAGGCTAACAAATTGATTTGAGCATAAGCTTTCCTGAGCTACAGCTCACTTCATCGGATGCATTCAGTGGAAAATACAGTGGGGAGATTTATATACACAAGGCGCAGCCCCATGCTCTGGGTCTCGCTGTGCCTCCAGTTGCTAGAACAGGGGCTGGATCATCCGGTAATTGCCCTGTTCCCTTCATTCCCTCTGAAGCACCAGGCACTGGGCGCTGTGAGAAGACAGGCTATTGGGCTAGATGGACAGGCTATTGGTCTGATCCAGTAGGGTCATTCTTGTGAGTGTGTGTGTATACCTGTGTATGAGAAGCAGGGGATCTGTGTGTCTGTGTCCAGGAGAGAGGATGTATGTATGTACACGCCTATTCTAGTGCAGACTGTCTGAGATGCTGCAGCTCACAGCCTCCCCTCCCTGCAGCATTGGCAGGCTGTTGTAACAGCTGTGGTTTTTGCCATAGTGCCTGGCTATTAGATGCTGCGGGGGAGGGCTGTGGGGGCCCTGTTTGCTGCATAGATGCTGCAGGGTTTCCTCCTCCGACGGTACCCATTGGCTTAGGGTGAACTTCTGCCCAAAGCACGGTGTCTAGTCTGGCACCTGGGAAAAGGGAGCCCCTGATTCCTGGTGAACAAAAGTGCCCTGCCGTCTGCACAGTGATGCATGGTTGGAACTTGGCATATACACTGCATTGTCATTATTAATAGGGGAAATGGAAAGAGAACAGAGAAACTTAAACCAACTTATGGTGTGTTTGGACAAAAACACACCAAAACTTGGTTTAAGTCATTAGACCTCTTGGTTTCAGTCATTAGACCTCTTCCCGTATCTGAAATAGCAGGAACAAAAAGAATGATTACAATACAGTATACAATCTTCAGACTTCTCAATCAGACTACAACAAAACACTATGAATTAAAACTGGTCTGAAAAAGGAAACGTCATGAAAATGAACATCCTACAAGAAGTACTATGTGAGTGTACCCCGCTGCCCACGCAGAGCCCCTTTGGCTTCCATAGCAATTTGCAACAGCATAAGAACCCCCTCATGAGGGACAGCGTACAGTATGTGGGCCAGAGTCTACTTGTGTGCGTGAAATTACTCATGCATGCATTTGTTTGAAGGATTTGGGTCCGTAATGTCTGTACGCTGAAGACTCATTCCTGAAGAAAACCAGCCAGATGGGGATAAAACCACAGTGAGAACCGGACAACCTTGGATCAATAAGCAATTAAAGTATTACCTGAAAACTGTGCTGGTCTTAAATTTCGGTCATCAAACCCCCTCTCTTTCAGCCACTTCCTAAGTTGTATATATTCCAGTTTGTGACTCTGGTTTACTAAATGAAGAGAAGAGTGATTAACTTATAGCATATAGTTTAGTTAAAAACACAGTGCACTTGTACCGTAGTACAGTGGCTCTCAACCTTTCCAGACTACTGTACCCCTTTCAGGAGTCTGATTTGTCTAGCGTATCCCCAAGTTTCACCTCACTTAAAAACTACTTGCTTACAAAATCAGACATCAAAATACAAAAGTGGCACAGCACACTAAATTGTAAATGTAAATTGCTTACATTCTCATTTTTACCATATAATTCTAAAATAAATCAACTGGATTATAAATATTGTACTTACATTTCAGGGGATAGTATATAGAGCAGTACAAACAAGTCATTGTCTGTAGGAAATTTTAGTTTGTACAGACTTCACTAGTGCTTTTTACATAGCCTGTTGTAAAACTAGGCAAATATCAGGATTAGTTGATGTATCCCCCAGAAGACTTCCGAGTACCCCTGGTTGAGAAGTACTGCTGTAGTAGACTTCTACCTTATACATAGAATGGTATTTTATAACATGACACAACATAAGATAGTGAAAAAAAGGCATCAGTTCTGTTAGGTACCGAATACCCTTAATGTCACTGATTTCACTGGAAATTGAGAGTATTTAGTATGACCAGGAATCACTCAGCATGTTACAAGATAAAACTCAGAGTAATACTGTATCATCCTTCAACCAGAAAACAGAACTCTCAAAGCTAAACATGGACAAAGAAAGACTGCAAGTTAAAGCATATTAAAACCAGAAAATAAAATGGTTGTTCACACATAACGACTGATATCCATGATTACTCTTGTAAAAGCTCAGTGGTTTGAGCATTAGCCTGCTAAACCCAGGGTTAGGAGTTCAATCCTTGAGGGGGCCCATTTAGGGATCTGAGGCAAAAACTGGGGATTGGTCCTGCTTTGAGCAGGGGGTTGGACTAGATGATGTCCCTGAGGTCCCTTCCAACCCTGATATTCTATGAAGACATGTAGGAGTTCTAACATGCACAGACTGCAGAAAGATCCCTTGCCAAGTAGCTAATTATTCTGTTGCTTCCCTGAATGCAAGTGAAGACTAGATGAAAACATACAGTACCTCCATTTGAAGGCAAACTGCTGTATTGTTTTCTTCTTCTCTTTCTACCAGTCCGACCTTTATTTTTCCTCATGGTAAGAAAAGACTTCACCTTAGGTATACAACCTGAATGAAAAATGGGAAAACAGCCAAGTTCTTTTTTGATATTTCTTTCGGTTCCTGCATACATACAGAAGATAACTCACTCCAAACTTTTATAAATATACGCAAAAGAAATTCAAGCTCTTTATATTCAACATGCTTCAGCTTTTCATCTCAGAAAACACAGGACACACAAGCACTTGAATGAGCAATGCAAGGAGAGGAGTGGGAAGCAAAAAGCTTCCATCCCATGCTGCCCTCCTTACCTAAGAACTGGGCATAATACCCGTGGGAAACAGAGGTGCTCCCATTTCTACATTTAAAAATAAGGCAGTGTCCACTCAGAAACATTATTAATTTACAGTTATGTTGATACAGTGAATAATATAACCCATAGATAAAATTCACAGCAAGAACACTTAAAATAACTATCTTCAATTAAAAAGTATGAGAGAAATAAGGTGAGTGAGGAAGTATCCTTTTACTGGACCAACTTCTGTGGGTGAACCAGGCCTTCAAGCTACAACAGAAGTTGGTTCAATAACAAAAAAAAATTACCTCACCCACGTGGTCTCTTTAATATCCAGGGACTGACACAGCTACACCACCACTGCATTTAAAAGTCTGAACATAACACACATAATTTACATAAATATTCCACTACTTTTGCAGTCCATTTATTCAATGAATGACAATACTGGCATGGAAAAAATTAACATGTTATTCCAATAACAACCCTAACTCTAACCCACAACATATAAAATATTTCCTAATATACCTACAGAGTTATGGAGTACTTGTGGCACCTTAGAGACTAACAAATTTATAAATTTCAAGTAGTCAAATTACACATATTCCTTTGATATATTTGACTAAATTACTTGTAAGCACATCTTACAGGTGAGCGTGTGGTTGCTACTGCAATGTGGACCGTGCCACGTGACCCTACTGTCATTATCGGAACTGAACCATAGCTTAACTCGAAGTGAAAGAAACGCGGCGCCAATTCGGCGGCGGCGGGAATTCGGCGGCGCCTGCTGGGGGCGGCAAAATTGGTAGAGCCGCCCCTGAGCCCCGGTTGCATTATCAACTGCATGCCGAATGGAGTAGCCATAATAAATTTTATTAAGATAATGTTGAAATAAGCAACGGTACAGAGTTCAAGCATAGAAGTTTCTGGTTGTCAGGGGATAAGGTACAGATTATCAAGGGGTACAAAATGCGATTTAGGAGCTGGTGGAACAAGGATCACATAATAATCTGCAATTTCCCCGACTGGGGGGAAAGTTTAACCGGTCAGAGTACAGACATCGAGATATGGGGTAAGTTATCCACACAACGGCTATGTTCAGTATGCTGGGTACAGTGAGTGAATACGGGGGTGGGGATGGGTCTACCCTCATTGGTGGGGTTTAATGTTCAGTGGGATTACGTTTCCAGTTCAGACGGTCCGGTGGGGAAGGCCTCTCAGTCTCTTTCCTACAGTGTGTGCACAAGGTCGTACCGGCTCACTCCTCCTGGTGCTGTCGGTGGCCGGTGATGTGCTCGATGTAGATGTCCCTGGACCATCGGATGGTGTCCGAGACCATGAGGCGCCGCATGAGCCGTGTGTAGCATTTACCGATCCCACAGGTCCACAGCACACGCTCGTTGCAGGGGTCCCAAGCGCCCAGGGCTCCGACGATCAGGGCGTCCAGCTGCACCTCGTAGCCCTTCGCTTTCAGGGTGTCGGCCAGAGGGGCGTATTTTTCCAGTTTCCGAGCTCGGGCTTCTCGGAAGGCCGGGGACCTGTTCTCGAAGGGGACCGTGATGTCGACGAGGATGATCTTTTTCTGGGTTTCGTTGGTGACAACTACGTCGGGTCGCAGCGGGCTGTCGGTACCGGGGATGGCGCAGTTCACGGCGACCTCCCCCAGGCGCGGTGAAATGGCTTTCACCAGGCGGTTCTGGATGGCGTTGTGGCACTGTGCCCCTGTATTCCTTCCGGCGCCTTGGATTTTCAGAGCCCTGAGCAAGAGATTAAATAAATAACGAACACGTCTCTAGCTCCACGGGAGAGAGCTACACCAACCCACCGTGTTCACAGCTCCGATCGCTGGCTGGAGCACCCCTGGCTACGTTTTCTGGTTCGTTCCCGAGCTGCAATCAGACAAAGAGCTTTAAAAAAAAAAAAAAAAGCCTGCCCGCTAATGCCTGTCAATAATGCTATTTAAAATACGGCCTTCCGGTTCCAGCTTCAGGTCTCGCACAGCGAGCACATGGTAAAGCAAAAGCCTCACGTACACCCAAGCCAGGCCCCGGTGGCCAGACTGCTTGCGCCCACCCCCCTCCGCCACCACGCAGCCACGTGTTTCCTGCCGCCTCTCCCCCAGTGACCCTCCCAGCGCGGAGCTGCAGGCCGCCCGCAAAGCCATCCATCTAACACGCGCTCCGCCTCCAGCTCTCTCGTGTCTCGCTGTGCTCTTATCAGGCGGGCGCGGCGTCCCTATCTGCGAAAAGAGCTCCCCGCCCTCTCCGATCAACCCTTCCAGGCTGATGCATAAACACCATTGGCTCTTAGAGCAGGAGCCTGAAGCAGCTAAAGAGGCTGAGCTACGCATTGCTAGAGGTGAGTTTCCAAATTGCTTTCGTCCCCCCTAGCAGTCCCTTCCCCAACCAACCCACCCACCCACCCACCCGCCTACGGGGGTGGGGGGCAGCTTGCCTAAAGCGTTCCTTGCAGCCTGCCCTTACTTGTTACGGAGATCAGACCTCATTTCTTGTGCAGGTCCTGCCTTAGGGAAAATGGTGCCCTGGGTGAATTTGTATTTTGGTGCCCCTGGTTCCCATGGGCATGGTGCCGCCCCCCCCATTGCTCATGGCCCCGGTGGGCTCCCCACACCCCGTTGTCCCTAATCCCTGCCCCGTTCCCCCTCCTGCACCCCTAACCCCTGCACTGTGCCCTCTTTGCTCCTAACCCATGCACCACCCCCCTCCTGTGCCCACATGGGGAAATAAGCTGGATGTATGGAGCAACTGGCATTGCTACTCACTCTCCCCCCTCCAATGCTGCTCCTCCACACATCCCTAAGGGGCTGGGAGGGCGGAGCAAGGAGTGACCTCTGGGCACTTTCCCTATCTGGGCTGCGTAAGGGAAGGACAGGACAGCAGTAGCCCAGCCTCCCAGGGGGACAAGGAGGAACGGGGCAGAGTAGAGCAGTATCTGTGCGTCACTTATATCCCCCATGTTCCTCTGGCGGGACGAAGCAGGGTCTGGGAGAAATTTGGGTGCCTCCCACGCGGCACTCCCCTGCCAGCTGGGAGCAGCTTCTGACTCAACACTGGTAGTGCATACCTCTGCACTGCCACACAGCGCCCCCTTAACCATGGCGCCCCTGGGCGATCGCAGGGTGGCTCACCCCTAAGGCCAGCCCTGTCCCTGCTTGCCCTAATCCGCTCTTTGCCTCGCATCCATTTGCAAAGCACTTTGAAGGAGGAAGCTCCTGGATGAGTGCCCTGGAAAAACTGGTTTCAGAATAACAGCCGTGTTAGTCTGTATCTGCAAAAAGAAAAGGAGTACTTGTGGCACCTTAGAGACTAACGGATGAAGTGAGCTGTAGCGCACGAAAGCTTATGCTCCAATAAATTTGTTAGTCTCTAAGGTGCCACAAGTACACCTTTTCTTTTTTCTTGAAAAACTGGAGACCAACCTCATTTTGCCCAATTATTTCTTGGTTTGGCAACTGGAGAGAAATGTACCTTGGCAGAAAATTGCATAGAGAGTGAGCAGGAAGGTGTGCATAGTGACAATAACCAAATATATACAGCTATATTCTTTTGCCTGTTGCAGTGAGCTTATTTTGCCATCCACTAGTCCAGGAGGATGTCCAGCACCCCAGTAGCTGTGGTGACCGGGGGTAACAAAGGGATTGGATTTGCTATTGTGCGGGCTCTGTGTAAGCAGTTCACTGGGGATGTGTACCTGACAGCCCGGGACCCAGGACGGGGTCAGACTGCAGTGACAAAACTGCAGGAGGAGGGACTGAGCCCGCTTTTCCACCAG
Organism: Chelonia mydas; assembly: GCF_015237465.2. NCBI lineage: Eukaryota > Metazoa > Chordata > Testudines > Cheloniidae > Chelonia > Chelonia mydas. The sequence continues at coordinate 159,766,031 of NC_057849.1, read as the reverse complement.
CTGGACGTTGATAATCTTCAGAGTATCCGGACTCTGCGGGACTTCCTGAAAGAGAAGTATGGTGGGCTGAATGTGCTGGTCAACAACGCAGGGATTGCTTTCACAGGTACAATGCTGATTTATTGGCAAGGCTTTGAGCTGTAAATTACATGAAGAATGATGAGTAGGTGTTGTTTGTTTTTACAAGTATCATGCTAGCTAGAGAGGCAACCAAGTATGATGATACCCAGCTCATCCCCGTGCCAGCAGAGAACCGTTCCCTACCTGACATTTTTCTGGTGTTTTATCAGATCACATTTTTGATCTTGTCTTCACTGCTGTGTTAGCTCAAGAAATAACTCAGATTATATAACCCAACTCCTGGCCCCACACACAGATCTCTAGCTTGAGAGAAGTGGTTCTTTAAACTTGAGCTAGCTGGCCCATCTGGGATCATGGGTTCATGCTCAAGTGCTGCTGAAGTAATGCAGTGGGGATACTGCTACTCTGTTACTAAGCCAGTCACTCTGTGCAGCTGAAGGATTGCTTTGCAGAGTGGCTGCTCTCTTTCTATCTAGGCATGAGAGCCGAGGGAGTGTAGATAATGCAATTTAACTCTGCAGGGAAGAAATACCCTTAGGGAGCCAATTACCGTGGTGATGACCACTATATAAATAAACAGACTGCTTAGAAGCTATTCTTGCCATTGTAGTTTCCTCTACTTACTTTGGGAGACTGAAATATTATACGACTCTTTTTGTCGGGAGGCTTCTCTTGATGTTTAGCCTAAATTGTCCTTTCCTTAATTTAATCCTGTTACTCTGATTGCCTCTTGTACCATTTTAAAGAATTCCTCTGTGGCCTGAATATTGTTGCCCTTTAAATACCTGATTTGGCATTAAACTGATTTATTGTTCAACGTATTCATCCATAAATCACTGTCTCAACAGAAACATCTCTTTGTAAGGTGTACGCATAGTGGGAAGTGCTTGCCATGTAATGACTGCACAGAACTTTTAATAGTGCTTGGGGATTCTAGCAAAGGTTATTTGTCACACAGAGTGGATAATACATATTTTTTTGTGACAACTCACAAACCACAGCCATCTGCTCTGAGCCCCTGGGAAATCTGCTTAAAAGAGATTTTAAAATGTAGTAAATCTTGCAAATGTTGATAAAGAACAAAAACTCTTACACCCTAGTTACAGTTTACATTTCTTATTTGGGAGCTGTTATCTTGGCCCACCACTGCTTTACTGCTGTTTGATGCTGAAACCATTGAAATCAGTGGTGAATTGGGCCTCATGTCTCAGTGTTAATATACTGCTCAGTGTTCTGCAAATAGTGGTGCCTTGGCACATTGCTCAAGAGAACAGTTAAGGTGGTTATTAACAAAGCCGTTAAGGAATATCTCCATTAGTTTAAGCAATAGGTGTTCAGTTACAGCTACACCTTAGAGTTGCCTGCAGGTATGTTGTATCTAGCAAGGGGACTACAACAATTGGTATCTATTTACACTACTTGGAGAGCCCTCATCCTTGTAGTACTTCTGTTGGACCATAGGAACTGGACCCATAAACTCACTGAACCTTAAATCTCACCAAATGAGGGTCAATCCATCCTCATCATCATATCCACTCATTATACTCCACACCTGAACATAGCCATTATATGAACAACATACCCTCATATCTCGATGTCTGTACTTTGACCCATTAACCTTCTGCCTCCAATCAGGGATATTGCAGATTATGTATTCCTTACGCCACCCGATCTTAAACCGAACTTTGCACCCCTTGATAATCTCTATGTTGTTCCCTGATAACCAGAAACTTCTATGCTTAAACTCTGTACCATTGATTTTTTTTTTAAATCGTCTTAATAAAATTTTTAAATCTGAGTACCTACTACAGATTGACAGTGCTCCCTGTTGCTTCCTTCCCTGCCACAAAGAAACAGGCTTCGTTGCCCCTGTTTGCTGCAGTTCTCCAAAAGCTTGATGTTGCTGCATGGGAATCCTATCTCTGTGCAGCACTCATCATCCTGGCTCACAAACTCATGCTGCAACTCGACAACACAACCAGCAACAACCCAGCCATTGCCTAATACATAGGATTGAGCTCTAAATCTGTATAAAGAAAGCAGCTCCCTGCTCTGTTTTGAGGCATCAGTTATGTCATCAGCTCTTGTGGGGGGGGAGCACAGAACTCTAAACTAAGAGTTCTTAGCAGGGGAAAATCTTCTCAATCTTCTACTAATCTAATATTGCATATTTGGGCCTTTGCATTTTAAAATGTTAATCTTTGCAGCACCATGTACCTGTTACTTTTCTGCACTTTCTCTGTTAAACATCTGCTTCCTAATTTAACCAGAAATGACTACTGTAGAAGGAATTAGGATTAACTCTAGTTTTCAGAGACCTGTTTTTTCCCATTAACCTGTAAGCATAACTTCAGTGTTATATATTTTTTCTTCTCCGTATGAACAGCTGCTGATACCACTCCATTTGCTACTCAAGCGGAGGTTACAATGAGGACAAACTTTTTTGCAACAAGGGATGTCTGCATGGAGTTGCTACCTCTCATAAAGCCTCATGGTAAGTATAACCTAAGAAATATCAAAGTATCATTTAAGAATGACTCTTGCTTCTCACAAGGCGGCAAACCCTACCCTCTGTTACGAATTCGCTGCCCACAGGAGTACCAGTGCATTTCTGCTGCATCAAAGATAAAAAGACAAGAATAGCTTGCATGCACGTCTTGACACACAGAATGTCTCTGCTTTTTAAATCTAAAGTTGCTTCTATTCCAATCCTTTTCTTTACTAATGGTTTATTCCGGAAGTGCTTATCTGTGCCGTTATGCAGAAATGAAGGCCTGTCAATATTTTTTCCACACTGCCTAGCTGCCTCATCTGTCCTTGCTTCAGACAGGAGAAAATGGAGATATTTCTGTGTCCTACTTGCTCACAAAAATGGAGCACTGAGGCTGAGTTCAGTGTGCTGTACAGACTTGTACCTACAGTCACTGAAGAAACCCAGCTCCCTAGTCTTGTTGCTGTCTCCCTGCAGAGAAGTTTCACTTTATGTACATTATAGGCCCATTTTTGTTGTGGTTTTTTTTTTAATGGGATTATTCACGGAAGTAAGCACAGTGTTTGGCAGTGAGTGTTTGCAGGATCAGGTTTGTTTATTTATTCAGAAATATCCCTATTTAAAATTGTAGCGGTGGGTCATGTCAAATATTTGCTAGGAATTCCATTACATCCAACAGTGTCTGTTGGTTTGGTTTTTAAACTGTGGTTCTTCAAAGCAATCATAGACCTTTGTGGAGCACTTTGCAGGATCAAGACCTAACATTGTGTATGGGCATGGTTTATATATTTATTTATAATTTTCTTTTAACAGGCAGAGTAGTGAATGTATCTAGCATGGTAAGCGTATCAGCTCTGGCAAGATGTAGCCAAGATCTGCAGCGGAAGTTTCGTAGTGACACAATCACTGAGGAGGAGCTAGTGAAACTCATGACAAAGTTTGTGGAAGATACCAAGAACGGAGTGCATGAGAAGGAGGGCTGGCCAAATACTGCTTACGGTGTGTCCAAAATTGGAGTCACGGTCTTGTCCAGAATCCAGGCCCGGATGTTGAACGAAGAAAGGAAAGCTGATCAAATTCTTCTAAATGCCTGTTGCCCTGGATGGGTGAGAACCGACATGGCAGGTCCCAGTGCCACTAAAAGTCCGGATGAGGGAGCCGAGACTCCAGTTTACTTAGCCCTTTTGGCCCCTGGTGCTGATGGGCCTCATGGGCAGTTTGTTAGTGAAAAGAAAGTGCAAAAGTGGTAAACTTGCCTTGACAGTCCTTTTATTTATACAGTAACTCCTCACTTAAAGTCATCCTGGATAACGTTGTTTCATTGTTACATTGATCAATTAGGGAATATGCTTGTTTAAAGTTGTGCAATGCTCCCTTACAGCATTGTTTGGCAGCTGCCTGTTTTGTCCATTACTTGCAGGAAGAGCAGCCAGTTGCAGCTAGCTGGTGGGAGCTTGGAACCAGGGTGGACTGGTAGCCCCCCGATTAGCTCCCCACTCCCATAAGTTCCCTGTACAGAAGCCACCCAGCAGGCTACCAATTGCGAGCAGTTCAGCTGTCCCTCCCCCCACTGCCATGTGCTGCTACTTCCCTCTGCCTTGGAGCTGCTCCTGGGAGCCTCCTGCTTGCTGTGCAGGGGAGGGGGGGAAGAGGGAGGCTAATGTCAGGGTGTCCCCCTCCCCCCTATTCCTGCCCCCCCTTACCCCTTCTCCATATGGAGCAGGGTGGGGACAGGACCACAGCTGCTGTCTCAATTTCCTGATCCTTTTTAAAGGCAATGTACTTACTTAAAGGGGCAATGTTCATCTCTCTCACACACACAGGGTGTGTGTGTGTCTCTGTCCGCCATGCTGTCTCCCCTCTCTCCATTCGTGCTGCCTTGTAGAGTGTGAGGCTACATTAACAACAATGAGGCGTCTTTGTAGCACCTTAGGCTAACAAATTTATTGGGGGGGGAATTATATAAAAAAATAATAAACTATAATATAGTTTTTTGTCTGGTGGAAAAAAAATTTCCCTGGAACCTAACCCCCCTTCTCCCCCCCGCCCCATTTACATTAATTCTTCTTGGGAAATTGGATTCGCTTAACATTGTTTCGCTTAAAGTTGCATTTTTCAGGAACATAACTATGACATTAAGCGAGGAGTTCTGTATATGTGAGATGCAGTCCAGAAACAGTATCAGATATTACTGATTTATTGTTGGTACCAATAATAATTAAGCATCTGTAAATGTCTTTGCCATTTCTATTATCTTATTAGGGTTTATAGAATACACACAAGGTTTCTGCTATTACAAAATAATTGCAGTTTGGAATAATGCATGAATTAAACTGTGCCGTAATTTAGTTCTTAAAAGTATGAAAACTGTTTAAATAAAATGTAGTTTAATAAGCTAAAATGGATTTGTTGAAATTTATATTCTTTTTAGCAGGTAGTGTGCGGGGGGGGAAGAGGTGTGTTTCTTTTTAGTGATTTCACATACTGTTCCTAGTGAGATTATAATGTCTAACTATTTGATCTTAAAAGTAACCATATCAGTTTGGAATAGAACGGGGGTGGGCAAACTTTTTGGCCCAAGGGCCACATCGAGGTGCGAAACTGTATGAAGGGCCAGGTAGGGAAGGCTGTGCCTCCCCAAACAGCCTGTCCCCCTCAGAACCCCCACCTCATCCAACCTCCCCCTGTTCCTTGTCCCCTGACTGCCCCCTCCTGGGACCCCCTGCCCTAAACCGCCCCCTCTGGGATCCCACATGCTATCCAACCCCCCTGCTCCCTGTCCCCTGACTTCCCTGACCTATCCACACCCCCGCCCCCTGACAGGCCTCCCAGGACTCCCACGCCCTATCCAACCCCCCCTGTTCCCCAGCCCCTGACTGCCCCAGAACCTCCGCCCCATCCAACTGTCCCCTGACTGCCCCCCGGGACCCTCTACCCAACCCCCCCCCACTGCCGTGCTGCTGCCGCCCCCTTAGCATGCCACTCAGAGTGGCAGGAGAGGAGCTCAGCCCCACTGCCCGCATGACTACATGAGAGGGGAAATAGTGAGGGAGGGGCCAGGGGCAAGCCTCCTGGGCCAGGTGCTCAGGGGCCGGGCAGAACAGTCTCACGGGCCGGACGTGGCCCGTGGGCCGTATTTTGCCCACCTCTGGAATAGAAAGTCCTTTCATTTTAAGTGAGATGGGAAAGATGGATGACTTGGCATAGATTAATGCTAAACCGTTCCTGCAAACCATTATATTCTCAGCCCAGAAGTCCCCAAGAAACTGTATATGCTGTTTGGTTGAATGCTTCCTCAAACTCTTCAGTAAATAGGGCCTCATTCTGCTCCCACTGAAGTCTGCAGCAAAATCCCATTGACTTCAATGAGAGTAGGATCCATCTGGGATACTCAATCTTCTGAAGCTAAAGAGTAGTTTGATAATTCAAAGTAAAAGCTTGGAGATATTAGATCTATAGTCAGATTCACCCTGAGAGTAATTTTTAGCCCATTGTAAATTAATTCACATTCTGTGTTATTCTCATGCCCACAGTGAATTAATAAATTCAGGTAGTCCTAGCCTTTTGTCCACAGCTTCAGAATAAATTAACCTAGTTCCTCTGGTAACACAAAAAATAGGATAACATTTTATTGCTGATTTTCACCTCACTCTTCTAATACTACAAAACATGAACAGTTCAACTGCTTGATAGTGCCATGTAAACAAATTATTTTAATTTATTCCAGCTCTGTGTTGAATGCCCTGACCAATACGCCCAAGAGAGGCAGTGAAATTTTTTTTGTTTGTTTTTTTTAAGTATTTTTATAATTCTTTCTCCCTAATCTTTCTTCCAAACTTTCATCCCCAGGCTTCTATGCACAGATTGAGATGTAAGGATAGCGGGTAAACCTGATTTATCAGGATTATTTTAGATTGTAACTTCATTAGGACAGGGACTGTCTTTTACTATGCATTCGTACAATGGGGCCTTAGGCATAAATGTAACACAGTGACACTTTGACTGGGGCTCACGAGCCGCAAGTGGCTCTTTAATGTGTCTCCTGCGGGTCTCTGCAGCACATGATATTAACACACAGTGTGGTTTAATCATTAGCCCATCAGGAGGCTTTTACTATGTTATCAGCCACTTAAGTTATCAACTTACTTGCTGTGGGAATATTATAGATATATAAAACTAAATATTTCCCCTGTCATTCACGCTACTGTGGCTCTTCTTGGTAATGTTGATCGCTAATTTGGCTCCTGAACCACTGAGATCTGAGTATCGCTGCTGTAATAAATATAATGTAATAATAATACCAAATGAAAAACTAATTCAAACTGCCTCCCAGGCATACTCAGCAACACAGAAATACCACTCAATCTGGCCCTGTCCAATGTTTGCGATCTGAGCATAAACAAGCGCGCTCCCAAATGAAATAGTGGAAGGGAAGCAACCTATTATTGGAGCTTTACTACATTTCTGCATATTATAGCCACTTTCTATTTCACCAGGCACCAAAAAATGTGAGAACACAATTCTAGACAGTCAGTAACAATTTCATGTTATCCTGAATACAGGTCCATAAACATAAATGAAATAAATATTGTCAGGATACTATGGTATGCCGTGTGTACTTGATATTTAGGATGTGTAGCTGCAATACTTGTATTTTTACTGGTCAAAGTATCCAGAATGCTCTTTGCATACAAGCTGTCAGTTGTTGATTTACACCCAAAGAAATCAACCTATTTTAATAATAAAAATAGTCATGAAGGAAAATGCAACCTGAACACAAGGGCCTGATGAGACCAACTTGATAGTGCTCACTGCTACACTGATTGTAAAACTAATAAAGGCCTGTCTATGCAGCAAGTTGCAGCAAGCCAGGATGTGAATCTACAGTGCACCAGCTTGCTGCACAATAGTGTCCCACGTGGACAGTGCTCCAGCACAGTGAAAGACCACAAGTGTGGCTTTATGTTGTTGGGGTAGCTTCTGAGACCTTATCCAATGACCATATCCAAGGTATCAATGATGTAGGGAAGGGTAGGAGAGACGTCCTGGAGGCCAAATTTAGGCTGCTAGGAAAGAGACTGAAATCCAGGACCTCTATGGTGGCATTCTCAGAAATGCTTCCAGTTCCACGCGCAGGGCCAGGTAGGCAGGCAGAGCTTCAGAGTCTCAATGCGTGGATGAGACGATGGTATAGAGAGGAGGGGTTTAGATTTATTCGGAACTGGGGAAACTTTTGGGATGGGGGAGCCTATACAGGAAGGATGGGTTCCACCTAAACCGAAGTGGATCCAGACTGCTGGCACTTAACATTAAAAAGGTTGCAGAGCAGTTTTTAAACTAAGATGGGGGAAAGCCGATTGCTGCAGAGGAGCACGTGGATCGGACAGAGACTTCTCTTAGAGGAGAATCTGTTGATAGAGATTCTCTAGGTTTTAGTCAGGAGGAGAGGATGGAAGAGGATAAAGTATGGGCCAGATCAGACGAGAAACATTTCCACAAAGAATCTGAAACATAAGAAAAGGGCAGACAAATAAACAGTGACAAGTTTTTAAAGTGCTTGTACACAAATGCTAGAAGTCTAAATAATAAGATGGGTGAACTAAAGTGCCTCGTGTTAAAGGAGGATATTGATATAATAGGCATCACAGAAACCCGATGGAGTGAGGACAATCAATGGGACACAATCTTTCCGAGGTACAAAATATATCGGAAGAACAGAACAGGTCGTGCGGGGTGGGGGAGTGGCACTATATGTGAGAGAAAATGTAGAATCAAATGAAATAAAAATCTTAAATGAATCCACATGTTCCATAGAATCTCTATGGATAGTAATTCCATGCTCTAATAAGAATAAAACAGTAGGGATCTATTACTGACCACCTGACCAGGACAGTAATAGTGATGATGAAATGCTAAGGGAGATTAGAGAGGCTATCAAAATAAAGAACTTAATAATAGTGGGGGATTTCAATTATCTCCATATTGACTGGGTATATGTCACTTCAGGACAAAATGCAGAGACAAAATTTCTCGATACTTTAAATGACTGCTTCTTGGAGCAGCTGGTACAGGAACCCACAAGGGGAGAGGCAACTTTCGATCCAGTCCTGAATGGAGCGCAGGATCTGGTCCGAGACGTAACTATAACAGGACCTCTTGGAAATAGTGACCATACTAGAATAACATTTAACATTCCTGTGGTGAGAAGAACACCTCAACAGCCCAACACTGTGGCATTTAATTTCAGAAAGGGGAACTCTGCAAAAATGAGGAGGTTAGTTAAACAGAAATTAAAAGTTACAGTGACTAGAGTGAAATCTCTGCAAGCTGCATGGACACTTTTCAAAGACACCGTAATAGAGGCTCAAATGTATTCCCCAAATTTAAAAACACAGTAAAAAAACTAAAAAAGTGTGGCGGTTCAATGACAAAGACAGGACACAGCTTTTAGCAAGCAAGCGGCTGGTCTCTGCTAACAGGCTTCTCCCTGTCAGCTTTCCACCTTCCCCTTTATTCCCTCTCTCCCCCCGCGCATTACATTCTCCAACAGATAAAAGGAATACACTGGCTTAGTTTAACATTCTTATTTACCAATTTCTATCTACCGCATTCCTTGCTCTCGGACCTTGAGCCCAGTCCTGAGAGGCTTCCCACGGTTCATGTCATCTTGGCGAGATTCCAAGGTTGATGCCCTTGAGAGGAGCTGTGTGTGCACAGGTCCAGCACAACACTCCGGGTGTGCCCTGAATGTTGCCAACCGCATAAACCTTGTACGAATCCTACAAAAAAGAGCCACTGTGGCTTAACAACCATGTAAAGGAAGCAGTGAGAGATAAAAAGGCATCTTTTAAAAAGTGGAAGTCAAATGCTAGTGAGATAAATAGAAAGGAGCATAAACACTGCCAAATTAAATGTAAAAATGTAATAAGAAAAGCCAAAAAGGAGTTTGAAGAACAGCTAGCCAAAAACTCAGAAGGTAATAACAAAATGTTTTTTAAGTACATCAGAAGCAGGGAGCCTGCTAAACAACCAGTGGGGCCACTGGATGATTGAGATACAAAAGGAGCACTTAAAGATGATAAAGTCATCGCAGAGAAACTAAATGAATTCTTTGCTTCAGTCTTCACGGCTGAGGATGTTAGGGAGATTCCCAAACCTGAGCTGTCTTTTGTAGGTGACGAATCCTGAGGAATTGTCACAGGTTGAAGTGTCACTGGAGGAGATTTTGGAATTAATTGAGAAACTTAACAGTAACAAGTCACCGGGACCAGATGGCATTCACCCAAGAGTTCTGAAAGAACTCAAATGTGAAATTGCGGAACTATTAACTATGGTTTGTAACCTGTCCTTTAAATCAGCTACTGTACCCAATGACTGGAAGATAGCTAATGTAACACCAATATTTAAGAAGGGCTCTAGAGGTGATCCTGGCAATTGCAGACCGGTAAGTCTAATGTCAGTACGGGACAAATTAGTTGAAACAGTAGTAAAGAATAAAATTGTCAGACACGTAGGAGAAGATAAATTGTTGAGCAAAAGTCAACATGGTTTCTGTAAAGGGAGATCATGTCTTACTAATCTATTAGAGTTCTTTGGGGGAGGCAAGAAGCATGTGGACAAGGGGGATCCAGTGGACATAGTGTGCTCAGATTTCCAGAAAGCCTTTGACAAGTCCCTCACCAAAGGCTCTTACGTAAATTAAGTTGTCATGGGATAAGAGAGAAGATCCTTTCATGGATTGAGAACTAGTTAAAAGACAGGGAACAAAGGGTAGGAATAAATGGTACATTTTCAGAATGGAGAGGGGTAACTAGTGGTGTTCCCCAAGGATCAGTCCTAGGACCAATCCTAGTCAACTTATTCATAAATGATATGGAGAAAGGGGTAAACAGTGAGGTGACAAAGTTTGCAGATGATACTAAATTGCTCAGGATAGTTAAGACCAAAGCTGACTGTGAAGAACTTCAAAAAGATCTCACAAAACTAAGTGAATGGGCAACAAAATGGCAAATGCCTAAGGAGGTTGTGAAGGCTCGGTCTATAACAGAGTTTAAAAGAGAACTGGATAAATTCATGGAGGTTAAGTCCATTAATGGCTATTAGCCAGGGTGGGTAAGGAATGGTGTCCCTAGCCTCTGTTTGTCAGAGGGTGGAGATGGATGGCAGGAGAGAGATCACTAGATCATTACCTGTTAGGTTCACTCCCTCTGGGGCACCTGGCATTGGCCACTGTCAGTAGACAGAATACTGGGCTGGATGGACCTTTGGTCTGACCCAGTATGGCCATTCTTATGTTCTTATCCACTCAGGAGTATGTTGGGGTGGTTCCTGAGACCTCATCAGCTTGGTTCCCAGGAACTCTGTGTGACGGGTTGGATCACAGAAACCCCCTGGGGGCTGCCAACTGATGTGCCGAGACTACTTCTGCCCCTGCTTCTCCTGCCAGCTTGGGACTCCAGAACCCTGCCTGGTTGTGCCAAACATGCTTGCCGGCCACAAACACAGACCCCAGTCTGAACCACGTCCCCCAAACTGCAAGCTTAACTGAAAGATGCTTAAGAAGTGTTCCTGTCTCTAACACTCAGATGCCCAATTCCCAATGGGGTCCAAACCCCAAATAAATCTGTTTTACCCTGTATAAAGCTTATGCAGGGTAAACTCATAAATTGTTCGCCCTCTATAACACTGATAGAGAGATATGCACAGCTGTTTGTCCCACAGGTACTAATACATACTCTGGGTTAATTAATAAGTAAAAAGTGATTTTATTAAATACAAAAAGTAGGATTTAAGTGGTTCCAAGTAGTAACAGACAGAACAAAGTGAATTACCAAGCAAAATAAAATAAAACATGCAAGCCTATGCCTAATACATAAGAAGACTGCATACAGATAAAACCTCACCCTCAGAGGTGTTCCAGTAAGTTTCCTTTTACAGACTAGTCTCCTTCTAGTCTGGGCCCAGCAATCACTCACACCCCCTGTGGTTACTGTCCTTTGTTCCAGTTTCCTTCAGGTATCCTTTAGGGATGGAGAGGCTATCTCTTGAGCCAGCTGAAGACAAAATGGAGGGCTCTCCCAGGCGTTTAAATAGACTTTCTCTTGTGGTTGGACACCCCTCCCTCTCCCTGTGTAGAATCCCAGCTACAAGATGGAGTTTTGGAGTCACATGGGCAAGACACATGTCCAGCATGACTCAGAACTTACAGGTAGCAGCCATGGTTCACATGCTACCTTGTACATCCTCAAGTTGACTTCTTATGTGGATTGGAGCCTTCCAAGATCCATTGTCCGTTAAGTGTTTCTTGATTGGGCACTTAACTTGCAAATTCCTTTCTAAAGAAGCTGCCCAAATGCCTTACTAAGGCTACTTAAAATCAAACCAGTACACAGCCAATATTCATAACTTTGAATACAAAAATGATACATGCATACAACTAGGATGAATAGATTCAGTAGATCATAACCTTTACAGAGATATGTTACATGGTATATGTAGCATAAAACATATTTCAGTTATGTCATATATACATTCATAAGCATTTTTCCGTAAAGCTTTATGGGGTGCAATGTCACACTCCGCTCTCCTCCAAACTCATTACTGAGGTTTCTTTACTGGCACACAATCAAACTATATTTGAGTAGATCAGGATGAAGAATGGGAGTAGGTACAAGGGATACCACACATCCAAACCTCCTTCCTTAATGTAGATTTACTCTTCACATTTCATTCACTATACATTGCATCATATGTGGGATTGGCTTGGTTACTTTGCAGGAACCAATCTCTGTACAGCATGCTCTGTCCACGTGCTATCCATGTTTGACTTTATTTTTTGCCTCATCTTTACACTCCAAATTTCTCTTGTCCATTGGTATCTTGTTCTTAGTAAATGGTTCCCTGGGTGTTCCCCCGCTTATATTAGCAAGCTCAGACTTTCTGTTTTTTAGCTTACTGACCCATTTGCTTATTTTAGCAAAAACATTCCATTTTCAGTCTGCTGATCCAGTTACCTCCCTAATCCTGTCTTCCAAAAATGAGGCTTCCCCATGTTCAATTACTTATGCCAAGCCATTTTATATTCCACTGTTTCTTCTTTTTATTTCTTTTCTTTTCTCCATAATTATTCATTTCATTTGCATCATATTCCTGTCCTTCTGTGCCTTCTTAAGTTTATTACCTTGCAACACATTCCCAATAGTTGGAATTATTTGAATCACCATAAATACTAGGCTCAAAGTACGAACCAGGGGTGTAGGATCACAACCTATGGAATAATCCACCAGGATGTAATCCCACATTATAAGATTGCTATGCCTGTAAAGAAGCCTTCTGTAATTTTAACTTTGCTTTTACTTTAATTGAATTGTAAAAAAACTGGTACAAAATAGATTTTTTTTCTACATTTATCACCACAGGAAATTTAGGTGTAAAACAACACATAGGCCAGTTAAAATAACATTTCCTAGGTCCATACCAGAAGTCCTTTTCAGCCACCATGCAATACTTTTCAGAGTGGTAGCCGTGTTAGTCTGTATCAGCAAAAACAAAGAGGAGTCCTTGTGGCACCTTGGAGACTAACAAATTTATTTGGGCATAAGCTTTCGTGGACTAGAACCTACTTCATCAGATGCATGGAGTAGAAAATACAAGAGCTGGTATAAATACATGAAAAGATGGGAGTTGCCTTACCTAGTGTGAGGTCAGTCTAGTGAGACAATTCAATTAACAGTAGGATACCAAGGGAGGAAATTTGGGAAAACACCACAAGCAGGATGCAAAAACATATGACCATGAACAAAACACCCACCCCAGAGTATGCTAGGCAGTGTCCTTTTCCTCAGTCTCTTACCTTGCAGTGTGAAAGTCTGACAAACAAAGATGCTTTAACACACCACTCCCCTCTCCCTTCACCGCACCCCACTCACAATTGTCTTTAGTCAGCAAATGTTCAGAGGTCCATTTGCGTGAGTTCCCCTCCTACCTGTGGAGGGTAGGAGGGAGGCACTGAGCAATGCCTCTGTTGCTGCTGCTCCTCCACCACTTGGTCTGACGTTGGCCACTCACTCTGCCACCACTCGCACTGCCATTGGCCACTCGCCCAGTCGCCACATGCTCCACTGCTACTCACTCCACCACTGCCCTCTCTCCTGCATCCTCTGGAATGTCTTGAGATCCCACCACTCTATACTTTCAGCTCTCAGGGATTTCGGCAGTTAGTTTGGGGGAGCCTCACCGCTACTGCAGGCTGGGCAGTCTCATTTTCTAGAGAGACTATCACCTACCAGGTCTAACGCTTAGACCTGGTCATCAGTGATTTCAGCTTTAGTAATCCATAACAAAAGACTTTCAATTGAGCCTTAATCAGCTCTGTCTTTAAATGGGGGGATGCGTTTCAAATAGTGTCTAGGACCCTTATGCAGGGACCACATAGAAACACCTCTCCCCACCCTCCCTCTCCTCCACTGGGCTTTGGCACCCCTACCCTCTGCTTAGCGAGTGCAGTTCAGCTGACGTTGAACCCCTCAATCAGGGCATGCCAAGCACAGTGCTGCTGCCCTTTACTCACACAACAAGGGTAAAAACACTTTATTACCCCTGCACCCAGTAACAAAGTGATGGGCGATCCAACAGCAGCCAAAAGAGATCATTTGGGCAAACGGCTCCATCGTGCTGCGCACCTAGGCAGAGTGAGTGTGTCAATGTACACAAAGTCAGTTCCTGATGTCTTCTTCCCCAGCTCAAAACTAGATGTCAGGGTGTGACATTATATGATTAAAATATGACCATGTAGATCATTGTTGCTAGCACTGTTTTACAATTGCAACAAAACTTGCACAGAGTATCAGACTGGTTGCCGTGTTAGTCTGTATCAGGAAAAACAAGGAGGAGTCCTTGTGGTACCTTAGAGACTAACAAATTTATTTGGGCATAAGCTTTCGTGGGCTAAAACCCACTTCATCAGATGCATGGAGTGGAAAATACAGTATGCAGAATATATATACACAGTACTGTACATGAAAAGACGGGAGTTGCCTTACCAAGTGGGCGGTCAGTTCTAACAAGACAATTCAATTAAAGTGGAAGTGAGCTATTATCAACAGGAGGAAAAATCACTTTTGTAGTGCAATCAGGGTGGCCCATTTCAAACAGTTGACAAGAAGGTACGAGTAACAGTAGGGGGATCCTGTCTTGATGAGCCTGCCTTGCTGAGCCTGCCCATACCTGCTGCACCTGGCATAGAGGGGCAGGACCCTAGGGTGTTTCTGGGCCATGCCCGGTCCTTGTGCAGTGTCAGGGTTGGGTGCAGCCTCACCACTGAGTGTCTCCAGGGGGGGAGCTGCACAGTGATTGCCCACCTCTGTGCAGCCAGTGGCCTGTGCTCCCCACTGCCAGCACCTCCACATTTATTTGACAAATAAAATTTGCAGAATTTTAAAATATTGTGTGCAGAATTTTTAATTTTTTGGTGCAGAATGCCCTCAGGAGTAACTGCAGGCAAGTCACTGGGGACAGGGCAATAACTGGAGCAGCAGGCATTAGGCTGAGAGCAGGGGCAACAGCAGGCACTAGATCTGCTCTAAACTCAGCTCTGCTCAATGCCTCAGCTACAAGTGAAGTAGCCCAGCACCAAAAAGCATGTCTGACTGGTGCAGCCATGAGAGTACTACTGCCACATTACCTCCTGATGGGCTACTTGCTTGATGATAGAAATTGGGGTGAAAAACCCTCTTCCCCAAATATCCATAGGCTCTATGTTATCAGCTAAATGACTTACTACAGGCATAGATATCCCCACTGCATGTTGAGTCTCCCTATCCCCTTCCCCCACAGGGTGCTGGAAGGAAGCCAGGAGGAGTGCCTGGGACTGTGTATTATGCATGGCAGGCTGCTAGGAGGGGGTTGGTTTCAGGCTGGGATGGGAGCAGAGGTGGAGCACAGGCTGTGCAGAGCAGGCGTTGCTGTGTGACTGAGGTTTGCTAACCTTCAGAGTTTTCTGTTACTTTCAGAAAACTGTAGAAAGTTTTCTGTTACTTTCAGAAAATTGTAGTGACTCGATTCGCTGACACAGCTATCATTTTAGTGCAGACAGGGCTTCAGTGTACATAAGGTTAGGATAGTAGCAAAATATGTGGTGTAATGTGCATTGCTCTGTGCTTGGTGTTATAATTGTTAATAATTATTGTTGTATTAACACCAGGAGGCCATTATCTGGATCAGGGCCCTATGATGGTACACAAATTTATGCACACATTTTATTAGTGGAATTTGGGTAGAGGAGTGGAGTGGTAACTTGGTTTGGTTTCCTTAAATTTTCCATTTAAACTTCATTATTATTTTAAAGTTAAATCATCATAATAACAAATAATATCAAAGAGGAAGTTCACTGCCTCAATCCAGTTGACCATTTTAGAAGAAACTAGCTCTGCTGATAGCGCAAATCCAACAGAGGCACACTGTTATGGCTCTGGAAAACAGAGCTAACAAACAGACCATGCTATGGTCCCTAAAAGACATAGCTGGAGATCCTCTTGATCCAAAATATGTCAGGGAATAAGAAAAACAGTCATGTAGGTATTGTATGCAATTCAGTACTAACATTTAAAACATAGAAAAGCAAGTAATAAACTTATGTCAATGCAATATTACATTTTGAAAATTAAATATTCAGTTTCTGGTTGTTGTTTTTTACTTACATGAGGTAACAAAAATTAGCAAGAGTTACTTGTGTTTTTTTTGACAAAGGGATATTTTTCTTCATTTATATATCTCCAAAAAGGTGGGGAGAATTTTCTTCCATTTTTGGAGTAAAAATAAGCATGAAAACTTCCAAACTATAGTCCTGATTCTGAAAGCATTCACACATATACTTAACTTTATTATTATAAATAGTCCCATTGATTACAATCATCAAATTAAGCATGTGAGCTGGTGTTTTGAGGACTGGGATGTGAGGAATTCTCCAGAAAGTTCTGAGCACATAGAAGCAGAGTGATACCATGAAAATTGTATTGCACACTTAATTATACTGTTCACCACACATAATACTTCCAGGTGTATTAACTAAGTATCACATTTCAGACTTCAGTTTCTTGTGCAATCAATGTCTGAGCAATTTGAATCTGCCCTGGAAAGTTTACTGTTCCGTGACTGAGTTAGTGCCAAATCCCTCCTTTGATTGACTGTCACGCAGGTTGCAATCAATAATTTAAGTAGTTTTCCCATCCTCCAACAGGACTAAGGCCCCTTTTACAGGGGCCTGGTTACAGTGCAACTAGGTCCTGTTAACTGTACAACTTTTAACTGTTGTAACTGGGTCAGCATGCTATCTTGACTGATAGCTGAGTCGCCTGGGGCTGACTTGATTATAACTGAAGAATAAATAAATGGCAAATAAACTCCACCATTCTCCCAAAGACCAGTTTCACTTCCTTCCTCTAAATAGGTCAGATGACTCTTCTGAATTTTTGGATCTGAGTTGGCTCCAGTGTAGGTGCTGTTTGAAATATTTGGGTTGAATACTCATCTACATCAAGCTCACAGTTGGGACAGCTGAGATGTGGAAGAGTGTCTCTATGCCACCTTTCTATCACCCCAAGCCTGGGGCCTGCAGGAGTTTAAGGCTTGTTCTAAATGCTGCTGGCTACAGTGGTCCAAAGAACTCCATGCCCTGCCCTCTCATGCCGCAAAACGTTCCCTGCGTAGGTGTGGGAAAAGATAGTATGTGATTATATAATTAACGACAGCATATACACAACAAACCTTAATTTTTGCATTTCTTAACTTTTGGGAGCGCTTGATTTTGCAACTTTAATAATGTTCTTTTAGCCCAGTTTATTTATTTTTCCCCTCTATGCAACCTACTAATCATAGTCAAAGTTGTAGCCCAAAATTCTCAACTAGCCTTTCCAGACAAAAGAAGAGGTGCTGATCCTGGTGGGAGAGAGTGTGGGGAGAATGCTTAGCTCCTGTTGGCTGCTACCTGCATGTCTCTGAAGGAGAAAACTGTCAGGCTGCACTAGGGGAACAGTCACACCCCAGCCCAAATAAATTCTCCTTTTCTAGATAGGGGTTAAGGTGTGACGCATGTTCCTGTCTGTCAATTTTTACATAATTGTGTAATTGTTCAGATTTGCAGTTTGATTCTCTCCTGTGTTGTTGCTGTTTTTTCTCTATAAAAAGTTGATGATCCCACACCCTTTCACATTCAAGCAGAGGAAACACTGAAAACCAACTTTTTTGGAACCAGAGATGTCTGCAATATGTTGTTACCGCTCATAAAACCACATGGTAAGCTCAACATACTCACAATATTGTCACAACTTCTTCCTCAATGAGGTGAAATACTAGACCACCGCAGTGTATTTTGCCATACATTTTAAGCAGCCGATATTTAGTATTATGCTATTACTATTATACTGCTCATACTATTTAGTACTACAAATCTGTGTATTAGATTTATTTTCCTACAGTTTCCCACCATTGCTACAACTGATTCAGCTCCATCAGTGGTCCCAATGGTGAGAGCACTAGAATAAACAGGGCAGTGTCACCTGGCAGCATTTAACTACCATGTCATTCATATATACACACTCTGACCAAAGTCCATTGGCGCAGTAGTGAAAACAACAGTGGTCAGTCTTTATTAACTCTCCCAGTGGGAGACTCCCACCGTTGTTACCATAGGTGAAGTTGTATTGGTAGTAGGGTGGGTAATTTTAAGAAAAAGTTTAGTCTAGACACAGCCTTCGGCCTGGTCTACACTGGATTTTACAGCAGTATAGCTACGTCTCTCGGGTCACGAAAAATGCACAACTCTGAGTAGGGTTGCCACGTGTCTGGTTTTCGACTGGAAAGCCCAGTCAAAAAGGGACCCTGGCAGCTCCAGTCAGCACTACTGACCGAGCCAGTAAAAGTGCAGTCAGCGGCACAGCGGGGCTAAGGCAGGCTCCCTGCCTGCCTTGGATCCACACAGCTCCCAGAAGCAGTGGCATGTCCCTCCTCCAGCTCCTACACATAGCGGCAGGCAAGGGGCTATGCATGCTGCAAGCGCCGGCTCTGCAGCTCCCATTGGCTGGGAACTGCGGCTAATAGGAGCTGTGGGGGCGGCGCCTGCAGACAGGGCAGTGCGCAGAGCTGCTGGCCACACCTCCCCTTGGAGCTGGAGCACGGAGCTTCTGGGAGCTGCTTGAGGTAAGCACCACCTGCACCCCTGACCCCCTCCCGTGCCCTAACCCCCTGCCCCAGCCCTGATCCCCCTCCCACCCTCCGAACCCATCAGTCCCAGCCTGGAGCCCCCTCCTGCAACCCCAAATCCCTCATCCCCAGCCCCACCCACAGCCCGCACCCCCATCTGGAGCACTCACACCCCCTGCACCCCAACCTCCTGCCCCAGCCCATAGCCTCCTCCCACATGCCAAACCCCTCAGCCCCAGCCCGGAGCCCCCTCCTGCAGCCCCATCATCCCCAGAGCCCTCATCCCCAGCCTGAGACCTCACTCCCCACACTCCCCAACCCCCTGCCCCAGCCCAGAGCCCCCTCCTGCATTCCAAACCCTTCAGCCTGGAGCTCCCTCCTGCACCCCAAATCCCTCATCCCGGCCCCACACCAGAGCCTGCACCCCCAGTCGGAACCCTCACCCCCCCACACACCCCAAACCCCTGCCCCAGTCCCGTGAAAATGAGCGAGGGAGTGAGGGTGGGGAGAGTGAGCGATGGGGAGGGGGGACAGCGTGAGCGGGGGGTGGGGCCTTGGAGGCAGGAGCGAGGCAAGGGTGTTCAGTTTTGTCCATGTAGAAAGTTGGCAATCCTACCCCTGAGAGATGTAGCTAAACAGATTTAATCCCTGGTACAGACAGCACTAGGTCAATGGAAGAATCCTTCCGTCGACCTAGCTACCACCTCTCAGGAAGGTGGATTAACTGCACCGAAAGGAGAACCCCTCTCATCAGCGTAGGTAGCGTCTACGCTGAAGTGCTCCCATGGTGCAGCTGCAGCCGTGCAGATTTGCCGCTGTAGCATTTTAAGTGTAGACAGGCCCTTAGAATCAAAGAAGGAACCACATACAGATTTGGGAAGAAAAAAACTTTTGAGATATTTTGAGTGTAAAAACACTTACAGGTGGACACTTGACCTGGGCTGTTTGGCTATAAAAGTTGTTGGATGTGACTAAGGTGGAAGCTGCAAATCTACAACAATATAATAAAAACTGGGCCAGAGCCTCAGCAGTTAGAAAGTGACCTCACTCCATTAACTGATTCGTTCCGGCTGAGGATCTGGCCCACTATATTTATTACACG
Organism: Chelonia mydas; assembly: GCF_015237465.2. NCBI lineage: Eukaryota > Metazoa > Chordata > Testudines > Cheloniidae > Chelonia > Chelonia mydas. Next base: position 159,746,160 of record NC_057849.1, on the reverse strand, counting down.
CTCTCGGGCTGAGAAATACAGTTGGTTGAGAAAGGGTCGTGTGGCCCAAAAGAGTCTGAACTGCTCTCTTAGATGGAAAATAGCTTTTTTAAAGATTCTGGTCAGTAACTGGCTGAGGCAGGGTCACATAACATCCCAGAACCCAGTGAATCTGTCAAGCTGTGTGAGCACCCTGGATCCACCGAAGAGCAAAGACAGCACCACAGAGACCTTGTGCTGAGTCTGCGATGGCTCTGGAGATTTCCAGCCCCATCGTCCTTTGCAGTATAGTTCCAGCTATGCCACCAAGGCTCTTTCTGATGGAGGCTGCCCCCAGCACTTTCTTAAATGGGCATCCCCCAGCGTACAGGCACTGGTGGAGGGATGGTGCTTGCCTCTTCTGGCCCTGTAGCCGGCTTGCTGCATAACAACCACGGTCAGCATTCCTCATCATGTGGAGAGGCCCTCCCAGCCCAAAAAAGTTCTGGAGCGCTTGTCTCACTCACTCTGGCACACTGGTACTTTAAATAAGAAATGGAGCCTGGTGAAAGTTGCACCAGCATCCATTTCTCATTTAAAGTAACAGGGGGACAAAAGGTAATGCCTAAAATGTTGGGGCATGTCCCCTTCATCGTCTCCTCGTGGTTAGACAGATAGTCCCTGACTAATCCCCAGGTACTGCATCTACTCTTTTGGGGCACTGGCAGCTGGAGTAAGTTGGAGGAGTCTGTAGACTTGTACGTTGTTCTAAATTACACTGGGGACCTGCTGAAACCTAGCGGGTACAGGATTGGGGAAAAGCAAAGACCATGCTTCCACCCCTTCTGAACTGCATGCTCCTTGGTCTTAGCTGAGGATCTGTGGCTGTCTTTAGCATCCTTAAGCAACAATATATATACATTATAAATTACTTTTAGACTCTCATTTGTTTTATTCGTTTTTTAGCATTTGTATCAACTGTTAGTCCAGAATTCTTTTGTTTAGTTTTTGGCAATGCTACTTGACCATTTATTTTTTAATAAATATTTTATCTATTTTAATAGACAAATTATTGTAGTATCAGTCACTTTCCATTCTTGTTTACTTTAATACTTCACAGTATTTTGATGATGTTTGCACTGTGGTATTTTCCTGCTTATAGGCAGAGCGGTGAATGTATCCAGTTTCATAAGTGTTCGGACACTCAAGAGATGTAGCCAAGACCTGTAGCAGAAATTTCGCAGTGACACAATCACTGAGGAGGAGCTAGTGAAGCTCATGACGAAGTTTGTGGAAGATACCAAGAACGGAGTGCATGAGAAGGAGGGCTGGCCGAATACTGCTTATGGTGTGTCCAAAATTGGAGTCACGGTCTTGTCCAGAATTCAAGCTCGGATGTTGAATGAGGAAAGGAAAGCTGATCAAATTCTTCTGAATGCCTGTTGCCCTGGATGGGTGAGAACCGACCTGGCAGGTCCCAATGCCCCTAAAAGTCCAGATGAGGGAGCCAGGACTCTAGTTTACTTAGTGCTTTTAGCCCTTGAGGCTGATGGGCCTCACGGGCAGTTTGTTAGTGAAAAAGCTGTACAGACTTGGTGAACAGCAATTTTTGGGTGTGTCTCTCTACAAGTGATAATGAGATTCTGTCCCTCCGTAGATGTTCAAGGGTGAAGTTACAAAGAGTTCTCTTCCCATCCACCAGTAACAAATCACTGTGAAGCTTACAAGCATGGTACTAATCTAACTTCATGCTTGACACTAGACACCCTTCACCAAAACAGCCAGTGGAGCTGAACCATTGTGTAGTAGGTGGAGGGGGCACGTACTGTATCCTTTCATGGGGTAGTAGAGATTCTCCATAAAACTATGATTGCTGCTTGGCTTTTTCTCTTATCCGCCTAACACAGGCCATGTTTTAAAGCCACAATCTGGGCCACAATCTGGGTGTTTGTAAAATGCATTGCTATATGACAGAATTAGGCAACATATTTGCTATGATTTAACACTAATAACAGTACAAGTCACTAAATTGTTTTAATATTAATGTATATGTAACTCTAATATGTGATTACTTTTTGATTTAAAACCATAAATTCATCTTAAGGTTGAGGGCATGCACCCTAATATGCACAAATTATTATTACACACAGTTTATTACAAAATCATTTAAGTTAGTGTTATTGTTGGATCATATTAAAGAAGTTCTGTATTAAAACCACAAATGAGTTTGATTCCCCATAGTTTAAATTCCAGGGTATTACTAATTAAGAGGTCTCTTGGTTTTTGGTACTGTTTCTCTCCCTCTGTGTGTGAAACTTGCAAGCTGCTAGTTGTGTTAGTACATTCTAAGACAGAGTCTGTTCTCAAAGCAATTCACAGAGACTCAAAGCAATACTCTAACAATAGAAACAGCACCCAGAGACTCCCCGCCCTTTTGTTGTATTAACAATTGTGATTAAAATAGAGATAGAGGATGTATGTGGATGGATGCTTGGTGTGGATAATAACTGAATGATCAGGGAGGTGCCAGCCTAAGAATCCAGTGTCCATCGGCTGAAGAAGGCGTCAAGTGGAAATAACCAGAGGACCCCCGGAGGGCAGACTGGAATCCACCCAACAGCCTCAAGAATGGGAGAACCAAAGAACAAGATAACATCTTGGAGCCATCAGGAATGTGCCATCTGCTGATTGATTCAGCAACAGCATGATGCAGCAATTCCCATAGACTGGGATAGGAAGAAATTCCTATAAAAATAGACTCTAAAAAGTCAGAACTTTGGGGTCTGATTCTGCAAACCAACTTCCAGGAGCATCAGATGAGCATCTGACAAGGCCCTGCTCCCTCCTCATGTCCAGGCCACCTGGCCAGTGGCTTGGCATGAGCAACTCTAAGGCTGGTAACTATGATAACAACTTTGCAGAACCTGTGTGTGTGTGTGTATGAATGAATGTGTGAATAAATATGAGATTGAATGGAATGTTATAGCTATAACTAACTGCTTACTATGATAACAACCTTGCAGAACCTGTGTGTGTGTGTGTGTGTGTATGAATGAATGTGTGAATAAAGATGAGATTGAATGGAATGTTACAGCTGTAACTAACTGCTTACTATGATTCTTTCTGTATTCACAATAAATGTGGTATTTTGCCTTTTTCCCTTTAATAAGATCCTGCTGGTTTTTATTTTATTGGTACAACATTTTGGTGGAGAATTGCGAAAGGGGGAATATTGGTAAAAAACCTCAGTTATTGTAAATATTGGTGTGCACACCGCCAGCTCTAGTGAGCTAGGCATTTCTATTAGGTTAACCAGACCTGCTGGCCTCCGAGAAGGTAGCAGGGGACCTGCTGGCCTCCGAGAAGGTAGCAGGAAAAACAGATTAAACCAGACCTGCTGGCCTCCGAGAAGGTAGCAGGGGACCTGCTGGCCTCCGAGAAGGTAGCAGGAAAAACAGATTAAACCAGACCTGCTGGCCTCCGAGAAGGTAGCAGGGGACCTGCTGGCCTCCGAGAAGGTAGCAGGAAAAACAGATTAAACCAGACCTGCTGGCCTCCGAGAAGGTAGCAGGGGACCTGCTGGCCTCCGAGAAGGTAGCAGGGAAGAACAGATTAAACTAGACCTGCTGGCCTCCGAGAAGGTAGCAGGGGACCTGCTGGCCTCCGAGAAGGTAGCAGGGAAAACAGATTAAACCAGACCTGCTGGCCTCCGAGAAGGTAGCAGGGGACCTGCTGGCCTCCGAGAAGGTAGCAGGGAAGAACAGGTTAACCGGACCTGCTGGCCTCCGAGAAGGTAGCAGGGAGAAATAGGTTAACCAGACCTGCTGGCCTCCGGGAAGGTAGCAGGGGACCTGCTGGCCTCCGGGAAGGTAGCAGGGGAAAAATGCATAGATTAAGCTATGATTTCAGAATCTAGGCTGTGTCACTTGCTAAGTAATACCATCAGTGACAAAGAGATTGAAATATCCATGTTAAGATGTTTAAAAGAAAACAGGGTAAGCCAGTACCAGAGGGAGGAATGGAGTCAGAAGGAACTCCAACCTCACCTTTTGTTAAAGAAATTACACCTTTTAAACAAATCCTTCAAAAATTTGGCCACAGTCCTTGGACTAAACAAGCCCTAGCTGATGTCTGCACTATTTCGGACCTAGAGGATAGATTGGCTCAGTATATCCTCATATACAAACCTTCTAGTGCTGCCAAAAGAGATGCAGCAGCAATTTGGTTGTTGTGGGAGGCATGTAAGGATTCTTCCCTCCGCTTGTCTTCATGTAAAGAGGAAAAGGCACAAACGGAAAAGGGAGCAGACAATTGGAAGGTGCTGGCTACAAATACCCAAAGCCAGCTGAAAATAGTGAAAGAGGCACTCCAGGAATAAAAAAAAAAAAAAAAAAGAGTGAAAAAGTTAACTCTGCAGAGGCTGGAGGGAAGCAGGTAAAGGGGGAGAAGGTCCTATGTACGGCACCCCCAGGCATAATTACAAAGAGAAAAGAGAGTTAAAAAAAAAAAAAAAAAAAAAAAAAAATTAACTCTGCAGAGGCTGGAGGGAATTAAGCAGCTAAACTTTGTGAAAATGTTAAAAAGGAAAAGTGTTAGAGAAAGAGCATTCTTGGTTTCTTTGCAGCCATTCTGAAAGAAAAATGGGCCCTTTTCCAAAGGAATGTCTGTAAATTAGCCAAGCAAAAATAAACTATCTGATTAAAATCATTTGACTGGACAATTTAGTCAAATTTGCTAAAAGAACATAAGAGGCTTCTATTGGAACTTAATTGCCTCAAATGTATAAAGGGAATGTAAGATGTAAAAAACAGAGCAGTGTGGAAGGGATGTTAAGGAAAAGAAAATGTGTATGTATCTGTCTGTGTGTGTGTAAATATGTAAAGTTCTAAGGACCAGTTGGTTTTGTTTTTGTTTTAAATAATGCCACTAAAAATCCATTTGACTCTTTAATTCAAAGTTGCAAAACTGATAGACCTTTTTGCTAGACACAGGTAATTAGTGTTATTTGGCTTTGGGATTTGGCATTTAACCCTTAAAAGGTAACTCAATGCTTTACAAAAATTAAAATGTTTTTAAGTTGTGGCTGCAGCAGGGCAGTCAAAATCAGGAGAATATAAAAAAAAAAAAATTTCTGGATTCTTTTTGTTTGTTTGTTTTTTGTTTGTTTGTTTTTGTAACAAAATAGCAGATGAGAGTTGTAGTAAAAAAAAATAAAAATAAAAAAAGACAGTGCCTCTCTGAAGCAACAGCAGGGGTGAGGTGCACAAAACAAAAAGAAGCAATGTGAGAAACACTGAATCTTAAAATGGCTCTGAGTAATCAGACTGTCACTTTGATAAAGGTACATGAAATCTCTGTAAGCAAAAAAAAGAAATAGTGACACCTTATGTAAAAATGGATCTGGATAATGTTATAGAAGTTAAACTATGGAAGGAATGTGCATTTGCCCCAGAACATGTGCAGGGTATATTGTAGAAGGGGCAAAAGAAATGCAAAAATACCATGCTACTTAATTAAAATGCTATTAAGGCTCCAAAGGGAGCCACAATAAGTTGGGTTTTCTTTTTCAGATTGCTGTGTGTTTTGGAAGCAGAAGTTAAAAGTAATCAAAACTCTGGTGAAAGTTGATTGTGTCCCTTTTAAGATAGAGTCTCTGAGCTGCTGATGGCTTTAAATCCAAGAGCAGGAAGCTTCTGTGAAAATGCAAATTACCTAAATGATAAAGGAAGGAAAGAACTAGCAGCACAAAGGAGCTGCAGATAAAGGACATACCTGGTCAGCAAACAAATTGTCTAAATAAAAGGCATGGGATAACAAGATAATTTTAATAAATTTAATGATAATAAGTATCCCTGTAACAACGTATAGTGTGTATGATTTTTGGAAAAACCCTTTAAGGTCATATGGTAATGATGCTTCTCAGTTATTACCTGTAAATAAAACTTAAAGCTTAACACAGCAGGAAAAACATTATAAACTTGGTCTGCTGTATAAGAAGGAAAACTCAGGGATTTAATGACTAAACAGTGGGATAATTTCCCCATAACCCTTAAAAGATAAAAGCCATTGAAACCTGGCCTGCCTATAGAACAAAAACAGGAAAATGTGGGGGCAATTCCTCTGTTTTGCCTGCAATCAGCAAGGGTATTTGTAAAAGAAATATTTTAAGCAATAATCTGCCACCCCAAAAGGGGTAGAAACATGTTCTTTTTGTCTTTCAGAAAATCAGGAAAAGCTGATGCCAGCTGAAAAGCAACCCAATACCATGAATCTACTGTCACAATAGAAATTGTGTTTTGTGTTCTATGTTTTGTCTTGTGTTTTGTCTTGTTGCTAGCACTGTTGTGTGTTTAAAAAAAAAAAAAAATACTGAAGACCTGCAGGAACTTAAAAATAAATTAAGCTTTCTGTCCCAACTACAGGACAGCCTGATACAAAAACAAGTACATGCCAATGTAGACTTGGTCCAAATTGGTCTGGGTAACCTAAAAGGCCGATGGAATCTTTAGTAATGGCTTAATACTATCACATGGCTTATCCATAAGAAAAAAAAAAATTAGAAATAGGAAACTACACAGCCATAGCTATGGGATGCACTGAAATGCAGATACTTGCACTAGCTACTTTGGAACACAAAATGTTCTGGGTCATATTGGGAAATATTAAGGGTTTGATGCATTTGTTAAAAAAGAAAGAGATCATTGTTTGACACTTATCAATATGAATGGATGCAATATGTTTCCAGTATTGTAAACCAGACTTGTTAATGGGAGAAATTGTTGTCAAAATTGCACACCAACAGTCCCTGGAGGCAAAGGTATTGAAGGTTAACCCACTCCCCATATTACACATGGGATCCTTCTGGCTACCCTGGACCTCGAGCCAGTGGGCTGGGGAGGGAGGGAAGCTATTGGACACTAGAGGTTGTACCGAATGGACTCCTCAAAAGTGGGTGTGCCTCACCTTGCCTGTTGCCCCAGAACCTTGTAGTAAAGATACATCACTAGGATCGTGTATGTGGCATGAATTGGAATCACAAACTCAAATTGCCTCACAGTACCTTCTCTTGAATAGGCTACATAGAAAGTGACACTGACGATTATAAATCTTAGTGTCAAAAGGGGGATTATGTTGGATCATATTAAAGAAGTTCTGTATTAAAACCACAAATGAGTTTGATTCCCCATAGTTTAAATTCCAGGGTATTACTAATTAAGAGGTCTCTTGGTTTTTGGTACTGTTTCTCTCCCTCTGTGTGTGAAACTTGCAAGCTGCTAGTTGTGTTAGTACATTCTAAGACAGAGTCTGTTCTCAAAGCAATTCACAGAGACTCAAAGCAATACTCTAACAATAGAAACAGCACCCAGAGACTCCCCGCCCTTTTGTTGTATTAACAATTGTGATTAAAATAGAGATAGAGGATGTATGTGGATGGATGCTTGGTGTGGATAATAACTGAATGATCAGGGAGGTGCCAGCCTAAGAATCCAGTGTCCATCGGCTGAAGAAGGCGTCAAGTGGAAATAACCAGAGGACCCCCGGAGGGCAGACTGGAATCCACCCAACAGCCTCAAGAATGGGAGAACCAAAGAACAAGATAACATCTTGGAGCCATCAGGAATGTGCCATCTGCTGATTGATTCAGCAACAGCATGATGCAGCAATTCCCATAGACTGGGATAGGAAGAAATTCCTATAAAAATAGACTCTAAAAAGTCAGAACTTTGGGGTCTGATTCTGCAAACCAACTTCCAGGAGCATCAGATGAGCATCTGACAAGGCCCTGCTCCCTCCTCATGTCCAGGCCACCTGGCCAGTGGCTTGGCATGAGCAACTCTAAGGCTGGTAACTATGATAACAACTTTGCAGAACCTGTGTGTGTGTGTGTATGAATGAATGTGTGAATAAATATGAGATTGAATGGAATGTTATAGCTATAACTAACTGCTTACTATGATAACAACCTTGCAGAACCTGTGTGTGTGTGTGTGTGTGTGTATGAATGAATGTGTGAATAAAGATGAGATTGAATGGAATGTTACAGCTGTAACTAACTGCTTACTATGATTCTTTCTGTATTCACAATAAATGTGGTATTTTGCCTTTTTCCCTTTAATAAGATCCTGCTGGTTTTTATTTTATTGGTACAACATTATGTATCAATATCCACCCCACTTTACAACAAGAAAATGTATGAAATTCAGACTGTGTACATGGATGAAAATAAAGCAAGTGCAAAGTTGTGATATACATCCTGGAAACTATGTGAATTTAGTGCTCATCAGAATGCAAGGCGAAGAGTTTTCCATATAATAGCAAAAGTGAACTATGCATTGTGCAAGCATTCCTTGTACGTTTATTGTAATGCAGGCAATGTAATGTTCCAAGACAGGAATGAGTTTCATGAGATACTCAATGAAACATATTTGCCTGTTTACATGGGCAAAATTGAAGTTGACAAACAGTGACAAGAATGGCACCAAACTTACTTCTACTTTTGAATTCAGCCAATATTATGGTTTAAACCGCTAGAGTTCAAGGCTAGTACAGTGGTAACTCAGACTGATACCTAGATCCTGATCCTGCCAGGAGCATCCTGAGGGCAGATCCTGGACTTGCATGGAGCTCTGTTGAAGACACTGGGGCTCCATGCAGGTATAAGGGTCCATCCATTGAGCTCTCTGCCTGAACAGAGTTATAGACTATCTTCCAAACCATCCTTTATCATATTCAGTTTGAACAAACTGAGAGGCAACACATATGTATGTACCCACAAACTAACTTAGCCCGGTGTTCTGAGTTGGTTGTTGGGCAAGCCAAGATAAATTTGGGTTATATTGACATGGGTTTTCAAACTGAGGACAGTTTAAAGGTGGTTAGAGCAAAACAGAGTTGTAAAATGGTGACTGGCTATTGAAGATTGGATGAAGCTAGTAGAAGAGTGTTCAAAATTAGTGTTCTAGCTTGTTACAGGGTGACTGGCCCTTTTAAGGAGATATGGGGGCCAGCTACGGTTGCCAACCCTCCCGGTTTCACCGGGAGTCTCCTGGAATCAGGCTCTATCTCCCAGAGGCTACTGAAGCCAAACTGGGAGATTTTACGCTGAAAAAAGTCTGTGGCACAGCAGGGCTAAAACAGGCTCCCTGCCTGCCCTAGCTCCATGCCATTCCCGGAAGCAGCCAGCATGTCCCTGCGGCCTCTGGGGAGGACAGGAGGTCTGCGCGTGCTGCCCCCACCCCGAGTGCTGACTCCACAGCTCCTATTGGCCAGGAACTGCGGCCAATAGAAGCTGTGGGGATGGTGCCTGAAGGCAGGGGCAGCATGTGGAGTCCCCTTCCCCCCAGGGGCTGCAGGGATGTGCTGGCTGCTTCTGGGAGCAGCACAGAGCTAGGGCTGGCAGGGAGCCTGCCTTAGCCCCGCTGCACCACTGACTGGGAGCCACCCGAGGTAAGCGCCGCCTGGCCAGAGCCCACGTGCCTCTCTCCCTCCCACACTCCAAATCCTTTCCCCAGCCCTGAGCCCCCTCCTGGAGCCAGCACCCCAAAACTCCTCCTGCACACTGCACCCCAACACCCTGCCCCTGCCCTGAGCCCCATCCTTCACCCAAACTCCCTGCCAGAGCCTGCACCCCATCCTGTACCAGCCCCCTGCCCCAGCCCGGAACCCCCTCCTGCAGCCAAACTCCCTCTCAGAGCCTGCATCCCACACCCCCTCCCATACCCCAATCCCCTGTCCCAGCCCTGAGCCCACACCCCACACCCACTCCTGCACTGCAACCCCCTGCCCCAGCCCTGAGCCCCCTCCTGGAGCTAGCACCCCAAACCCCCTCCTGAACCTCAACCCCCTGCCCCATCACTGAGCCCCCTCCTGCACCCAAACTCCCTCCCAGAGCCTGCACCCCCTCCTGCACCAGAGCCCCTTGCGCCAGCCCAGAGCCCCCTCCTGCACCCAAACTCCCTCCCAGAGCCTGCACCCCCTCCTGCACCAGAGCCCCTTGCACCAGCCCAGAGCCCCCTCCTGCACCCAAGCTCCCTCCCAGAGCCTGCACCCCTCACCCCCTCCCGTACCCCAATCTCCTGCCCCAGCCCTGAGCCCCCTCCTGGAGCCTGCTCCCCACACCCACTCCCGCACTGCAACCCCCTACCCCAGCCCTGAGCCCTCTCCATCACCCAAACTCCCTCCCAGAGCTTGCACCCCACACCCCCTCCTGCACCCCAATCCCCTGTCCCAGCCTGGTGAAAGTGAGTGAGGGTAGGGGAGAGCAAGTGGTGGAGGGAGGGGGGATGCAGTGAACAGAGCAGGCCTCAGAGAAGGGGCAGGGCAGGGGTGGGGCAGTGGCAGGGCAAGGGTGTTTGGGTTTGTGTGATTAGACAGTTGGCAACCCTAGGGCCAGCCCTACCTGTGCCATAATTAATCAGCTGATTCCCAGCCTGAGGGGGTAGAACTAAGAGGGTCAGTTCAAAGGCAACACATAGCGAGGCACATATGCAGGGTCAAGTGCCCCTCCCCAGACTGGCCTGCCTGGTAGGGAGAGGGGCTCTGTCCTTCTCTCCCTGCGTCTCCACCCCTACACATTCAGCTGCTCTCCCTGGCAGCCTGGTGGGGAGCGGGACAGAGCCGCTTATGTCTGAGAGAGCCTGGTTGGGAGGCAGCGGTGGTACATTCCCTGCCCAGGCTTAGCTGCCGGGGACAGGGGTCGAGCACGCCTGGGGGAAGGAAAGGGGGACTCAAGCTCGCTTCGCTGAGGGCTTTGCACTTCACTGATGAGGCTGCTGCAGATTGACCTGGCAAGCTCCGCATCTGATAAGAAGAAGATGACCTGGAATTTGTGTGTGGAATTAATTAAGGAGCCCTGTTGAAGAGGGAAATTGAGGCAGGTTACTGGCCAACCTGACCATGTGGGGACATTTGGGAGGTGACCTACCCCGTTACGTAACCCTATACTCCTAGCTATGCTATTACTAACCCCAGCAGTTAAAAAATCATGAGATTTATTTTTAATCATAAATTTTGGTTCCTTTTAATCTGCTTTCTGGTTTCTGAGCTTGCAAGATACATGCAGATCCCATTTTCAAGCTTTTCTGCTCATGCGGGGCTGGGGGGCAGGGAAGCAAGAAACTTACTTTAAAAACCTAAAATTTTCACTTAATCACAGGACTCCAGGAGCTGAGGCTTCTGGAAAATCACTAAATAGCCTGAGGCTCATAATACAATCCTGGGAGTGGGAAACAGGGTAGCTGGGCTAGACTACGGCTCTTTGGACATTGCTGGGACCTAAGAGTGTAACTGCAGGAACAGAGTGCTAGGCACAAGACTGTGGTACCCAGGCCTTCCCCCAGGCCAGCTTTAGGAAGCCACCCAGAGTGCTCTGCAGTGCTCCCGCCTGCCACTCACCTGATGCTGGAATGTACCATCTCACCCAAGCTGCAGGGAGCAAGGGAGGGTAAGTTCTCCCTTGGCTATAACAATAAAGAATCTGTCCCCCATAAGCAGGGAAGCTATATGGGATGTGGCTGAGTGGAGGCACCTGGCTCCCTCATTCCCTGTGGTGGTGCCTCCTTCACTAACTGAGCCTGGCTGGGAAACCCACAAATGCTTATTTGTTTGAACAGAGACTGGACTGGAGAGGGCACCCGGGCACTCAGCCTGAAGAACGCCGACTCTCAGTTGGACTGCCCCAGGGACCCAAACAAGAACTCTTATTGCACATTTTGAGCCGTCGCTGTGTAAGCACTTGAGGCCCAATCAGCACACTGCTGCAGCCTGTGTGACATCCTCAGGGCCATACAGGCAGTATATATATTGTGTGGATGCAGCCCACATAACACACAGAGAGCTGCACATGCAGCCCACAACAGTAAATAGGTTGAGAACCACTGACCTAGGGTATTTGCAACCTTTCCCCTTCCTGCCAGGCCTAGTAAAAACCTTTCCCTTAGCCATGTGTTTGAGCAGTTATTGGGACCCACCAGGGCTAGCACCTACAAGACCTAGCTGCTGATGCACCAACAGAGCTTGCATTCAAGATGCAGTACGTCAGATATGCTAGAGGCACCCTAGAGGGTTGAGGTAGAGAGTAACCCCGATAATTACACCACAGAGATGGGGAAAATTCCAGGCTCCTCCCCCATAGCCACTGTCTGCCCAGGGCAAGGACCTGCCTAAAGAGCACAGCTGGAGTGGGAGCTGCACCCAGGTATTTCTCCCCACCTGTGTGCTCAGGATGCTGCTGTGTGCAAGAGTAGGTGCTCTTGCTGCCCCTCTGGGGGTGAAGTCTGTCCCATAGCGCCAGCCCTGCAGGGATGGGGGGAGAAAAACAGGATCAATAAATTCTCCTTTTCTGAACAGGAATTGGGATGTGATGCGTTATATAATGTGCATGTTGGAATTCTGTATTTGTACAGTATGGTAGCTTGATTCATTACTGTGGTTTTTATTTTTCTTGCCATATAAGGTGTTGCTGATCCCACAGCATTTCACGTTCAAGCAGAGGTAACACTGAAAACTAACTTTTTTGCAGGCAGAGAGATGGTCTGCAATGAATTATTACCACTCACAAAACCACATGGTTAACTCAACTCATAATATTGTGACAATCTCTTCCACACTGAGGTGAGGTACTAGATCATTGCAGTGTATTTCACGATCTCATTTTGTAAACTGAGGAAATTTTATTACTGTAAATATAAGCTCATACACAGCTTCATCACCAGTAGATTTACTTTCCTAAAATTACTCACATTTTCTATCACTGGTTCAGTTCCACCAGTAGAAGCACTAGCATAATCAAGGTGCAGGCACCCACCAGCATTTTAAGCACCATGTTGTCTAGACCTGTTTGCGGCCGGCATAAGCTACCATGATGGAAACACTAATGAAGATGCACTGGTAGCAACAACTGTAGGAAACTAAGAAAAAAGTGTACTATAGACAGAGCCTTACAGAGAGGATAAGTAAAAATATGTAGATGGGGGACTGGGGAATCTGAACTTTTGATCTGAAAAAGGCTTGATGTAAAAATACTTAATAAGGACACATGGTATTGGACTATTTTGCATTTAAACTGTTAGGCATCACGAGTGGATTGCCAACAATATAAAATGTTATGTTTATTACAGCGTTGGTCTGAGTAACACAGATGAGTGAGTTAAGAAATGTGTTTTCTTTTCAGTGCACATGTATAACTCCAATTCAGGTTAATGGGAGTTAAATTCATGCAGTGACAAAATATACCCTGAAGCACTGAATAATTAATTTTATTGTGTTGAATAAATGTTTTTTAAATGCATAAATAAATACAAATTAAGATTCCCCCCCAGTAACATGAACTCCACAAACCATTAAACAGCTCTTCTCAGAAATTTTGCTATTTTGTATTATGATCTATGGATCATAAGGGAATCTCACAATGTTATTGGGATTATTTTCCACTGTAAGAAATTAAGCTATTGAAACTAACAAACTCTTAGAAATACAGGCCCAGATCCTCTGGTGTGGCTGGTTTTACAATTTGCTGACAACAGATTTTGGTGCTCAAGCTAGCGTAGATGGCCAAAAGAAAGTCACCTCAGTGCTGAGGGAGTCTTCTAGTGGTTTAACGCCAGTATTGCAGCTCTCACACCAAACTCCTCCTTTTCAGCCAGCAAGGTCCCTACTTCCTGCTGATCACTGGGGGTGTAACTTACAGGAATCCTGTAGGCTGCCCCAAGTTTCACCAGAGGGCTGGACCATTAGCAGGTCAGGCTCATGTTCAGAAGAGATCAAAGTTCAGTTTTGTACTTCCCTCTCGAAATGTGCACTCCTTGGCTGTAGCTGAAGCTCTGGGCCATAGTCTTCATCGACTCTTAGAAATGTAAAGCCAGAAGGGAACTTGAGAGGTCATCTAGCCCGTCACCCCATGATAAGGCAGCACCTAGTATACCTAGCCCATCTCTGACAGGTGGTTGTCCAACCTGTTCTTAAAAACCCCCAGTGATGGGGATTTCACAACCTTCGTTGGAAGCCTGTTCCAGTACTTAACTATCATTATAATTAGAAAGTTTTTCCTAATATCTAACCTAAGTCCCCCTTGCTGCAGATTAAGCTGATTACTTCTTGTTCTACCTTCTGTGGACATAGAGAACAATTGATCACCATCCTCTGTAACAGCCTTCAACATATTTGAAGATTATTATCAGGTTCCCCCAACTTCTGGTAGTAAGAGTGTTTGAGCCACAGAGATCTTCTTCAGATCCATCATGACCTGAGAAAGAGCTCTGTGTGGCTTGAAAACTTGTCTCTCTCACCAACATACATTGGTCCAATAAAAGATGTTACCTCACCCACCTTGTCTCTAATATCCTGGGACCAACACAGCTACAACTCCCTTGCATATATCAGGTTCCCTTTCAGTCTTCCTTTCTCAAGACTAAACATGCCTGGTGTTTTAACCTTTCTTCGTAGGTCAGGATTTCTAAAGTTTTTATTATTTTTATTGCTCACCTCTGGACCCTCTCCAATTTGTCCACCTCTTTTTAAAAGTGTGGTGCCCTAAACTGGACACAGTACTCCAGCTGAGGCCTCACCAGTCTCAACAGAGCAGAATATTTACCTACTGTGTCTTAGATATGACACTCCTATTAATACTCTACAGAATTATATTAGCCTTTTTCACAACTGCATCACTTTGTTGACTCATTCAATTTGTGATCCACTATAACCATCAGAATTTTTTTGGCAGTATTGCCTAGCCAGTTATTCCCCATTCTATAGTTGTGCATTTGATTTTTCCTTTAAAATGTAGTTTTGTACTTTAGTGAATTTAATTTTGTTGATTTCAGATCAATTCTTCAATTTATCAAGGTCTTTTTGAATTGTAATCCTGTCCTCCAAAGTGATTGCAAACCCTCTCCGTTTGGTGTCATCTGCAAATTTATTCTTTAGAATCTTATTTGTTTTTATTTTTTATAATTAGGACCATTGTCCAGAAACTCTTCTATTTAGCTTTTTGCAATGCTATTTCACTCTTTCATTTTAATGACAGATGTGTTATTTGAGATCAATCATTTTTCTTTCTCCATTATTCTAAAATTATACAGTATTTTGTCAATAATTGAAATATGGTATTTTCCCTGTTATAACCAAAGGTGTAAACATATCAAATGTCATGGGTGTTTGGGCATTTGCAAGTTGCAGCCAAGATCAGCAGCAGAAATTTCACAGTGATACAATCACTAAGAAGCAGCTAGTGAAGCTTATGGAAAACATTTGTGGAAGATACCAAGAATGGAGTACATGAGAAGGAGGGCTGACCACATAGTGCCTACAGTATGTCTGAAATTGGAATTGCAGTATTGTCCAAGACTCAAGGACGATGAATGAGAAAAAGAAATTTGACAGAATTCTTAGTTCTGACTGCCCCAGATGACTGAAGACTGATTTGGTAGGTCTGAATGCTCCTAAAACTCCAGATGAGGGAGCTCAGAATGCTGTATATTTAGCTGTTTTACCCTCTGATATTGATAGGCTCCATGGGCAGTTGATTAGTGAAAAAACAGTTCACATGTGGTGACTTTTTGTGTGTCAGATGCATATAAAAGTTAGATTATGAACTGGATTGTGGCCTAGGGTGGGTATGGAAGGGAGAGAACAAGGAGCTTCTTTATATCCTTTCCCTTCAAATTGCTCAGGGGCCAGGCACATTGACATTGGGGATTGCAAGTACTATGCTAATCTATTTCCAACCCCAGCATTAGAATCTCCAAAGGCATTGTGGACCAGAGACTTTCCCCTTTGCACCAGCTGGTGGAGCTGAGCTGTTGTGGGAGAGTGCCTTTTCAAAGTGTGCTTGGACTGCTGGCCCACATTTTCTCTGGGAATGCAGTTGCTGCATGTTTTTTTCTCACCCCCTTCACCTCAACACAGGCCCTGGCTTAAAGCCACAGTGTGGGTTAATGTTTGTAAAGAATTCAGTTTTGGACATGAATGTTGCTATATGAAAGGTAAATATTATTGGAGAATGCAACTAGACATTAATAGATTAACACTACAAGATATAAGTGATCAGATATTATCAGTGTAACCAGGTGTCCGTGACATGGCTTGATACCGATGTGTATATAAATTTGACATGTGATTATTTGTTTATTTTTAAATCATAAATACTGCTTGAGACTTACAATGTTTTATGTAAGCTATATCTCAAATTGTTTGGATTAACTTCTACAAAAATGTACAGAAGGGAAGTACAAAATGTGCATATGAATGAAACAAAGTTAAGTGGCAAAGCTGATGTACTGAGTTACTTGGGAGTTCAGTGCATCTATTATACAACGTTAGCTGTATCTGAAATAATATCTACTACAATTCAAGTCTCTAAAGTGTGTCCTTTTGCACCAGCTATTTTTCCTCCCAAAACCTGAGTGAACTTGGAGCTTATTAAAGTGTCATACTAAGATCTTTCAATACAATAGTCACAGTGAAATAGGCATAGTTTAAGTCTCCTTTAATTCATGGGATGTATGCAATGAAAAATTCTTTCGTGTAACATTTCTTGTCCACTCCTGTCTTTCTCTTGAGTCAAATGGATTTACCTAGTTGCACTGTGTTTTTGTTGTGTTGACAAATGGAGTCATTTATTTTTGCTTGAGAATTAAGCAAAGATTATTATATCTAAGCCTCTAGTATTCAAAGCCTAATGCACTAACTCAGCTAGTCACTTAGCATATATATCAGACCTAAGCCATCCTTTTTCATTTTTAATTTCAGAGAAGACTGAAAGGAGAACAATGTCACAGGTATACCCATAACCTAACTCACCCCAGTGCTCTGAGTTGTTTGTCAAGTTGCCCAGCGGAGATCAATTTGGGCTCCACATGCACTGACTTTCAAGCCCTGCTTATGATCAGATTAGACATGTTTGTAGTCCAAAGAGATTCTAACAAGGCATGACCAGCGCTTGTGAATGGGATCTAGTTATAGTAGAAGAGTGTTGCAGCCCTAGGCTCCCAGCTAGGCTAAACTATGGGTGTTCTAACCCTCTTTTTAGTTCCGTTTATACTAGTTACCAATCTGTGATATAACCTGGTTTGGCTACAGCTTGTTAAACATTGTCCCCTCTCCTGGATTCTGCTGCACACACTTTATAGCACTTCTGCTGAACTGATGCCCAAGGAATACTCCCTGCATTAGGGGTTTCCCTGGCCATTGTTGTGCTGGCACTTCCTCATGTAGAGACCTTGTAGGCAGTTGAAAGGTTGGGGACGTGCTGGAACAGGAGGTGATGTGGATCCATAAAGAGCTGTTGCAATACAAACAGCTTAAGTTAGAGTAGCCTTGGAGGCTGGTCTGACCTGTTATGGGATAGGTATGTCCCTGACTGGATCCTGAATTCTGGAGGTGCAAAGGTGACAGAAAGGCCACTCTACCCACTGCTCCTTCCTAGGCTTCACCACTTGCAAGGCGCTGCCTGTACTTGGCCTTTTTAGGCACTGTTGGCAAGCCAGTAGGCATCCAGCCTTATTGTAAGTAGTGGTTCTACACTTTTCTGTCAGATACCCCATCTCATAAGAGAGGCAGAGCCTCTTCTAGACTTGCTCTCCTCCTCACACTTCACTGTTGGGTTCTCAGAAATGTTCCCTTCAGCAAACCAATAGAAATGGCATTGGACTATTACTTTTTGTAGTGCTAACAAGGCCAATTCAATCAGGGTGGATGTGGCCCATTCCCAACAGTTGACAAGAAGGTGTGAGTATCCCTCTGTTGATATTCACCCTTTCTTGTCAACTGTTGGGAATAGGCCACATCCACGCGGATTGAATTGGCCTCGTCAGCAGTGCACTGACTCCCACACAGACACACTTGGTAAAGCAACTCCCACCTTTTCACCTGATGTAATATATATACCTGCCTACCGTATTTTTCATTCCATGCATCTGATGAAGTGGGGTTTAGTCCACGAAATCTTATGCCCAAATACATTTGTTATCTCTAAGGTGCCAGAAGGATGCCTCTTGTTTTCGCTGATACAGACTCACACAGCTACCCTTCTGAAACCGGACTCCCCAGTGATCGCTGTTTCCTTGTGCCGATTATGTCACTGCTGATCATTTCAGCAGGCGCCGTTGCTGTTGCTTGTGTTACAGGAACAACGCCCCTCTGCATAGGTGGCCTTGGCACCTGCTCCGCAAGATGCACTACCCACCGCAGAGCAAGCGGGCGTGAGCGATCGGCGCTGGGAGCGGCTTGAACGAGCGCAACCCCGCAGCAGCGTCCCGAGGGGCGACCCCGCCTTTGCGTGCAGCGGAACGAGCGGGGGCGCTCGGGTCCGCTGCGCTTCCCTACCTTCGCCGGCAGGTGGCGCCAGATACACAGCCAGGCTACCGGAATGTACCACTTACCCTGGCCCTCCGGGGGGGGAAGGGTAATACGTCCCAATGTAATCATCATGAATCCGGGCAGCTCCACATCCCTGACAGCGGGGAAGGAGGGAGGGGGACGGTGGACAGGACTTCCTCATTTCCGGCGGCTGAGGTTTCCCCCTCCCCAGTCCAGGATGGTATTGCCCGAGCTGGCCGCCGCGGCGCCGCCCGGGCTGGGCAGGTAGGCGGGTCCTCGAGCTCAGGAGCGAGACCCCGCCCTGTTACCATAGAAACGGAGGGACTCCCCCCCTCGCGGTGGCCCCGCCCCGGACACGGGCACGGACACGTCGCTGGGAAGAGGCAGCAGCAGCAGCA
This sequence comes from Chelonia mydas, assembly GCF_015237465.2. Taxonomy (NCBI): domain Eukaryota; kingdom Metazoa; phylum Chordata; order Testudines; family Cheloniidae; genus Chelonia; species Chelonia mydas. The sequence goes on along the minus strand of NC_057849.1, from coordinate 159,727,489 downwards.
GCAGCGTCCGCGCCCGGCCGGAGCCGCCGCCGCCGCCGCCTTGCCAGGTGGGTCCCCGGGGCCCCTGCGCCGCCCCACCCCCCACCGCTCTCCCTGCTGCCCCGCCGCTTCCTCCCGCCGCCCCGGCCGGGACCCGCGGGGAGAGCGGTGTGTGCCCGCCCTCTCCCCCCCGCCAGCCAGTGCGGGGGTGAGTGTGAGAGCTGTGTGTGTGCAGTCACGTGTGTGCAGTCAATTGTGTGCAAAGGGGGCTCGTGTGTACAGGGGAGTGTGTGTGTGTGTCTAGGGCATCTCAGGTGTGTGTAAAAAGAACAGGCGGACTTGTGGCATCTTAGAGGCTAACAAATTGATTTGAGCATAAGCTTTCCTGAGCTACAGCTCACTTCATCGGATGCATTCAGTGGAAAATACAGTGGGGAGATTTATATACGCAAGGCGCAGCCCCATGCTCTGGGTCTCGCTGTGCCTCCAGTTGCTAGAACAGGGGCTGGATCATCCGGTAATTGCCCTGTTCCCTTCATTCCCTCTGAAGCACCAGACGCTGGGCGCTGTGAGAAGACAGGCTATTGGGCTAGATGGACTATTGGTCTGATCCAGTAGGGTCATTCTTGTGGGTGGGTGTGTATACCTGTGTATGAGAGGCAGGGGATCTGTGTGTCTGGGTCCGGGAGGGAGGATGTACACGCCTGTTCTAGTGCAGACTGTCTGAGATGCTGCAGCTCACACCCTCTCCTCCCTGCAGCATTGGCAGGCTGTTGTAACAGCTGTGGTCTTTGCCATAGTGCCTGGCTATTAGATGCTGTGGGGGCCCTGTTTGCTGCATAGATGCTGCAGGGTTTCCTCCTCCGACGGTACCCATTGGCTTAGGGTGAACTTCTGCCCAAAGCACGGTGTCTAGTCTGGCACCTGGGAAAAAGGAGCCCCTGATTCCTGGTGAGCAAAAGTGCCCTGCCGTCTGCACAGTGATGCATGGTTGGAACTTGGCATATACACTGCATTGTCATTATTAATAGGGGAAATGGAAAGAGAACAGAGAAACTTAAACCAAGTTATGGTGTGTTTGGACAAAAACCTTCTTGTTTATCAAGTAAATGTTTATCTATAGGCATCAGCCACAAATATTAAAGGTACATCTCAGGTTAAAAGTAATATTTTAAAACCAAACATATTTTCTTGTCTCTGTTTCATCAAAGATAGATAAAAATGGGAGGAAATGTCTCAGTTACTTTACATAATTTATTCAGTCTATGTACTTTTTCATTGATCTTATCTTTAACTATGAAAACAGCCTGGTCAAATTTCACTTTTATTCATCAGTGCTGGGGTGTTTAAATGACAAAAGCTTGCTTTTAAATGAAATCATAGAGATTTTGATTTTTAATATGATTGATTTTTAAAACTTTTTTTTAATGTAATCTACTGTGTCGACACAGTAGATTAAAGTAAAGAGCAATACAGTGAGGTAGCAAGAGATTAAAGTAAAAGAATAGAGAATTCATAAGGAAATAAAACTAAAGCCTTTACTCCAGTATATTAGATTCTAAAGTAAGATAATTCTGAAACTAGTAAATGATGCAAAACATGGATCATTTAATACTTTTTTTCAACAATAGTCTTATAATGAAACAGTTGGATATGTCTGATACAAAACAAAAGCACAAAAAATGTCAGTTAAGGTGTTACTCCAATAGTGAGCACATCAGTATAGTAATAAACTCCACATCCTATTGTGCCTACAGGTTGAAGTATAGTCCTAAGATTTGTCACATTAATCTTTAATATTTTAAGGTAGGATTTATAGAGTAAATTTTAATGTATTAGTTTACAAATTAAAATGGGGCTTTCTAGCAATGGAATGTGGGCTTTAGGGTCACCAATAAAAAGTATTATTTAATTACTTGTTGCTGTCAGAATATTTTCTTGTATAATACAATCTTGCCTTCATTCAAATATTATTTTGCAGTTATTAAAATTGAATGTAAATTTGTTGACATCTAGCTACACAACTCAAATTGACTTTAGAAGTCAATAACAGGAGTAAATAACATTTCCCTATTTATTTTCTCCACTAGACACCTTACTGTGCTTTTGGATAAATACCCTTATTATTTCTGAAATTGACATGCATTGTGGAGGTACTTTATATAGGATGAGAGTGTAACTACTAAACATTTAAGTACAAAAATGGATTATTGATGGCACATGGTCCATTGCGAGAAATAGGTACATCTTTATAATTTGAAAATGATTTGTGATTCCATGAAAATCAGTCACTGTTAAATGTGTTTATAATTTGATCATAAAGTGTTCGTCTGAATAAATTCCAATCCAAATATACTCAGACGCAGTTTTATACCAGGAAAATTGTGCAGTTCTGCTGGTATAGCTGTGTCCACGCGAGGTGTGTTTTGCAGGTATAGCTATTATTTGTAGTTTGTATTTTCTATATTACCTCAGAGTACAGTGACACTAGGATGCAGGACTAGTCACAATTAGTATAGCAGTGCAAGTACCCTGATTCTAGTAGTTAAAGCTGGCATTGCTATGTTTAGCATCACTCTAGACAATTCTAACTTATAAAGCATGTAATACAATGAGAGAGAGAATTGGGCCTGAAAAAGGTAAACTCTCTTTTAAAAAAAAAAAAAAATTGGCATTCTTTATTTTAAGTAATAATAAATAAAGTTGCTTGCATACTATAGATCTGTGGGGTTATCTACACTTAAAACGTTACAGCTGCCTCACTGTAGCATTTCAGTGTAAACACTAGCTACACTTATGGGAGGAATTCTCCTGTCAGTGTAGGTAATCCACCTCCCTGCTGTCTACATGGGGCTTTAGATTGGCTTAAATATGCTGTTCAGAGGTTTGGATTTTTCACACTCCTGAGCAACGTCATTTTGCTGACCTAATTTTCTAGTGTAGACCAGGCCCAAGTGTCATAGTCGTAGAATTTAAGGCCAGAAGGGACTACCAGATCATCTAGTCAGACCTCTTGTATATCACAGGCTACAAACATAACCCAGCAACTGAAATTAGACCAAGGTATTACAACTCTCAGACTAAACTGTTATGTGCCATAGGCAAAGGATGGGAGGGACCAAGTTGCACCAGTGCCCATGGCCCCTGCAGTGGCAGGGACTTGATTAAGTGAGAGATACCCAGATGAATCTAGCAAGCAACCCACATACATATGCTCTAGAGGAAGGTGGAAAAACCCTTATGGCATTGCCAATCTGATCTGGGGGAGAATTCCTTCCTGACCCCCACATATGGTGGGTGATCAGTTGGACTCTGAGCATGTGAACAAGAACCAGCCAGCCAAGCACCTGAGAGAGTGAATACTCAGTACTTCCTCAGAGTACCAGCCTTCCCTATCCAGCGTCCTGTCTCCAGCTGGCTATCTCTGATGCTTCAGAGGAAGGAGACCATAAAACAGAATATGTTGAGGTGGAGTAGAGGGAAATTCCTTCCTGACCTCTGCAGGTGATTGATTGAAGCCCTGAAGCATGAGATTTTTAGGAACATCTGACTTGATTCAGAAGAGACACTCAGAACTGCTGAGCCCTGTCTCCCCCTTCTCCCCCTCACCCCCCCGTTATCACAAGCAACCCTATTGTACAAGCCCACTCTCAAATTTTTCCAGTCATAAAGTACCACTGCTGAATAGATAGATTTGAAACAGCATATGTCAGAGATCACGAGGGAACTTTTAAGGTGCAAGAGCAGGGTCCACATGGAGAGCTAGTACACAGCACGCTGAAGTGTTGTAGATTTATATCCCAGCTTGCTGCGCAGTAAGTGTATGTCTAGACATAGCCTGGATGGATGTCAGATAATTTTGCTTTTTAACTTCTTAACTGATAGTGAGGTAGTAACCACATCTTTCTTCCTGTTTTCATGCATTGCTATTTGAGGATTAAAAATGGGTTTGAAAGATGAAATATAAGTAAGTTGTGTTATAGTTTCAAGTGTTTGTTCATAATTTGTCACTTTCTAAGGCCATATATTCATTGGAGAGGGGAAGAAAGGGTGTATTCTTAACTCAACCTAGTTAATTCAACATAAAATCCTAGAGAAAACCAGGTAGTTTGTAGTTTTGATGTGTGTTAACAGGTTGGGTTACAGCTCCACCAGCTAACATGTGAAAATTACAGATTGCCTGGTCTTCTCTATCACCAATTAAGGAAAGACCTTTTTTGTAGTGAAGACGAGGCCTAACGTATTCACTGTCTAGAAACTTCATTAATGCAGAGCTAATATTGACTGGTGGTGCCATTACCTTTCCAGAATGTTGAATGCACTTGTACTTAAAGCTCTGCTGGTGGAGGGGAAAGGCTTTATCTTTGATGGAGGGAAGAATAGAACTTGTCCCTTAACTACCAACATTTTAAAGAATAAGTTGATTAGAATTGTTTTCAGATACAGATTTATTTTAATGACTAAAATAGGAGCCTCTCACTGAACATTTTTTAGTGAGTTTGTCAGTATTGCCAATCCCAGCTGTTTGAAACGTGAGTCAGGAGCCCCAGAACTATGAGATGGGTCTAAAAATCATGAGATTCTAAAAAAAATATGTTTTATGTTCTTTCAACTTACTTCTGGTTTTTGAGCCTTTGGTATGCACTCAGGTAATATTTTAAGGCTTTGTTCTACAACCATGAAGACTCAAAACTTTTTTTAAAAAGTGAGAACTGATATTCTCACTTTGCACAACTCCAGGAGCTGGGATTTTAAGAGAAACACTAAATATTATGAGACTTGAAATAAAATCATGCAAATTGGCACATAGTAGAAAATCATGCTTTAGTGTGAATTTTTAACTTTCTGTTGCTGCAGGTAATGCCATCGATTACTATAGCTGAAAAAGTAGGAAAAATATCTTCCTCTCCCTCCCTTATTCGTCCCCAGTTTATTTACTTTGTGTATAATGAGTTCTTCTGTGTGGTCACTCTCCCCTACTGGTACTGTATAAAAGAATCACATAGACGTAGGAGAGAGCATTTCTAAAAATAGGAAACTGTGACTGAAAAACCACGAAAGTTGGCAATGGGAAATTGGTGTCATGCCTTAAATTACTTTTAACTCAGTTTTTTAAATTAAATAAATTGTTTACAGTTCCCTTTCAAACATGTCTGCATACTTACTACACCCTTGCAATCTTTGCAGGTGTAGGCTTTGTCAATATTTAATTCTTGGTTAATTTTTCATAACAGTGTGTATTCATTTTAGTTTGCCAGGTAGTTTTGGCTTGCTATGAGAACCTAAGATGGATCCAGAAGAGCAGGAGCTGTTCAGGGACTACAGATACAGAAATTATTCTTCAGTGATTGAAAAAGCTTTGAGGAACTTTGAATCTTCAAGCGAATGGGCAGATCTCATATCTTCACTTGGCAAACTCAATAAGGTATTCTATCTTGGAAGTGTTTTTGTTTTGTTTTGTTTTTATTAGGGTTACCCTTTGTTGCTGGCTTTGAGACTAGGACAGCTAAAGATCTCTTTAATAATGTGTCAAAGCCCAGAAAACAACGTGGGGAACAATTATAGGTTGACAAAATAGTGGGAAGTTTGTTTTTAACAAACAAAAACAAAAAATCCCAAGGGCTTTTTCAGTTGATGCAGCTATTACTTCTGGGGGAATTCTGCATCACTGCGTGTGTGCAGAATTCTTGTCCATTGCAGAAATGACTTTCTGACAGGGAAGCTTCAAGAGTGGTCACATGCCCTTTCCCAGGAGCAGGGCGTGTCATTTTGGGCGCCTGGAGCAGCCAGCGGAGAGGTAAATTGTGTGGCTGGGTACGCCCTGACTGGGGCCAGTTAAACCAATCCGCCCAATCCCTGTGCATCCAGACCCTCTATACCAGACACACACCCGCCAAGCCTCACCTGGAGCCCCACGCTCCTGGCTCTACCCAGCCCCACCTGGGGCTCCTACCTTGCACTGAGCTCAGCCGATAGTTCTGACTCAGGGTGGGTGAGGAGTTCACTTCCCCTGCATGGAATGGCCAGGACCAGGTAGACTTACCCCCAGAAACCTCTCCTGGCTCCGCAACCCTCCCCTCTTGCTTCCTGCCCCCATCACTCCTCAGCCATGGTGGGGAGAGGAAATTGTATGGGGAGCTGCTCCCTTGTGTGCCCAACCCTTGTGCATTTGGACCCCTTGCACCCGAACCCCCACCCCACCTAGCCCCACCTTCTCTGCACCCAGCCCTCCCTGCCAAGCCCCACTCCCCCTGCACCCAGACCTCCACCCCTGCACCCAGATCACCGCCTGCTGAGTTCCCCACACTCAAACCCCTATCGTGACGAGCTCCAGCCCCAGCTGCCTGGACCCCCACCCCACTGACTCCAACCAGGCGCACCTGGACCCCCACCTCACCAAGCCCTACTCCCCCAGCATCTGCACCCCCCCACTGACCTCCCCCACCGAGCCCTATCCCCCCCCTACACCCACACTCACCCTGCTGAGCCTTAACCACCTTCACTTGGACCCCCATGCAGAGTCCCATTGCCCCAGAACCCCGCAACAAGCCCTGTGCATCCATATTTCACCTGGACTCCCGACCGAGCCGCCTGGACCCGGATTGCCCCACACCGAACCCTCTCACCCCACACCAACCCCCTCCACACTTGGATCTTGCCAGGCTGCACCTGCCTGCCCACATCTGGTGTGCCTGGTATGGAGGGGCAGGGCCTCAGGGTGTTTCTGGGGCAGGCCCGGCCCTTGCGCTGTGTCAGGATCAGGTGCAGCCTCACCACCAAGTCTGTCTTGGGAGGGGGCTGCAGGGTGATCTCCCACCTCCATGCAGCCAGTGGACTGTGCTCCCCACTGCCATGCTGGAGCCTCCACATTTATTTATTGACAAATAAAATTTGCAGATTTTTAAAATATTGTGCTCAATTTTTAATTTTTTGGTGCAGAATTCCCTCAGGAGTAAACTATTGTAATTTTTATATACACAGGAGGAAGAAGATTATCTGTATATATAGGAGGAGAAAATGAGAAATCTGTGTATCTCATTGCAAGGGATACAGTTGAAGCGGGTGTGGAAACTGCAGATCTCCAAGTTCAGATGTGTCCACAAAAGCCCCCAATGTAGATGCAGTTATACTAGCAAAACTGCACATTTACTAGTATAACCTTCTTTGGCTACATTGTGTAAACCTTACTAACAGATCTCCACAGCTGTGCAAAACGTGGAGTTAGTAGATTTACTAACTGCCTTCAGTGTGTACTGTCTTCAGAAGAGAGAAGTTGGATGGTGCTACCTGGGCTGCATGAGTTATCAGTTATACCCTCGCATCCTCGGCAAACCTTCATCATTTTTTTGGACTGATAGGCTAGTCCCTGCTAGAGAGAGAGGTTGAATGGAGTGGCCAGGAGAACTTGGGACTTTCAGACAGTTCCACTGATCATTTCCAGATGTCACTGGGCACTTGCACGTGGAGGGAGATGAGCTCTGATCTTTTACCTTGGCTAGTCTTGCTCACTGGGGCCAGCTAACATCTACTAGCTGAAAACTCTTGCTGAGATATGTAACTGACAAAACATGCAGCAGTATAGTGCAAACCAAACAAAAAGCTTTTATCTGTTACGTCAGTCCATCTGCCCTGGTATTTTTTAGACTTAATCTTCTTAGGGTTATAAAAATTGCTATACCAGATCATACCAGTGGTTCCTCTAGTCTTGTATCTTGTCTGAGGCTATAGACTATACCAGATGCTTCAGAGGAAGGTCCAAAACACCTATTGATGGAAAATTACGAAATAATCTGCTTGTAAGGAAAGTTTCCTCTTGCCTAAGCAGTTACTAGCTGTCTTATGCCTGAAGATAATTATTAATTACTGTTTAGTTCCAGGAGTGCTCATGGAGTGTCTGGTGTTTTCCTTATATAGGCAGTGCAGTGCCCTGGGCAGGGATTTTATAACCTAAAGACACATAGCAGGTAGTGCGGAGGGAAGCAACAAATATTGCTGTGTTAATAGATGTATTTTTAAAATGGACGTGAAAATGTATACTCCGTTATACTCCATGAGCATGACAGTGTTGCTTAACAACAAGTTTCTTATAGGCATCGTGACAGGTGGGCCTTCAGGAGGAACTCAAATGTGAAAAGAATGGGGAGCTTTGCTGACAAGCTCAGGGAGATCCTTCCTGCATAATGGGTAGCATGAGTGATGGCAAGGAGATGTTTGGGAGAAGCATCAGAATTAATATCTCTTAACTTTTTAATCTTCTCTTATTTCATGTAGTTATCAACGTTCTTATATTTTGATTGATTTAGATTCTGTTAAGCTCTTGGCTTCACGGATTTTTGCAGTAGTGAATTCCACAAGATAATTGTGGGGGTGGGTGTATAAACTTGTTGCCATTCAACTTCATTGTAATCTCCATTTCTTCTTGTACTAAGAAGGTAAGCTGGTGCCTGTAGGGATGAGGGGTAAAGGGAAGAAGAAGTAGCTCTCCACTACCCCTCCTCCAGCTTCGTGGCTGTGGTGAAGCAAGGAGAGAAAAGAGCTCTATGCTACTCTAGCACTCTTTTCCACCCCCTGCTGTTTTTTTTTTTTTTTTTTGTGTGCTTCTCCTCTGTGAATATCTCCAATGTCTCACTCTGCTGCTGCTTAGTCTTATCAAGCAGTAGCAGCATGAAGCTGATGTGGTTCTTTGCAATTTCATTGTTGCCCCCAGGGTTCTGAATAGCAGCAGTGAAGCCGACTAGACTTCTGTTCATTTTAATCCATTGCTGCTTGACAAAACTGCAGCAGTGGTACTAGAGGGGTCTGCAGACTGAGAAATACAGCACTACCTCATTTAATGTTCTTAATACGCTTATTGCAACCGTAAGGATTAGAGATCACTGTGACAATACTGCAACCACGTGCAGTAGTTTTGGGCACCATGTTGTATTTTGTTTTAATGCGTGAATGTGAAATAGCCATTATATTGAGACGGGCCAGACGTTATTAGCTGTAGAATATTCATAGCCCTTGGTATCAGTGTGAGTGATATGTATTTGTGTGTTTTTAAGGGGGGGAGGTGCTTTGAAGCTTGGCCTGGGGAGTTATGGGAAGGACTGATTTTACCTGTTTTCAGGAGACTGGGGGACAAAACAAGTTTTGTTTTTTTTTGTTGTGTTTTTTTTTAATAAAAAGATGACTTTAAACAGACACTTTGATTTTGATTCCACAAATGGACAAAACTTTCTGTCCAAGAGGTAAGACTTCAACCCTTGCTGAAGGGTTAGAAGTAGGGTGACCAGACAGAAAGTGTGAAAAATCAGGACGGGGTGGGGCGTAATAGGCGTCTATATTTAAAAAAAAAAAAAAAAAAAAAAAAGCCCCAAATATCGGGACTGTCCCTATAAAATGGGGACATCTGGTCACCCTAGTTAGAGGGAATGTTGGTCTACCAGATGCCCCAAGTGAAAGATGGGCGATTCCTGGTGTGTTTAGTGAGCATTAAAATCCTTTTATTGTTTGTTTTTTTTCCTTGTGATGCTTTTGCCCTAAGAATAAGTGTGCTTGTTTAGAAAGAGCTTTACCGGTAAATCACACCTTTCATAGTCCTTGGAGAGAAAGCTCATCCTAGATGCTGGCTTTAAGGCAGACTGGGTTGCTGTGGATATCACAGAGTATGTCAGGCAGTTGTGTGGCCTTAAAATCCCCTGTCAGAAGGGAGTAGGACCCTGCGCATAGTACAGGTGACAACTGGAGGTCTGAGACCTGACTAGGTGCTCCTGGAGTGGACCCTGGAGGAGCAGTATAGGTGCAGTTGCCCTGAAACGGTGAGAATTCATTTTTTATAATGAAAGCTTAAAGTCTGTGGAAATTGGTGATTTATGACCCCATGATTGCCAGGGAAGACTTTCCATTTGTCACTTACAAGTGGATTTTTCAAGCACTACTGTAGAAAATAATTTACTATGTTTATAAAAGGTCTATTCCAAATACATGGAAGTGGAGGATGGAAGTGGACTGTGTTAATTACCAAAAATTAAATATTGACACATTCGTCAGTGTTTTAAAGACTTGCTTTGTTTCGTGGGAAAACTATGAAAAACATTTCAATTATAGATAAGTCTCCATGTTTCTCTTTAGCATGAAAATGGGATCTTTGTTGCTTAGAATTTCATGTGTTCTTTCTCCTTATGTATCACTTGAAAACATAATCCTTGTTTGATGTAAGTGCATTTCATGGGATTTAAACAGCTTATTTCCTATACTGTGGATGCACAGTACGACCAGACTTAAGAGTCCAATTAAATTTGAGTGTTATAAAAATAAATCCTGTATCCTTATTCCCTTAATCTATTTTGTATAATCGAAATATACAAGGTCTTGTGGAAAGATTATTTCACAGCAGTGATTTTGACAAACTGTTCATGAGACTTTTATACCTTTTTAGTCCACTATGTATTTTTAGAAATAAGGTTATTCTTTTCTCATTCCTATTCTCGAGTAGTGCTTTTACCAGCATTTTTATTGTCTATATACACGTGTGCGTTAACTGCTAGGAAAATATTGTTTTGTTGCTAACTAACAAAATGAATGCCAGTATTTAGAATGTTCAGTACAGATTGCAGTGTACAGGGTTTGGTAATCCTTTTTTTTTTTTTTTTTTAAATAGTCCTGGTGCCAAAATGTAATTGTGGTATTGCAGATTTTGCCTTTGTGTGCTAACAGAATGGGGTGAGGTTCTGTAAAGTTACTGCTGATAGAAGCTAACAGCAGTTTTTGTCTGGAAACTGGTGCTGGTTCATTATTTGTAGGCATATCAGTAAAGTTAGTGCTTTTAACATACACGCTCATAGCCAAAATATCTTTAATTAAATGATCTAAATTGTGTTATGCAGAGTTAGGGTTGCCCAATGATAGTTTGTGCCCTTCGAAAATGTAAAGTTCAGCAAAATTCAGACTTCTGAAAACCAGGAAATACGAGGTATTTTACAATGTAAAATATCCATCCAATCTTACCTCTGTCCCCTGGAACTGGCAAGAGCCACTGGGATCTATCTGCATGCATTCCAGCTGCAGTCCCCATGTTAGGTGTAGCTGTGCTGGTTGGTACAGATGTGTTTGTGATATGAGGAGATCTGGGGTTTGGTTTGAGGAGCATCACAGAGCTGTCATTGAGATGATGTGAGGAGATGTGTGATCAAAGGAAAGAGGTGCATGTGTACGTTGAGGTTCCAGTCTGGCATCATTTCAATATGGAATTGTGTAGGCTGTGTCAGGAGAAGGGCCCTGGGGTGATCTTGCTATGGGTATTGTCAGTAGTGATGAGATAGGAGAGCAGTCTATGGATTTAATGGTGGGTAGGGGAAAGCATAGGTTTAGGTGGTATCCTGTGTGCATGTGTGAAGGGGGTTGTAAATTGTTAAATTTAACAAGTTTGGTATTCTTTCAGGGGAGTAGGCACAATGTTTGCACTTAGGGCAGGTGTAGAGAGCAGCCGTCCAGTACAGTAAAAAGGCAGAGTATGTGTATGTGTGTTATGGTATTTTGTGGCATCTGTCAAAGAGGGCATACTTCAGGTTACGTGTGTGTTTTCTTTAAGTCTGTATTTCCTGGTTTTCAGCAGTTTGAGTTTTGATAAACTTCTGATAGTTTGTGGCCTTTTAAAACAAGAAAAGGCAACCTTAACTCTGTGTTAATTAAGCTTTTTGCAATTTAATTTCCAGGGTTGGTGAGGGGGGATTGTTTTTGGGTTTTTTTTGTTGTTTTTTTTTTGGATAAACGTATATTCATAGAAGTTAGTGGCCATTTAGGCAGTTGTAGTTCTCACCTCAGTATGCAGTTGATATGCTACTGTGGCTGGATAGTATTCAAAAGACATAACTTTTATACAGTGCTTTTCACCAATAGATCTCAAAGAACTTTATTTCACCTGTTTCCCATATATAAATTGGGAACAAGGAAGTGACTTGACCAAGGTCACCCAGCAGGCCAGTGGCAGAGACGGGAGTAGTCATCTCCATGTGATGGTCTCAGCTAAATGAGAACCCCCCAGGGAGATGAATACAACCTGAAATAGCCACTCTGAGATGTGTGATCTGCTTGATTGGAGAGACTCTGATGTGTCAAGCATGCCCATTCTCAATTCCTCATCCCAGTGTTAACAGTATGTTCTTGGTACATGCTCCAAGCACGTCTGTTCCCACCTCCTCACCCACAAGGACATTACTTCTCCAGATCCTGGCTCCCATGGGGACAGAGACCCCCAGATCACATAGATGTAAGGTGTGGGGTTCAGACCCCCTCCCAAAAAGGCAGGTCCCCACAGAACATGGCTCACATGATGGGGGTCAGACCACCATAGATGGGCAGGGCCCCTTGGATCCTGGCACACACAAGAGGGCAGGGACTGAGGTTCAAACACTCCCAGAGGGGCTGGGACCCCCAATCCTATGGAGGGATAGGAAGAGGGACTCCCTAGAAAGTTAACACCCCCCCGAGAACCTGGCTTACATAAGGAGGGGCATAGAAGGGGGTCAAACTGCTATACATGGGTCCCCAGATCCTGGTGTGCACAAAAGGGGAGAGTGTAGGGCTCACAGGCACTCTGCTCCTATTCCCTGCCCCCTTCCCCTTGTCACTCACCTTCATGTCTCCTTCCCAATGTCCCTCCCTCTCACCTGAGGCCCCACCCCTTCACCCCCTTCCTCCTCCTCCACCCTCTACAATGGCCCTCCCCTGTCAGCAAGCACATTTAATTTTGTTTTACAAAAATACTTTGTTCTCCAAAAAATTAAAAAACAAAACCCCCACAATTCTGATGGAGATGGATTTTTAGCAATACATCTTCTGACCTCTTCCAGATTTTTGCATGAGGTGGGACTCAGGCTCACACTGGCTGGGTAGGTCAAGTTCAAAGGACTACTGGTTATTCTCTTAAGCCATCCAAGCCGCTTAAAACTTTCAAGGCTAAAAACCCTGTTAACTCTTCTGTCCACACATGCTCATTCGTTTGGTGCAACATCAAGAACTTCAGAGGCTGATGATCCAAACTAAAGAGCTAAAGTCTTTGGTTAATAGCATTGTATCTGATTTTCTCCAAAGGGCTAGTGAGTGGCATGAACCCTGTTGGGGTAACTCTCAGGTGTCTGAGATCCTGGTGTGATGATCTCAGCCCTTGTTTGATCTCTCTCTGGGCAGCAAAATTCATTGCCAGAACATGTCAGCTTTAAGAAAAGCTATATCTCAGGAACCTTATGCTCAAATGGCCTCCAGTTTGGATCACTGACCAAACCCCGAGGTTCATCTGATAAGCCACACAAGAAACACGAAAGTGGTGTGGGTTTTTTAAAGAGGCTTTCTGCTTTTGGAATGTCATATCAAAACTCAAAAAAAAAAAATATTTAAAATTTGTATCAAGTTGCCCTCAGGGAGAGGCAGGGATAGCTGGTGGTGGTAGTTGTTTTTAGTAGTAAATACTCTCAAAGGCTCCATTTCAGGTTGCAACCCATTATGCTGGGTTCTGTACAAGCATAAAAAGAGAGAATCCTTGTGCTGAATGGCTTATGGTTGTGGAATTTGCCAAACTCTTCTCACTGTTTCTTATTCACCCTGCTCTTTGATTCAATAACTCTTGATAGATCCATTGGGAAAACCATTTTGGCTCTGGTTGACCAGACTACCAATGAGTGCAGTTGGTAAGCTAGCAACAGAAGCTTCACAGCGGAGGTGGATGATGGTGATTGTTGTTCATGTGCACATTTCTGCATGTGAGCTGACAGCAGCAGAATCTTCAATTACTGATGGGAGGTAGGGTGGAGAATTTGGCTAGCATTTCCCCCCATCCACCCTATAGCAATGGTGCTTCCTCTGTATTGGTAAAGTATATTGGAACAATAACAGAACCTATAATGTTTGAGCTCCATGACTAATACCTCTACCAATTGTGCAATGCTAGGGTGACCTCGGATTTAGAATATGCTACCATACATAAAGCTGAATAAGTTTGGAAGGAAGGGGAATTGTTGTGGCCACTGGTGATATTTTTACTTGAGCCGTGGGGGGGGGGGGGCAGAAAGGCTGGCGCAAAATGAGGCAGAACTTCGGAGAGACAGAAGGCAAACTCTTCAGAAACAAGCTCCTTTTCCGTGGCCTTGTAGGATCCCCTCCAACAAGCCTTTCAGTTAGTAATGCCTCAGGAAAGGGACAGGAAGTGACAGAACTTATGCCCCACGCTTCCGTCCTACCCTCCATTTATTTTCTTGCAGGAGTAACACTGACTGCAGGCATAAATCTTCCACCATCCCTAGTTGGATATAATCTTTTCGATATGGCAGCATAGGCAAAGTCATCTTTCTCACTTGCTCCCCAGCAGGTATAAGTTTTTCAGTGCCAGAACATGTGCCTCACCTCTTCCTGGTCACAGCGTACACATTTAAGTTCTGCCATCAGAACTAGTTAGCTCACAAACACTGCAAACCTACTCCAACTAAACTGACAAAGGTTAAAGCTTACAGAAAATCATCTTACACTGATTGTACTCAGACAACGGTGATGGCTAGACATTAAGCATCTAGATAGAAGATACCATGTTTCACTGTTTTTTAAAATGGTTTCTAAAGAGAAGAAATTCCAAAACACACAATCATATGTATTTTATAGTTCAAGAAATAATATAAATACTGTAATACAAGCATTTCTAATCAGTTTTGAAGCAAGGTTAAAAAAAAGTTGGAAGTGGGAAGAATCAGTTTTCCTGGAAAGATTTCTGAAAGCCCCAAATATGAAGGTACTGGGACAGGTTGTAAATACATACTCTGAGAACATTGTAGTAAATAGTGCCATCCTGAACTCTGTAAAAAGGATCTTGTAGAGACCATTTAGGCTATACTCCTGGCTCCTCTGAGATCCTCATGAGGAGGCTGTGATGAGCAAGCCCACATTCTTCAGGTTATAGCAATATTATGGCTCCTCTGAGAGATGAGGGAATCATAGACAAAGACACAAATACTGTAGCTTGAAGACGAGATTAATTCTATATAGGAAGCATTCCACTGTTGCCTTTTTTACAGCTCAGGGCAGCAGCACCTGTTTCCCAGTAGTGGTCCAGCCCCCTTGCCCTTGCCTTACTTGGGTGGAGGCCAGTGCTGCTCTCCTTCGTGACGTGTATTCCCAGGGTAAACAGTTCCCTGCCTTTGCTGTTTTGTTCTCTGCGAAAGACAGTCTGCCTAAGCAGGTCCCTTCAGAGATAGTTAACTGGGTAATAGTCACAGTTATAAGTTATATCACTATTCTTTCAAAGCAAGCATATTTTATTCTTAAGGTAAAAGCAATACACAGAAAACATTTAAAATAATAAAAGAACCTACACCGTGCTAATAAGCTTACTAGAGATCACCCTAACTCTAACATGGGCTCTGGCAGGAGCAGTCCTTCAGAACCCCACCCAGGGGTTTTCTTGTGGTTTCAGGTTCATCATAGCTTCAGCTCAGAACAAGAATCCAGTCTTATCGGGCCTTGGTCGGACAAAGTCTTTCCAAACCTTCCCTAAGGATTGGGGCCCTCTGGGGACCAGTCTGTCTGCTTGCTGAATCAGAACAAAAACCTGGAGTCAGTTTAAACTTAAATTACTTATCCCAATGTCCTTTCTTTGTCAGTTGATCTCTAGTCTAGAGAATCCGGTTTGAAGCTTCGAAAGGTAATCCAGCCAGATAATGGGTTCCCTCCCCAGGGTGAAGCTTCAAAGGGCTGATAACCAGAGGTATTCTATTAGCATACCCCGCCTCCCTAAAAAATGTTGCCACAATAACAGAGACAATTGCATTTTTAATACAATGAAGTTAAATGATACAATGATGTTAAACTTAATTCAGCAAAGGTTTGTCCAGGATAATACAAGACCTTGTCATAGCTATAAAACGTTATCACTGAGGCTCCAGTCCTCTATTGTCTGTAATTTAACCTGCTAACTCACATGAAAACTACAAACCCTGCCTTATGCTCCCCAGATTTTTAACGCTAGGTAAGTACATGTCCCCTGCAGTGAAGAAAAGGCTTTAAGAAAACGAACCGTCAGATTTTTTCCTTTTAATCAGATCATGAAACATGGTTTATTTAAATAGAACATCAGTATTCCCAATACATGAAGGCAGCGGGCAGGGCTATGGAATGTTAGCTTTAGGTGTTTGTTCTGCACGGCAATCGCAAGTAAACAGCTTATGGAAGTGTTTTTAAACTCCTGTTCCTTGTTTACTCTATCCCCACCACTATCTGTGAAAACCATAAAAACTCTTGTCCCCTGTTTTTATAGCAAATGTCTTCAGCGCCTGTTTTCTGAGACCACGTGTGCGCTCTAGGTGCTATAGCAGCACAGCTGCAGCACCACTGTAGACACTTCCTACATCGACAGAAAGGGTTTGTCTATCGATTTTAGATAATCCACCTCTCCAAGAATTATTCCATTGATTTTACTCACGTCAACATCAAGGGTTAGGTGGCTCAACTGCGGCACTCAGTGTGACTTTTTCACTCTCCTGAGCACCATAACTATGTTGACGTAACTTTTTAAGGGTAGACTGGGCCTTAATAACAGTTGATGAATCATAAATTCTTCAAGTTTTCAATTTATTGCCTCTGTCTCAAACCAGTATGTTGTTTAATTCTTAATTAGAGCTAATGCTATAAATTAAAAAGTGTGTGGATCATGGTTATAATACAGAACACACTTTTTAATTTATAGCATTAGCTCTAATTAAGAATTAACAACGTACTTGTTTGAGACAGAGGCAATAAACTGAAAACTTGAAGAACTTATGATTCATCAACTGTTAAGGCCCGGTCTATCCTTAAAAAGTGTGTGTGTTATACCAATAAAATAAAAACCAGCAGGATCTTATTAAAGGGAAAAAGGCAAAATACCACATTTATTGTGAATACAGAAAGAATCATAGTAAGCAGTTAGTTACAGCTATAACATTCCATTCAATCTCATATTTATTCACACATTCATTCATACACACACACACACACACACAGGTTCTGCAAAGTTGTTATCATAGTTACCAGCCTTAGAGTTGCTCATGCCAAGCCACTGGCCAGGTGGCCTGGACATGAGGAGGGAGCAGGGCCTTGTCAGATGCTCATCTGATGCTCCTGGAAGTTGGTTTGCAGAATCAGACCCCAAAGTTCTCACTTTTTAGAGTCTATTTTTATAGGAATTTCTTCCTATGCCAGTCTATGGGAATTGCTGCATCATGCTGTTGCTGAATCAATCAGCAGATGGCACATTCCTGACGGCTCCAAGATGTTATCTTGTTCTTTGGTTCTCCCATTCTTGAGGCTGTTGGGTGGATTCCAGTCTGCCCTCCGGGGGTCCTCTGGTTATTTCCACTTGACGCCTTCTTCAGCCGATGGACACTGGATTCTTAGGCTGGCACCTCCCTGATCATTCAGTTATTATCCACACCAAGCATCCATCCACATACATCCTCTATCTCTATTTTAATCACAATTGTTAATACAACAAAAGGGCGGGGAGTCTCTGGGTGCTGTTTCTGTTGTTAGAGTATTGCTTTGAGTCTCTGTGAATTGCTTTGAGAACAGACTCTGTCTTAGAATGTACTAACACAATTAGCAGCTTGCAAGTTTCACACACAGAGGGAGAGAAACAGTACCAAAAACCAAGAGACCTCTTAATTAGTAATACCCTGGAATTTAAACTATGGGGAATCAAACTCATTTGTGATTTTAATACAGAACTTCTTTAATATGATCCAACGTGTGTGTGTGTGTATAAATAAATATATCTGATCTCCTGCTTGGTTCTTAAATTTCAGCAAAAATTGGTCAGACTGACCTGTGGTGCTATTGTTTAACAATAGCACGCTTTATCACATTGTTCAGTTCAGTACTGTACATGAACATTTGTCCTTCAAAAAAAACATTCTGTTTTGAAGTCCTAGGGAATAAGAACGTTTTATGTGTATGACCTTCACCTATCAGCTATAAAGGGAAGATGTTGATATGGTGGGGATTTGCATTTAAGAAGATGAACAGTATATTAGCTAAGTTTCAGAGTAGCAGCAGTGTTAGTCTGTATTCGCAAAAAGGAAAGGAGGACTTGTGGCATCTTAGAGACTAACAAATTTATTTGAGCATAAGCTTTCGTGAGCTACAGCTCACTTCATCAGATGCATTCAGTATATTAGCTAAGTAAATTGGCTTTTGGAAGCAAACTGTTGTCCAAATTAAATGTATTAAATAAGTTTCTAAATGTATGTGTTACTGAAAACTATTTTATGTTTACTTCTTGAAGTAAAGAGAGCCCTGAACACTAATAAAGTGTGTATTTTTATCTGGGCTGATTTTACATTCGTAACACTGATGGGGAAGCACGTAGTTGTGGTGGTTGTGTGTGTTGCATTACAGAAGGAATATTGAAGAATAGGGAGAGATGCAAAAGACTCCAATTTAAATATTCTCATGGGTTTGTAGTGCTGGGAAGGTTAAGAAAATGAAGTTAGATGTGATTAATAGGACCTGATTGAGATGTATAAAATCTGAGGTAGAGAACGAGTTGCTGCCATGAAATCATTTGAGATTTCATACCATCAGGCTTAAAAATAGGAATGTTTCAGTCCTTTCCCTCTGCTTTGCTGGTCATTAAAAAGGGGTTTTGTTCATTGCTGCTGTGTGATGTATGTACTGTTGCAGTTTCTTTACCTTTATAAATATTGGGAATATCCTCTTGTCTGGAGATCTTGGAGGAGAAGAGAGCAGGAATGGGAATCTTCTAAGCTCTTAATTGAAAGTTTGGGATGATGATTCTTTAGCAAATACTTTTCCCCTAACTGCATTGCAAGCATTTGCTTTAAATACATGTTTACAAAAACACAAGCAAACCAATGTTCCCTTTCTGCTGTTTGGGTTTTCTTTTCTTGATGATTCAGTCATAATTGTACTAGTTCTCCAGTTGTCTATAGTCTTTCTAGGGCAGAGATGGGCAAACTAAGGCCCGCGGGACCGTCCTGTCCGGCCATTGAGCTCCCGGCTGGGGAGACTAGCCCACGGCCCCTCCCCTGCTGTGTCCGCCTGGTTAAGGGCAGGGGGTCCCAGGAGGGGGCGGTTAGGGGACAAGGAGCAGGGAGGTTGAATGGGTCAGGGGTTCTGAGGGTGGTAGTCAGGGGGCGGGAAATGGGAGGGGGCGGATAAGGGGTGGGGGCCAAGCTGTTTAGGGAGGCACAGCCTTCCCTACCCAGCCCTCCTTACCGTTTTGCAACCCCAGTGTGGCCCTCGGGTCAAAAAGTTTGTCCACCTCTGTCCTAGGGAATCAGTATAGATAAGACCTGAATGTAAATTGATGAGGATTGGACTCTCTCTTAAATAAATAAAAATAAATTTAAAAAATATTTATATTTATATTCCGGGCCTCCTTTACCTATTGCTAAAAAAGGGCGAATCGTTTTCAGGTCATCTTCAAAGAAATCGAGGAAAATTTATTTACACTGAGGGCATTTTAATATGTAGAACACACTGTTACAAGCAGCCGTAACAGTGCACAGAGGGGGGACTTTGAAGAAAAACACAACAAAAAATTGCGCTAAATAACATTTTAGGCCTCTCAGCTTAAACTTTATTTTTCATGGGGTTTTTTTATGGCTTGGAGGTGGGGAAAGAACAAAATTCTTAAGACTATATGACTAGTTCAGATGTTTTATAGATTTGTAGAATCAGTAGTTTCTCAATGAACTGTAAGAACAAAACTCTGTAGAATTATTGTGAATGTTAGGAAACTTGTTGCCAGTAAAATATTTGATTTTGAGAAGCTGAACTACACGGACATGTTTGTGATGTTTAGCACTTTTCCTCTTCCTCCCCCCAGTTACTTGGAAAGCAGTTGGAAAAAAATGTATCCTAAGTGAGCATAAGCAACTATGTATCTGAAGAAACTGAAGTCAGATTTCACTGACTCATGAGAATCAGAAATATATTTGGCAAATTATCATAAATTCCTAAACCTATGGTAGTCTATTGCAAGTGTTGCACTAGGAACCAGGTGGAAGTTGTTCAGGGCAGGTATAGGTATTTACTAGGTAAGGTATTATTGCCTTAATTTATGCAGTGAGCCTACAAGGCTCAAGGCCTGTAAGATAATAACTTGGCCAAACTACTTAAGGCATGAGGCCCAAAAAACTTAGCATAAGTAGCTAACCAAGACTAACCCTAGATAAAAGATATCAAAACATAGAATGCTGTGATGACTAAACTGCTGGTAGGTAATCACTGAGGTGGTAGTTTATAACAGCTTGGGCTATTTTTAGTTCAGGACAGCTGACCACAAGGATGCCATGGTAACTAAGTGATGTATATGTTAATAAGCTTAAGGTAAAAGGAGTAATAACCTGTGGGGGAAGGGCATGCCAACATTAGAAAGGTGAGGAACTACAAATAAGAAAAAAAGGCTGAAACCCCTACTGAATATGCATTAGGCATGGTGGCATCAGTGTAACACATCATAAAAGTTATATCCCAGCCTGTGTGCGAGGGAAGAGAGAGATGTAGCTCTTGAGAAAGGCCAGGATTACTACAAGTGGACGGTGAGGGGAAAGATGAGGAAGATAACTAACACTTCAGGTTGTTTTGCAAGGGATGGTGTAAATATCGGGATGCTCTGCTCATTCTGTTATTACCTCTACCTGCCTTGCTGGATTGGGGGGGGGTGTGTGTGTGTGTGTGTGTGTGAATTTGCTAAGTGTGTTGTTAAAACTATTATAACTATAGTGTGATGTGCTAAGTGAGAGAGCATTGCAAACGATGCACATTGGGGATCCCAGCTGAACAGTAATTCTGATAATGCTGGGCCTGATCTTGGGACAAGAACCAACCAAATTTCAGTGTGCTAAATGGGGAAACTAAATCAGTAATTTAATCAATATACAATCAGTAGATCAGGCAATGCTCATTTTACAGCATCTAAGGAGGTGTGGGTGCTATCATAATTTTAGTTCATCGTTAATTCAGTTTTAATCCCTGATCTATGGCTTTTGGATTCAACAGTGCTGAGCACCCACAGCTTTTATTGAATTCACAGGGAGTTGTGAGCGCTAATCCAGCCTTTAACTGCTCTGCTTAGCTTTTCCATCTGCCTCATGAAGTTAATTTACATACCTTATTTGACAGTTGTAAGGATGTAGTAGGTAATGTTTGTAAAGCACTTTTCATGTTCAAAGTCCCAAGTAGTATTAGATAGTCAGGGATGCTTACCGTGAGCCATGTTTTGCGACATTAAAATTCCCAAACGTCACAATTAAGTGTACTGAAATAAGTTAACCGAGTACTTAACTATGGTGTAGTATATTTGTTCCAGTTATACATTTCCTTCCTTTTCATGCCTGCCCCCAAAATTGAGTATTATAATGAAGATGACTATGCTTTGAGCCTGGGACCCCACTGTGCTAGCTACTGTAGAAACATAACAGAAGCACACCTCTGCCCCAAAGAGGTTATGACCTAAGTGTAATGCTCTAAGTAATGGAGGATTAAAAACAACCAGATGGGGGATCACAGGGAAACAATTTAAATGACAGTGTTCAGCATGAAGAACAGTGGCCACATAGCAAACCATCTACCTAAACAGTCACGTTTTTTTGGTAGGCATCATGGCAGAAAAGAGGTTTAAGGTCTGAAAATAAATATAATTGTTCTTGTGAAATTGTAACCTTTTACTAAAAATGTCCCTAGGATCTTGTTCAAGACTGCACATCCTAATGACATACATAATATGACTAACCTTTACTGGCCATACTGTTCAATCCCACACAATGCAACTAATGTACTCAAATGCATAATATATCATTAAGCAAAGTAAAATATAGGCTACAACATAAATGTAGATTTGTATCTTTGCTGTAATATTTTCTATTTTGTTGAACTTGGAAAGTTACTGAATTAGAACAAGTTAATGTATATGTTTAAGACAATTGTGGGGGGGGACTGGGAAAATGACTAGGAATTTTCTATTGTACTCTTAACAAGGTTTTTGTTACTTATGTTTGTATTCTGCAAATTAACAGTTATTTGTATGCAATCCAAATTAGGAATAATGATGTCAAATTTGGTGAATATTGGCTAAGCACTTGAGTTGGAAAATGTTCACTCAGCTTCTGGTTCTCTGTCACTTCTGACATGTCAGCTGATCTCCAGTATATTTGGATATGTTTTAGAGTCCAGTTAAATAACATTGGCTTCCTTTTGGCATCCTATCTTTAAAGTAAAGTTTATAATTCTATAAAATAAACCAACATTCTTTGAATTCGTTGTTTTCTTTTGCCATGGCTACAGTAGCTATACATGTAATAAGTAAAGCATAAATGATTCATGCTCTACCTACTCTTTCCATTTTCCTGGCTAATTCTGCCTCTTCCTCACACATTTACCCTCCACAAAACAGCCGTCCATCATTTCTAGCTCAGTAAGACTCCAAAAACAACTGAAAAGAAATGAAAGGACAGATTTTTTTTTTCAAATCTTCCAGATATGCCTATTATTTCTCTAACTCAGTGAGCTACTCCATACTGAAGGATAAACTTTCAGTTAAGAAAAATAACAAAACAAACGACCATTGATCCTATCTTTCAAATAAAACCTACCTGTTCTACCAAATCTACTTAAAATTAACTTCTGCCAATTTTTGTGTAAATAAATCCTGAGTTGTTGACCTGACCCTGTCTATAACCTCTAATTGTAACAGATAAAATAGGTAGTAATTTAGCTTAATTAAAACATAATTCCTTCAAATGTTGCTTATGCAGGAGGTTTCAAGGAGCTTTAACAATATGGAAAATGTGAAGAGCCTGCCATATTCCACTTGTTCAGGACAAAAAAGCTCTGACAAAGACTGCTAAATTTCTTATCTGTAATCAAAGAATAATTCCTGCAATTTTGGGGGAAGTGGTTGAATCCAAGATTTAAGTTTAAAACAATTCCGCCTTTTTTAATGGAACTGTGACTGGTGCTTCCATAATATTCTAATGTATTCTGCAGTCTGATGTAAAGGCATTTTGTATCTGCTGGAAAACCAGTGGTAGTCTTAACCTGTAATACATGTATTTTCGTCTAATGTTGCTTACTAGTGTCCATGTTGAGTAGAGTATTAGGATGCAACTTGCTAATGAGGAAAAGATTTAAAAACAATCTCCCCCCCCCACTACCCCAGAAAAATCCTGAAGGCATGAGATCATTTTCAAAAAAATAATTTAATTAATCTCCGAATTCTTCCAGTTTGGTGAAAGGAAGTCTGGATGGAGTAAGCCTGGTTGATTGCACATAATTTTATGCATGCATAAAATGTGGGAAAGGCTAAGGAAATGCGAGGGAAATGTGATCTTGATGAAATTACCATAAGGTAGATGTATGACTAGTTGAAAGACCATACTCAAAGTAGTTATCCATGGCTGGCTGTCCAACTGGGAGGATGCATTTAGTGGAGTCCCACAGAGGTCAGTCCTGGGTCTGGTACTATGCAGTATTTTCATTTAATGACATGGATAATAGAGTGGAGAGTAGACTTATAAAATTTATAGGTGACATCAAGCTGAGAGGAGGTTGCAAGCTCTTTGGAGGACAGGATTAGAACTTAAAACAACTTTAGCAAATTGGAGAATTGGTCTGAAATCACCAAGATGAAATTCAGTAAAGAAAAGTGTAAAGTACTATACTTGGAAGGAAAAGTCAAATGCACAATTATAAAATAGAGAATAACTGGCTTGGTGATAGTACTGCTGAAAAGGATCTGGAAGTTATAGTGAATCATAAATTGAATGAATCAACAATGTGACGTAATTGCAAAAAAGTCTGTTACCATTCTGGGGTGTATTAACAGATGTCTTATATAAAACATTGGGGACAGGGAGGTAACTCTCCTGTTGTACTCAGTCTTGGGGAGGCCTCAGCTGGAGTACTGTGTCCACTTCTGGATGCCACACTTTAGAAAGGATGTGGCCAAATTGGAGAGTCCAGAGAAGAGTAACAAAAATTATAAAAGGTGTAGACTATCTGGCCTGTAAGGAAAAGTTTCAAAATAAACTGGGCATGTTTAGTCTTGAGAAAAGAAGACAAAGTGGGGACCTGGTAAGTCTTCAGATACATTAAGGATTGTTGTGACCAGGATTGGTCAGTTGTTCTCCATGTCCACAGAAGTCAGCACAAGAAGTAATGGGCTTAATGTGCATCAGGGGAGTTTTAGATTAGATATTGGAAAAACTTTCTAATAGGCTTCCAAGGGAGGTTGTGGAATCCCCATCATTGGAGGTTTTTTAAGAACAGGTTAGACAGCCTCTTGTCAGGGATGGTCTAGGTTTACTTAGTTCTTCTCAGCACAGAAGTCTGGACTTGATGACCTCTTGTAGTCCCTTCCAGCCATACATTTCTATGATTCTATGCTTAGTGTAGGATTACTCATTAAGAAGCGGTGAATTAAGTGGCCTGCATGTGAAGCTGTGATTCAAATGGAAAAGCCCTTCTTACGAGAGCTCACTCACTGAGCAAAATTCTCACACAGGTGCTCTGTGATTGAGGAATGGCAGGCAGCATAGCTCATGGATTTAGGAGAATGTAGACTAGTTCATGTTTGTCCAAATTTCAGAAGACACAAAACCATTACAGACTTGCTGTTGTGCAGGAGAATTAGTTACACACCTTCCTCCACCCAGTTTTTGCTGATGCCAAGAGTATTTTTACTTTTGTTATTCCCAGGGCTTTAAGTGTCCTATTCTGCTAGGGGAGATTACTTGCAGTCATTAGAAAGTAGATTTGTGCAAGGGACACGTACTTTATAATATGATATTTTTGCAATACCTCAAGTTGTTCCATGATTTTACTGAATAGTGTCATTCATGACTAGTCAATAAGTAACTTAATTGTTAATTTACTGATAGAATATTATGGTATTTGTCTTGATTTGAATAAGTCAGAACAAGAAGAAAAAAGTATTTGCAGCCTAGATATTTTCTTTTTCCGGATGAGTTAGAACTTTTAAAGTAAACAATTTAAGTATATATTTAGGGGGTGTGAGCCATTTGTTAAGATTGTGAAAGTGTACCAACCAAAGTCCAGCATTCAGGCAGTCTTTGTACCTTGCTGCTGTAGGCATTACTAACATTATGTAGAGGAATCCTTCATGAACATTCTAAAATTTGAAGGGGAGCTCCATAAATGTGTTCTACCTTAATTTTATATGTAAAGTTTTATTATGCATGAATAGAAGAGATAATACTTGGATTTAGATTTGTAATGAGTCCTCTACATAGCAAATGTTACATTTGTGTGTATTTTGTCCAGCTAAATTGTTTTTTAAGTGATGATCAGTTTTTCAGTATGTTGTAACATACCAGTCCTTTACATGGAGCTGCTCTAAGAATCTTCACTTTTACTGTAGTTTCAGTCTAAGGCCTAGAGCTAGTAATGATTGTTGTAGTCATGTTCTTTAAACATTGCCACACTTCTTACACTTTATTGTCCAATATGAGATAACAAAATCAGCCATCCTTATATGTGAAATGAAAAAAATAAACGCTTACAGGTTGTGTGCAACAAGGAAAGAGTCTGTTACTACTGAACTCTTTCCTCCTTTCCCAGACCCTGAATGCTGAGAAAAATTCTTCCTTCTGTTCCTCAATTCCTATCCGATTTACTGTCAGTCTTTGACTGCGTCTTCCATCCTCCAAAGAAAAGAATTTCCACACCAATTCTTCAACTCTAGTGATCTCTGCTCTGTTAATGTAATATTATGCATTTATGGAAGAAAACTCTTGAATGCCTTATTTAATTCTACAAAGTAAATTTTCTATCACAAAACCTTTTTTCAGTTAAAATGTTGGTTGATTAATGTTGGATGTTGTGCATGTACAATAACTGTTTGTTGTTCCTTCCTTCCTTCCTTCCTTCTCCCCCATCCCCACTGGTTGTACAGGCTCTTCAAAGTAACTTGAAGTACTCCCTCTTGCCAAGACGTCTGATTATCAGTAAGAGATTATCTCAGTGTTTACATCCAGCTTTACCTAGTGGAGTACATTTAAAAGCACTAGAGACCTATGAAATCATCTTTAAAATTATTGGGACAAAATGGCTTGCCAAAGACTTATTCCTCTACAGGTAACTTGCTCTTTGAAAACTCAGACTTAAAATTTCATAATAGATTATTTTTTAAAATGACAATCTTTCTTTTTCTTTTTTAAAGCTCTGGCTTGTTTCCCCTGCTAGCAAATGCAGCAATGTCAGTGAGGCCTATTCTCCTTGGTCTGTATGAGAAATATTTTCTTCCTCTGCAGAAGTCCCTCTTGCCAAGTCTTCAAGCCTTTGTAACTGGACTGCTGCCTGGATTGGAGGAGGGGTCGGAAATTTATGACAGGTGGATTGCTTATGTTACTTTAGAAACATAAAATGCAATACTCAATCACTTCCCTATTTATT
This sequence comes from Chelonia mydas, assembly GCF_015237465.2. Lineage (NCBI taxonomy): Eukaryota > Metazoa > Chordata > Testudines > Cheloniidae > Chelonia > Chelonia mydas. The sequence goes on along the minus strand of NC_057849.1, from coordinate 159,701,071 downwards.
GAATTTTATTTATTTTTGAAGGAAATCCTAGAAATCCTCATCCAGACGGAGGATGTCTAATGCAGGGCTACTGAGGGATGGGATGGGAAGGGAAAAATACTAGAAGTTGGAAGAGAATGGAAGAAAGACAGATGCATGAAATGCAAGGGGAAGTGGGGCAGGAGTAGGGGAGAAAAGAAATACAAGGATAAAAAGAGATTGTATAGTTAAACTTTGGGGGGAAAGTTGCATTAAATCAAGTTATTGAGTCGTCCACTATATTTAGAAAGCAACACAGCTCTCCTTTCAAAACTTCTGAATACTTATCTTTACCTTTCAAATCTGTAATGGGGCATTGAGGAGATCTTTTGACAGACTAAACTAAGCCTATGTTTTTTGCACTCTTTAAATCTGTTGTTAAAGGGGAATTCCTGTTTTCTGTACATATCTAGATTGCAAGCATTCTATATTAGAAGACCACCTTGTGGTCCTGGCTGCACTAGTAAATGTACCACTTCTAAAACTCACTATCAAAAATGTCTTTTTCACCCAAAGCCCCTTAATGCAGTATTGAAAATGATGACCAGCTGGTGTGGTCTGGTTCAACAAAGTTCAACTCACTTTGTATCAATGCATGCTAGATACCTGGTTGAAGAGGTACTGTTGCAGTACACTTAGTCACTAGGTTTTTGGTTATGTAATGATTGTACTTCCATCAAGTAATAGCTGTAACAAAACTATTTTGCAATAACCTGTTGCAGGAATTGTGCCACTAGATAACTTTCATTATATTTCACTGAATACTCTCTCTACTTAAACAGTGACTAAATACGTTGACTAAATAGTTAAACAGTGACTAAATAGTACATATGTGTTTTCCAGATTGATGCATTCTGTTCTCCTTCCCAAGAAATGGTGGAATTGAGTTTAGTTGTAATTGTCTGTTTTGACAAAAGATGTTTTGTTTAGCTTCATGTAATGTTTCTTTGTAAAAGTCTCAAGTCATGAAGGCGTAGAAAAAGCTTTATTTACATTGACAGTTAGCATCTATTGTTATGAGTTGAACAAGAATAAGCTGTATTTGTTTAGTTTCTGGTAAATAGCTTTCAATTGCTGAATTACTGGCTGTTAGGCAGATGGATAAGTATAAGTGTTGCCTCTTCTACAACTGCTGCATGAAAAAGTGAGTTGAAAGTGTGTGTGTGTGTTAGATTGGTTTATACATTCTGTCATATTACCTTTACGTGGCTGAAATTTAACCATTAAGTGCAGCAATACTGTGAAAAGCAACTTTGCAAAAAGATATCATGTGATCCCATATTTGTGTCCATTTTATGATTTAAAACTCAGTCTGCTCAATTAACATGTACAAATATTTTCCAACTGCACCCCCAGTAAGCTGACGCTAGAATCTGAAAGTCAATTTAGGTTCTTTTTGGCTCGGACATCAGCAGTGATACATCTGCTACGATCAGAATGTAGTTACTAATTCTGCTGTGTATAAACTAATCTAGCAGCTCACATACTCATAGCTATATTGATTGTGCAAGATTAGCAATTTTTTTGAGTGAAAATTTTGTGGTCATTAAAGTAAGTAAGCTAACTGAATGTACACTGGAATCGGGTTTCTTAAGGGAAGGTGCTTCTCTTTTACATGGTTGCTTGTTAGAGTAGAACCAAGCTTTATATTCTACATGCAATTTTATTGCAGACAACTGGAAATTAAAGATGGAAGAAGCTTGACACAGTGCAGGTCAACTGCATCTGTATTTCCCCTCTATGGTCCCCTTAAGCTTTCAGCTCCCCAGCCATTGCCTCTCTTGGGTAGAGACATACACATACCTTTCTGAGTAAGGGATTTCCACACTTCAGTCCCCTGACTATACTGTGAAATCCTCCACAAAAGAATCCCTAAGCAGGCTTCTTTCATCTTCTCTTCAGAGACGATACACTGTAATTGCGACAGATATAAGGTTCCACACGGCTCTTTCTAAGCAAGAATGTTTTAGTCTTAAGGTAAAAGCATTACAGAGAGAGAACTAATTTAAAACTATTTAAAAAATTTTTAAAAACCTACATGAATGCTAATAAACTTACTAGAGATCCCTCATCCCAACTCCAACATATGCCCCTGCAGTCCTTCAAAATCCCACATTGGGTGTTCCTGTGGTTTCAAGATCATAACATCCTTTTGCCCAGAACAAGAACCCTCATGAGATTGTGAGGCACTCATTTGCCCAGTCTGGGCCTTTTGAAGACACTAGGAATAGGTTCTCAGCCAGACAATGGATTTCTGGTCAAGGCAAAGCTTCAAAAGGATGGACTCAGAGGCGTGTCACTTGCATTCCCCTCACCTCAAGTATTTGCTAGGAAATCTACTTCATGCTTACTGTCCCAAAAGTTGAAGTATTTACTACTATTCAAAGATTTCATTAGTCAAGTCTCTGAGAGAAGTGGCATACAATTCCACAATAACATATAAACAATTGCCTTTTTAATACAATGGACCCCCAAAGGCATTAAACTTAATTCAGAAAGGGTTAATTTAATTCAGTAAAGTTTATCTTTATTCTATAAGGTTTGTCCAGGATGTTGTCCTATCTGTGAAAAGGCTTTCACATGCTACTTCCTCAGGCAAGGGGATGTGATGATCCTGCGATCCTTTGGGCTAAACTCTGCATAATTATCACTAAGTTTTTAGATGTTGTTTAAAATAATATTTTAAATTTAGCTACTATAGGTATTGAGCCTGATCACCCAATATGTTGTATTAAAGTGTACACTGTACAAATTTCATAACTGATGAAAAGTTAAAGTATTTATATTGCATTAGTGCAGAGAGGAGCTACTGAGAAAACACTCAAATGCATGGATGTTTCACTGAAACAGAGTGACTTAACATCTAAAAATAATCATTCTGTGCAAGTCCTTTCAGTCCAACTGGTTCAGGAATTAGCTACCAAAAACTACTGCATTATTTACTGTCAAGTTACAGTTTGTGTGACATTTATGCAAAACGTGTAGTTGCTGGAGAAGTTGCCAAAGTGGGCAGACAAACGTTGTTCCATTGAGTGTGCATGATGATAAAAGATTTGTTACAGCACTTGCCATTATGGCAAAATCATCTCTGAAAGGGTAACACTGAAAATGTAAATAAAGAGAGGAAATTGGAAATGGACATTAAAAAAGCTATGGGGTATTAACAAACTGAAAGTATTGCACTTGAATTCAGTGACAGAATTCAATGGAATTAATATTTTACATGGAAAGGTAAATCTTTATAATATTATTTCCTTTTTTTATTTTACACACAGAACAGATGCTTTGCTTGTGAAGCTGTCTGTACTAACAGGCCAAGAAGTGTTCTATGCTGCTATCTGGGGGAGTGTTCTGGTCAGCCCTTCTATAAGACTTCCTGCTTCTCTGTTTGTTGTTAGTCATATCAACAGAGAGTTGTCTGGAAAACAGCAGAAGTACATGCTGGGAACTGATTATAAGCTCACAGTAAGTTCATTATGTTGCTAGTGGGATATTCTCAACTACCATAATGCTGACAGTCGAAAACGGTATCCTTCTCAGTACAAATTAAAGTCCCAAGCTCTTTAAAGAGCATCAGTAAGAGAATGAAATGTCTAATTCAAAATTTGCTCAATGAGTGGAGAATCTCAACTGAAGTGGTAATAATGAAAAATAATTCTTGCAAACTTTGATCAATATGTAGAATGGCAAACAGGTAATTTAAAAACATGGTCAGTGATACAAATAAGGAATGGATGGTGTTGCCTTGTTACAGTAAAACTAATTTAACCCTGTTTATTTGTATTGCAGTAGTGCTCAAAGACTTCAGTCAGAATTGAGGCCCTATTGTGTTAGGCATTGTATACAAACAGTTCAAAATCAGTATTCATTTTATACTCTCTAAAAAACTAAAAAGGGGAGGTGGAGTGAGATCCAATGTATTCTTTCACTTAGTGAAAAGACTATCCTCTGCAACCACTAATATTAGCTGCCTACCCTATTGCAGTCGTCCAGAAGTGCTTGAGAAGAAGAAGATTTGGAGAGTCTCATCATTCTTGGCTCCAGAAAGTAGGACAAAATGTGAAAAATAGGAAATGAGCGGAGAAGCAGTGCGTGGGGGAGTGAACTACCTAAGGGTGGCATGTCCTTGATAATTATTAACCAAACTCCTTTACAATCAAACCAGCATTTCTGCACTCACCTTGGGCTGCAATTTCTTTGATTACAGGAATATTAAATACAGCATTAAGGATTTGGTGTGGTCTAAATCAGAAAAGACAAGAAATGAAAAATAAAGCTGATATGACCATCTTTGCTTACTCCATTTTGCCTTTAGGAATGGAATGTCAAACTCTGTCATTGTACATCAGACACAGCGTTTAAGATTTTCTTGTTTTTTTTTTTTAACTTTAACACCCTGCACCTTTTGACATTATTTAAAATAACGTGCAACTAAACCAAACAGCAGTAAACCAACAGAAGAACTCCAGTATCTATTGTCTTGTATTTAATTTCCTTTCTTGAAATTGAAAAATGTTTCATAAGTTTTAAATCACCTGTCTTTTTACCAGAAATACTGGAATAACTGTAACTAATTATCAGACAGGATGTGTTGTCTCAAGATGCAGATATTAAAAAAATTAGTTATCATTGGCAGGCAGCAGATATTCAAAATTGTGGCCTACCCAGATATGTAGAAATGCTAATCATGATATATGAAACAGTATGAAGCTGAATGCATTTTTATGTTCTCCTATTTGTGGAAAGGAAGTTCTTTTTAAATATGTAGATTTCAATGCTTTTCAAGCGTCACCGTGCCTCCGTGGGTCACAGCTGAAGATGCCAGATGCAGGGCAAACTGCTGTGAAATTACCCAATAATCAAACCGTTGCCAATCCTTTGGAATCTAATATCTAAAGGTTTATTTATAAGAGAAAAGAAAGAGGAGAGAGTTCAAATGGTCAAAGGAATCAAATACATACACTCATTGCAAAGTTCTTGGATCAGGTTTGAAGCAGTGATGGAATGAACTGCTGGTTTATATCTCTGGTAACATCCAAAAGATTGGAAGGTCCTCAGTCCATAGATCAGAATGCTCCTTTTAACGTAAGTCCATAGTCCAGAGATCAGAGCAGGAAAGAGGCAAAACAGAGATGCTTCCAGGGCCTTTTATACTTTCTCCCATGTGGAGGGAAAACTGTCTTATGCTATGTCTACACTACGGACCTTACGCGGCTCAGGTGTAGCAGTAAACCTGTGCTGCTACAAGGTCTCCTGTGTAGTAGCTCTTTGCCAATGGGAGAGAGCTCTCCTGCCGGCATAATTAAACCACCCCCAACGAGTGGCATTGGCCATGTTATCAGGAGAGCCTCTCCTTCCGACATAGCGCTGTCCACCCCAGCACTTTTGCCCCCCCGCCCTCCGAGCCTCCTGCACACCACAAAACAGCTGATCAGGAGGTGCGGGGAGGAAGGGGGAAGGCGTTGATCGGTGTGGCTGCTGGTGGGTGGGAGGCGCTGGGCATGGGGGTAGGGAGAGCTGATGGGGGGCTGCTGATGTGTTACTGTGGCTCTTTGCCAATGTATGTTGGTAAATTCTGGCTCCTTCTCAGGCTCAGGTTGGCCACCCCTGCTTTACATGATATACTTTGTACAAGATTTGTTGTATTGGATAACCGTGGTAGCAACAGTGATGTACATGCTCACATTTTAATCACATAATGTCACACCAAGTAAAGGTGCTGATGTTGGTATTCCTATAAGAAGATAAAATAAAGTATTTAGTAGCTATCAACAATATTTATAACTTTATAACCATTTATTTATATTTATTTCTCACATTACAGGTAAAATCTTTGTGTGTGTCAGTATTGGATTCAAACGTTCTTGTGCAACGAAACACTTTGGAAGTGCTTCTCTTCTTTTTCCCATTTTATACATCTTTGGTAAGAGCATTATTTGAATGTCATTATGATTACTTTATTGGAGGAAGGATAAGATCTTACTGAGGAAAGATTCTTGTAGGATCCTATATAATCTAGATACTCCTGTGAATACACAGTTATTTTCTCTTTCTAAAGATATGTCTGCATGGCCAATAGAAACCAAAACAGCCCTGCAGAAGCAAGTCTCAGAGCTCAGTTCTACAGACTTGATCTCATGGAACTTTACCCTGTGGCCCTAAAAATAGCCCATAGACATTTTGGCTTGGGCTGGACTTCGGGTTCTGAAGCCTCGGGAGGGGAGTGGGTTTCAGATCCTGAGCTCCAGCCCAGGCTGGAACATCTATGTGGTTATTTTTGGTGCCACAGCATGAGGTCCGCAAGCACAAATCTGTAGACCCGGGCTCTGAGACTTCCTGATGCAGGCTTGTGAGGGGGTTTTGTTTTTAATTCCCTTTCTTCCCCACCCCATGTAGATAGAGCCTTGGAGTCTAATCCTGCACCATTTGCAGTCAGTAGTTTGACCATGGACTTCAGCAGGGTCAGGCATCCACTTTGTTTCCCCAGAAGTCCCACATGGTGGTTACCAAGGCTTGATCTCTTAATTGTGGTTATGCAATAAAAATTTGAAAATGACCACACAATTTTAAAGGAAGACTTCAGTGGATCAATTCTACTGAGATTTTAAATTGTAGGTTGTTGATGGTTTGTCCCTGTTCTCCTTTAGTAGGCTAGATCTATTAACATATCTTTGTCGGTATTATATCTGATACTGGTAGCCATTAGAAATTATTTAATTGTGAATTTTACAGTTCACCTACAGCTAAGTTGTCTTTATTCTTTGTCTAGGACTACAATGAAAGCACTGTTCCACTGCTCAGGTCTGATGTAGTCCATATTCTCTCAGCAGCTACACAGACACTCTTGAGGAGAGACATGTCACTAAATAGAAGATTATATGCGTGGTTGCTAGGTACTGTGCAATATGTGGTGACATTCAGTTTAAATATCTAATTTGTATTTTGTCCACTACATTTGAATATACTTTTCCAGAGATGATTAACATAAGTCTCTTCATTCTGTTCATAAATGACAACTCTCTTGCAATTGAGAATTCTATTAAGCAAATATTATTTCAGATGATAAATTAAATAAATTCTGCCTTCTTAAGTCTTAGTGTCTAACAAATGCTTGATATCCCTCATCACAGTTCAGTCTCGGAATGTCTATAACAAGTTTGGGGGATAACTTTAGTCAGAGAGCAAACATCCCTGAATTTGAAGCAGAAATGATTGTTCTTTGTACTCTGTAAGTCTTGATTTACGTTCCATAGCATTTAAGAGTATCTACAACAATTCTGTACAGATGCAATTCTTAAACTGTAGTATGTGAGCTGCAGTCAAGTAGAACAAGGGTTGCTTTAAAGTAGTGAATCAGAATCAAAATCTTATCCCAATTAGAATTACAAAAGTGATAACATAGTTTGAGTATAACATAGTTTGAGTAACAAACTAATGACAATAGTTACCAAGTTAGTCTTCCATTTATAAGACATCTTAATACCAGACTGGCTTGGTTGTCTATTCTCTCCGTATGAGGAGAGATTAATAAAATAGGGACTTTTCATCTTGGAAAAAAGACAACTAAGGGGGGGATATGATAGAGGTCTACTAAATCATCACTGGTGTGGAGAAAGTAAATAAGGAAGTGTTGTTTTACTCCTTCTCATAACACAAGAACTAGAGGTCACCAAATGAAATTAATAGGCAGCAGGTTTAAAACAAACAAGAGGAAGTATTTCTTCACACAATGCACAGTCAACCTGTGGAACTCCTTGCCGGAGGATGTTGTGAAGGCCAAGACTATAGCAGGGTTCAAAAAAGAGCTAGATAAATTCATGGAGGATAAGTCCATCAATGGTTATTAGCCAGGATGGGCAGGAATGGTGACCCTAGCCTCTGTTTGCCAGAAGCTGGGAATGGGCAGCAGTGGATAGATCACTTCATGATTACTTGTTCTGTTTATCTTCTCTGGGGCACCTGGAATTGGCCACTGTTGGAAGACAGATACTGGGCTAGATGGACCTTTGATCTGACCCAGTATGGCTGTTCTTATGTTCTTATTGCTAGTGCGATGCTCTGTCCTGCAGAGAACTGATGTTGGATCTAGAGTTTCAGTCATAACTCACAAGGCTGTCAGGGTTTTGGGAGAGGCACAGAAAATAGCATGATGAAATCTTGGCCCTGGTGCAGTGAGTTGCAATACTCCCATTGATATCATAGAGCCAGAATTCCATCCAGTTGCTTACTCTCTGTGGGGAGAGAGGAGGCGACAACTTTGATAGATAGGCTCTGAAGCGGGGATCTCTATCTTTCACTTCCAGAAGGGTGTGTCAGGCTGACACCATTTCAAGGGTTGGGAGAGATTTGATTATCTGTTGATGATGGTGATACATGTATTACCATAATGCCTAGGAATCCTAGTCCTTGATTAGCACTGGACAAAGACAGCTAAAAGATGGTGCCCGCTCCAAGCAGCTTACAATCTAAGTTTAAGGCAAGAGACAACAGATGGATATAGACAGGGAGAGGGTGGGAGAACCAGGAAACAATAAGACAATATTGGTCAGCATGATAGGCATCGATCTCAGCACTCCAGCATCACAGCCATTATCAAGTTTTTTGTGTAGGTATCACAGAAAAGGAGAGTTTTAAGGGTTTTTTTTTTAAAGGATATCAGTGAGACAGTTTTGCAGATGTTTATGGGGACTTCCTCCCGAGTATCACGGGAATGTGGGAGAAGGCATAAAGGTGCTTGTTTGAAAATTTTAACTAATGGGCAATGGAGTCTGGCATCACTGACTAATTGGAGGCAGGAGTTGACATGTCAGTAGTGAATGTCGGGGGCAGGCCATGAAGGGCCTTGAAAATGAGGACAAATGGCTTATGTTTGATGCGCTAGAGGAGAGGGAGCCCAGTGAAGGGATGCAAAAAGAGAGGTCACATGGTCAAAACAACCAGCAGGGAAAATGACCTTTGCAGCAACTTTCTAAGTGAATCCGAGTGGGGCAAGATTGCATTTGTCCAGGCCAAAGAGAAGAATGTTGCAGTAATAGACATGAGAGCCTGCACAAGAGTTTTAGCTGTGTGGATGGATAGGAAAGTATTTCAGATTTTATGCAGAAAAATCTGCATGATTCAGTCATAGCCTGTATTAAAGGACCTAGATAGAGGCCCAAGCTGCAGATGCCACATGGGTTACTTGGTGGTTGTCCTCCACGTAAGCACACTTTTTTTGCAGGCATTCAGCCTAGACTGGAGCATAAACTACATCTTGGACAAATTCAAGTTAAAATGAATATAATTGCTTCCACTGCTTGTTTTATGGTATGTATGTTACATCAGTATTTTCTGTACTCATATTATTTTTATTTAATTTGTAGGCTCTGATATTAAAGGCGGTACTTTTGCTCCAGATTCTGCAGCTTTTGAAGATCATGCCCTCTATTTTTTTGGAAAATATTCCAAAGATCTTTTAGTTGAGGTTGGTATTTATTCTACGTAACTTTTATATGCTATGTTCAACCTCAGAACAAACTGCCTTTCAACTTGTTCACTGTATGTCCTTCATGGCCTCTCTTCCTGAAGCATAACAGATGGGAGGAGATCGTTATTTTGTATTCATTTGACAGGAAGTCTGAACTCATGTTGTGCTGTTTTGTTCCATTTTATGGGCCTGTGATGTAAATGGAATCTAATGAAAACTGCCAGTTCCATCTTCGCTAGCCTACCTGAATTACTAAAAACAAATCCTGTTTATTCCAAATTTTCTTGCGTATGTATTAAATAAACTGAAAATTTCCTTGATTATCTGAATTAATTTATTCTCCCCCTATTCTGTTTCAATAATCAAAGTTTGACTACATTTGGCACCTAGTGCAAGAATCAAGACCTAACATTATTAATAAAATGACAGTATCTCTCCTTAGTAGTTGTCACATTTTGGTGTTTTCTTTTAACAGGCTTTGATTGAAATATTGCATCAGAAGTTCTCAGAGTCCTCCTTAGAAGATCATGCATATCTGAAACCTTTCCGTATCCTAATTAGTCTCCTTGACAAACCTGAAATAGGTAATATTAAATATTACTGCTGACACAGACTGCTAAGAACTGCTATACTATAGTGATGACATGTATAGAAGGCTTTCTGCTACTCACCTCCAAATGGTGCAGTCCCTCCTCTACCCCAGGTTCCAGCCCCTGGGTCCTACATGGCAGAGCAACCATCCATTTCAGCCTCAATTTATTCTGCTCAACTCCCCACCCGGGGGCTACTTTCTACTGTCCTGTCACTGGTCAGACCTTCTCTTTGGTCTTTGCCTGCTTCTGGTCACAGCCCCTTTCCCAGGCTGCATACCTCCCTTTGGCTGTTAGGAAAGCAAGAAGTTCTTACCCCTCCCTGGTCACCTGCCTTATCTCGTTTATCTTTGTTTTTTGGGCAACTCTCCTCTTTCTGTACAGTGTCTTTCCCAACCTTTGGCTATCCCTGGCAAGCCTCCTCCCTAGGCCCCTATAAAGAGACTCCCAGGCCCATCTTGCTCCTCCAGAGTCTCCCCTGACTGATCTGCATATCCTGTTTCCTGCAGCAGTCAGGTCCTCAGTCTGTCATGTGCTTAAAAGATCCACAGTCCTATAATGCAAACTGGCTGTGCCTCACCCATAAAAGGGACAGCACATCCTCCTACACTATGCAGATGCCAAGATTACATACCTGATTTTCTGTATGTACCAATATTTTGTAAAACCTGCTCAGAAGTATTTACTGTACTTGAACGTGTGACAGACATAAGAAGCTTATGAGTAACTTGTGGTTATTTGAAACTTGTGTACTCTTTGGCAACTTGTTGCTTATGAGATTTGTTTTCTCCGTGAAGGAATCCCATGCCTGTAAACCATCTCCTGTAGTAAATGACGTTTTTTAGTGCTGTGCAGGAAACTGGGTATGGTAACCCTGCTTATGAAGATTTTATCACAGTATCTGTATAGATGATACCATGAATGAATAATTCACATTCTGAGCTTATAAATATTTAGCTGACAGTGGCTTAAATTATTTAGTATTTGTCTGGAGGATTCTCCTATTTCATGGATGGAGGAAAATACCTTTGTTTGCCTCTCTCAATGCATTTGCCCCATTGTTCTTTACAAATTCATCAAAACATCAGACAGCATTTATGTGAAAAACCAAGATGCACGTGTACTGTCCTTTACAGAGTAAAAAATTTCTTGTACAGATTTTGTTCAAGGCACTCAGTTCAGTGTTCATTTGTCTACAGAGGAAGCAAACTTCTTGAGTGAAAGTAACAATTCCTTCAGATGCTTAGTTATATGTGGCAGGATGCTTGCTTTTCTTGTCCAGGCATGACTTTCTTTTAGACACATTGTAACACAGGTAGATTTCTTTTTAAAGGGTGCTTTCTTGCTTAAGAAATATTTGTATGATATACGTTGTTACACGTAGAGCCTTTTGTTATGTATAAGCACTGTTTGGTGTATGGATTTTATTTTATTTTTTTAAATTTCTGAGCAGGAAAACACTGTTAAACAAAACTATTGGATTAATCAAATAGTTTATATCCTAATGTAGAAAATAGGTATTAAGCTATAATCCAGGAGCAAAAGCAGTGAAATAAAACCTGTCCTGCATTCATCTAAACCACAAAATTAGAAATATTCCTATTTCTGTAGTACACAAAAAAGTACTAAAAAGCTTCTGGAGCCTTATAAGTCAATGTGAATTTTTTTCAAAATCAATATATTGCAAGGATACTTACTATGCAACAAAGCATAACTTAGATAATATTTTTCTTCAAGGCAGTGTGGCCTAGCGGATAGAGCACTAGACTGCGACTCAGGAGACGTGGGTTATATTCCTGACTCACGCACTGGCCTGTTGGGTACTATGGGCAAGTCAGTTCATCTATCTGTGCCTCAGTTTCTCCATCTATACAGTGGAAATAATGATGCTGAACTCCCTTGTGAAGTGCCTTGAGATTTATGAACAAAAAGCACTATATAAACTCTGACCAGGGTCCCAGTGCGGGCCAGCTGAGGTCACTCAATTAGGGTGAACTGCAGAGAATGGGACAGACAATCCCACAAAAGCTGGTGGATATTCCAATACTTTAAATTTACCTAACCAGCATAAAACAGCTGCTTTATTACCGTACTGGTTACTCAGAAGTCCAAAACAACACAGTTCCCTTAAAGTGATCCAGCCTCAGGCCTCCATCCAGGTACCTAAGTCAAATACGATGATTTCTGAAAATCTTCTTTGATCATATAAAAGAAAATGTTCTACCAATCCCAAAGGATCGGACACATTACCTCCCAGGTTATTGAATATTCCAGATCTTACCCAAATACACACTACAGCTAATTCTTATTAACTAAACTAAAATTATTAAACAATGAGAGTATGGTTAAAAGATCAATATACATACAGACATAAGTTCAGTTCATTGAGGTGCAGATTCATAGCAGAGATGGTGAGCTTTTTTAGTTGCAAAGAGTTTTCAAAAATAGTCCATAGGTTATAGACCAGTGTCCAAATATCATATTCAGGGTGTACCAGCATAACTGGGACCTCAGTCTTGTGACTCAAACTTTCCCAGTTGAAACCTAAGCAGATCTGAGATGAACAGGATCAGGACCCAAGGATTTTTTATACAATTTCATGTCCTTTTTGACAAGTTGGAGTTCCTCTGGGAACAAAAGGTAATTAGCAGGACTTTGAAGGAAGTCCATCCCTGGTACTTAGCTATATGAATTAACATAAGGCAATTTGCTTGTTCCTCCACCATTCACAGATGACTTGCTGTACATTTAAGAGAGATGAATACAGAGATATCCCATGTTTACAATTCATTTAAATGCCAGGATGTTCTTTTGATCTTTGTATTAAGAGTACAACATTAACAGGGACTGTTGATTACATAGTTGACCCTAATCATATATATGTAAATACACAAAACTTCAAATATCTCCCCACATGTCTTTTGAGGGTTATTTATTTTGCAGGTTGTTTAACCCTTTCTAGCCATGCGTCACATAAGCGTGAAGTAGTACTCCTATGTAGCCTCTTTAGGTTCATGGCTGGGCCTCAGATGTGCTGTTAGCACTATGGACTTGCTTTTCAAAACCACAGAGCACCCACAATTCCAGTTAAAGTCAATGGGAACTACAGTTGCCAGACGTTCTGAAAATCAGGCCCTCCTTAGTGTATTTCTGATCCTTTTTTCCTTGATAGGCTTTTTCTTTTTCTTCTCCATGTATTAACCTGTGTGATCCTACCAGCTGTTCTAATTTCCATGAATGGAGTTGAAGACTTCATTGTAATGCCAGCATATTAAACTGGCAGTGGGAACCCCCTGAATCTGGACTCTGGAATTTGACTGCACAATTGTCATTTGAGACATGCACACTGTATATTAAATAGGTCATTAGCACACATTTATATAAATGTCTGAAGTGATTTAAAAACAGTGCAGGCATTCATTAACTACCATGTGATCTTTTGAAGTGAAATATGGAATAAATAGCCCAACTTTTCAAGCAACTTCACAAAAAATTGTAAAATTCTGGCAATCTCACATTCTATTAAGAAGTACAGAACTAAATTATTTAATACACACACCTTTGATCTAACAAGTGGAATCTGGATAGTAGTTTAAAATGTCATAGAAAATTTTCTCATCCCCTTACTTCCCATAAGTAACCATGGGATAGTACATTTTCTTTATAATCAGAAGTTCAGTTTTAGACTAAAAGCTTGTAATTGATTAATACTGTAATCAGTTTGCAGTAATTACTGGATTTATTTTTCCTTTGATTGCAGGGCCACAAGTTGTTGGGGATTTGTTCCTTGAAGTGATTCGAGCCTTTTATTCTTATTGCCAGGATGCCCTGGGTTCTGATCTTAAACTTAGCTACAGTCAAAGTGGCAACGTACTTACAAGGTATACCGTAACCATTTTCACCTAATAGTTGAAATTGTATCTTTCATAAGAGAGCTTACTAAAGTAAACTGTTCAGTAATCACATTGGGTAAATCTTACCTGTTTATTAATAACAAGTTCTAACAGTGTCTTTTTGATGTAAAAAGACTGAAAATCATTGATTTTTTTTTTTCAATCTTTTTTATTTTCCTTTATATTTCCTACCTTGAGTTCTCCTTTGGCATCACAGGGTTTTTCTCTTCCAACCAAGAGGATTTGAGATCATTGATTTAGATTCTTGGCTGATAACATCAGATTTGGGTGTGCAGTGTTACATACATAAATACATACACCCACCGTGTCTCTCTAACATCAGATTTACTACATAAATGTATTGATAGAACTCAACTTTTTAGTCCACAAAATCAAATTAAAGGTTAAAGATTTTTCTTGTCTTCAGAAACACTTGCAAAATTTAGCTATTCCAAAATGGTTGTTTTTAATTTTTGAATTAAGGAACTTTGTGTCTCTTCTTCAGGCCAACTTTCTAAGAACAGATCAAATAATACAAAAATGTGTATACTTGTTGTTTAGTCTTCACTGACTGTTTGTTTGTTCTTCTTACAGTGCGATCAAAGAGAATAGAAGTGCCTCAGAAATTGTTAAAACAGTCAACTTGTTGATCACATCCCTAAGTACAGATTTTCTATGGGATTATATGACCAGATGTTTTGAGGACTGCTTCAGGTAGTTATGCTGTCTGGCGTTAATGCAAAGATAAATTAAGAATTACATAGATAGGACAACAGAAGTGTCAATGAAAGATTCAAATGCCAGTGTCATGATCCTAACCAAAGGGGCAGAGAGATGCATGGTTAGATACTGAACTAGCCATCTAATGCAAATAGTTAAATCTGAGGCAGTTGTATATCTGTCTAAATACAAAATAAACTGCCATGGTTTGGTCACTCTTTCCAAAAAGCAACATGGTTGTTTTCTGGAGAAAAAACTGCATGTTCATAAGTAGAAAGCAAGGAGATCACATGGGATAAGATCATACTTATCCCCTAGGATGAGCTTTCCTGGCCACTTTGTTTTTTCAGTTAAAGTACATAAAATACAGCATGTAGCAGCCTCCCCATATAGAAGAATCTGGACTAGTGTCTTCTCACATGCTATGTAGAAATGAAATTAATATTGTTTAAGAGGCACACAAGGTGGCCAATATTTTGTTTTTTATAATAGGTGAACCAATTTTACTGTAATCAAAATTTTAATGGAAGAGTGCTTCCTCCAAAGTGTGCAATTAAGTATGAGTGTGTTTTCATTCTAAACCTCATTAGGTAATTGAAAGGAGGTGTCATTTCAGTCAGCATAGTATTTAAGCACCATAACTAGTGCTTGAAATGAGCCAATATTTATTGGAATGGCATAATAGCACTCTTCCTTTACTCCTGTCTCTGAGAGTTTTATAAATTTTGTCTTCAGAAGATGAAATTCCCAGAAAATATCCCTTTATATGCTAGGCTACTAATAGTTGGGGGTTTCCTCAGCACAGCAGAGAGGAATTAGACTAACAGGTAACGTTGCTGAGTATCTAATATGAGCCTTAAAGAAGAGAAGAATCTCGTGCTTATCTTGATTAAGATAATACAATGTGTTCTCGTACTTCTCTTAACTACCATATGATAGGATTCTAAACTGTATACAACTTTATGTGATCACAATAAAATGTTGATAAGAACTTGACTTAAATAGCCAAGTTGACGGTGGATACAAATCGGCCTTCTTGGCTTGTGTAGTTAGCACGGATGCCAATATAAAGTACGTTTAGGTTTTTTAAAAAACAAAAAAACCCACATCCTGCAGTAAATAGTGTATTTTGAAAGAACACACTTTCTCTTTCAATACCAGGAATAAATCCATGCAGACAAGATACCCTACTGAGAATGTCAGCACTCTTCCTACGATTTCAGAGCTCTGCACACTACTACTGTTCCTTCTTGATGTGATTCCTTTGGTAAGGCAAGTTTGACCTAAAGTTAATCATTCAGATCCTGACTCTCATTTTCTTTCCCTTTTATCAAATAAGTTTCAGTTTCACGGAAGCATTGCTTTTATTTTGGTGGATACATTTTTATAATGGGGGAAACTGTATTTTCATTTGAAAAGAAAACCAATGAATAAATACACAATGCTTTGAGCCAAATCCTGCCCACTCTACTCGTGTGAGGAGTTCCATTCAAGACCACTTCATGCCATGTAAACCAAGAATAGAACTTTGTTCCTAGTCTTCTCAGCATGTATAGGAGTGAGGTGTTAATGGGGGGTTTACTATCAGCATTGTATGCCACACATCCTCCTAATAAGAATGGTTTTGAGCTTCTCAGCTAATAGACAAATATCTTCGTAAGTTATCTGACAAATATATAAACTCCAGTCTCAGAATACCAGCACTTCTTGGAAAATCAATTGTGACAAAGCTCTGTCCTTGCCTCCGTGGGTCCTGCGTTTCCTGGCGGATTTCGCTAGCCTCAGAGGCTCACTGTGACCCTCCATGTAACTCTTCTTTCTCTAGAGACAAGGGTCACAGTCTACTGAGCCATTTTCATCATAAGCCAGCAAGGGAGGTGAGGAGAAATTATCCTTCCTTGCACAGTCTCTGTCTCCCGGTCTCAGTGATTAATCAGGGGGCAAAGGTGGGGTGGGGGGGGGGAGAAGAGAACCCGGGCCCACCCTCTACTCTGGGCTCCAGTCCAGGGACCCTAATAGCATCAGTTATGGTAACTGACCTTTCAGAAACATGACATGTACAATTCCCTGGGCTACTTCCCCCACAGCAGCCCTCACTTCCTCAAGCGCCACTTCACCCTTACCTCAGGGCCTCCTTCCTTGTGCCTGATATGGTGTGTACTACTCAGCCTCTCCAACAGCACAACTTCCTCCCACAGCTCCTGACATGCACACCCACCTGACTAACTGGGAGGCTTTTAACTAGTTTCAGCCAGCCCCTGATTGGCTTCAGGTGTCCCAATCAACCTAGCATTCTCCCTGCCTTTTGGAAAGTTCTTAATTGGCCCCAGGTGTCTTAATTGACCTGGAGCAGGTGCCATTTCAGTTAACCTGGTACCAGGGATTTGTTGAGCCTGGAGCTAATATATCTATCTCCCACTACTTTTCTATAGCCATCTGGACTTGCCCCATCACACAATATATTGATTAGATGACTTACATACAAATAATGAACTTGTGAAAAGAGAAAATTACTGAAATTTTCTAATTATAACTGGATACTTATAATAAAACAGTAATTTATTGAAATAGAAATTAGAACGGTCATGCATGAGTTATCAGTCTTGCAAAGTTCTGTATGTCCACTTGCTTGTGGGTGATTACTTTTCATTTTACTTGCCCATCAAAAAAAATTTCTTTAACTGTATCCTATTTTAAAGTCATGTGTTGTCAGGGTTTTTTTCCACTTTGCTGCTTGGGTGGATCTATTATTTGGGCTGTTTTGCAAGGCTATTATCAGTAGTCAAATTCCATTCAACACTAGGATCTGGTTCTACGTTCAGCATTGGGTGGAGTAGTAGCACTATTTAAAGCAACCATATGCAACGTAACTCAGTGTGCATCATGTAGTAGTCACATCTGTGCTCACTGAAGTTAGACTTTATATTAGGCAGCTTGACAATGGTAAAATCCATTTCTGTCTGCTAAGCCATTTAGCATTTAATTATTTTAAATCCCTGCTTATTTTAGGAACTTTACTCTGAAGTGCAGACTCAGTATCTCCCACAGATGCTCAGTTACATGGTACAGTCTCTTCTGGAGAATGTGGAGATTCTAAGTTTACCAGAACTCACTCATGCTTTAAAGACCTGCTTCAAAGTGCTTAGCAAAGTACAAATGCCTCCTGCCTATTTGGATAATGAGACTGGAAGTGGAAACTCGGTAGGTATTGCTGCAAGGCCTGTTGCATATTATTATAAATAACTATTCACAAATCAAGAGAGTTGTACTCACCTTATTTTAACAATGCAAATTCTTTCATGGAATGCTACTAACTTTTCTACTCTAACTGAAATTTAGGTTACTCATTGCAGCAGTATATCTATTTAGGCCCCTTTCATACACTCTGAGCCACTTTGTGCCATGTGTCTGAGCTGTTCTCATTTTGAGCACCCACCCCAACCTTAGCTGACTTGTTGTCCAAGCCATGCAAAGGCATAGTGTTGTCTAAAACTAGGATGTGGTGCGAACCCCTTTCCTGCTCCATCCCATCCGCCGAAAAGAGCCTGGTCTTCTGTGGACGCTACTCAATGCAGTGGTAAGATGCCTTGGGGCATTTGAAATAAAGAGTGCAAGTGGCCAGATCAAGCCCAGCCTTTTTGTTATCAAGATTACCTGACCTGCTACAAGATGCACGTTAATACCACAAATGGTTAAACAAGCTCTCAAGAACAGGGCAAATAATTTGTGTGATAAGGTAGAAAACAAACTTCACAGTTTGCTAATGATGAGCAATAATACAAGCATAGAAATAACAGTTAGAAACAATCAGACTTGGCAGTAGCTGCGTTATTGACGTTATAATCAATGGCATAACAAGGAAACCCTTTCCTTCCACACTTTATCACTTCTTAAATTTCCTGTTGGGCTGCTATTGCGCAACATTAGATCATGAAGGTGCTGAACATGGCCCAGAGCCTCAGAGAGGAGGAGGTGTGAAGAATAGTTTTAAAACAAGTATAATTTTGTCTTAAAGGCAACAGAGCCGCTCATCAATAGCCGCATCTAACTATTTCATGTAAATATCTCTTTGGCTCCAACAATTGCCAGCTAAGGAGGTTTATCCATAAATTCAGGAGATTCATAGATTCCAAGGCCAGAAGGGACCACTGTGGCCATGTAATCTGGCCTTCTGTATAATACAGGCCATAGAATGTCCCCCCCCCCCCCCAAAAAAAAAAAAAAAAAAGGAGAATATTAGCTAAACAGCAATCATCAGCAGGACCATAACTCTTACAAGTCTATTGATACCACTTTCACAAAGCCACAGCACAAGTTATCAGGGCAGAAGGGAAGGGATTCCTGTCCTACACTCTTTTCTCCCTGCTGTCCCAAGTGTGATTTCAGTTATTTAAAGTAACTCCAAAAATACAGTGTAATGAAATAGACACTCACTGCTTCCATTTCAGAGCCCAGTGAAACAAGAAAATGGTGATATAACTTTAGAAACCAAGCCTGCAGTACAGAATGAAGATGACGCTGCTTTCGCTCCCCTCAAGTCTGAAGACAGTGGCATAGGTCTAAGTGCCTCATCCCCAGAGCTCTCTCAACACTTAGGGTTGCCAAGAGTGACTCCTGAGAAGGATGATGTTTGGAAAAATGGAGGGAGTATTCAGAGGACTTTGCACTGTATCCAAGAGTTAGTTGATAAGTTTGCTAGTAAATACATTTTTGGGGTGCATTTACAAGACCCAGGAAATGGCAGAATTTCGATAGCAAACATGAGCGTAGGAGAGAAGAAAGAAAATAATTACAGAGTTGCTGAAAATGCTAGCAAGAAAAAGAACCCCTGGGAAGGAAAGCAAATTACCGTACCTCAGTTTAAACAAATGCTTTCAGACTTATTCACAGTTCGAGGGTCGCCATTTAAACAGAAAAGTCTGGAGCCTCTCTCCCCTGCAAACCATGACCTTGGTAGCAAAAAGGGAAAAGAAGAAGAATGGGACATTGACCAGGTAATGCTTGACTTACGGGACATGAAAGAAGACTGCAGAGAGGCCTTTGCTGCTGCTTGTCACCTTCTACTGGATTGTACTACCTTCCCAGTCTACCTTTCTGAGAAAGAAACAGAACAATTGTATTTATCTCTGTTTCAAGTTCCTGGTAAGAATTGTCTTTAGACAAATAACTTCAGTGTCCCAAAATGTAAATTGTATGCAAACTAAGTGCACTATGTACTAGGCACAACCAAGAATGTGTACACAATATAATGTGACAGGGTGTGTATTATGAATGCAGTTACAGTGCATTTTGGGTATTTGGAGGGACATGGGAAGAGACTAAAGGCAAATTGCTTACTATGGCCAAGACAAGCCAATATTAGAGTGCATCTTATGTTTTAGAATTGAGCTTGTGTTGCAGTTTTTAAATCCACTTTGTTCTCCTTTGAAATACGTTGGTGTTCCGGTCCTGGATAAAACAATTTGCCCTACCCCCTCAGGGTTCCCTGCGGAAAGAGTCAACACAGACTAACATTGTAATATCAGAACAATCTGCATAGTTAGGGCTGGTTCCCATTGACAGTTCAGATATCCTCTTCCAGGGGAGTAAGAGTGGGCCTTTAGGAAGGACAGGCTTGTGGTGGACACAGGAGTGAGGAAATGGGAGACCTGGGTTCTGCTTCTGGCTTTGCGACAGATTTCTCATCCCAGTAAAATGGGGATAATACTTACCTGTACCATAGGCAGTTGAGTCTTCAACGTTAGAGTTCTTTGAGATGCTCAGATGGAAGACACTTCAGTTATGTAAAGTGTTATAATTAAAGGGTTTAGAGTCATACAGCGTCTGAGTTCCCAGAATATCATGTTGGAGTCAATATAGGCATTCTTGGTTCCAATCTGACTTTTAGGGCTTTTTCCTCTACATAGTCCATACAAAGTAAACAGTTTCCAGGGAAGAAAAAAGAACCTCACTCCCAAATCAGAGAATTTGTAGTAAGGAAGGGAGGGGTGAGTAACTTTCTATAAGATAGTTCATACAGAAGCTACACGAATAGGATAAAGAATAACGTTAATTTGAAAAAAATTACATCTTCATGCACATTCTTAATTTTCAGATTGGTTGGTCCTTTTTCACTTGATTGTGAGAGGAATGTCTGGGCTCAAAGTAGATCATGAGGAACTAGCATTCTTCTACAAGTATGGATTTGTCAGGGGGGTTTTGTTACTAAAAATCCAAAGCCTTATATTTGTAATTATTACCAAATCTTGTCAGTGGCTTTCCTGTTACAATTTTTGAGGTGCTTGTGTTTTAGGACCTTTATATTTAGTTAGTTCTAATTGTACCCCAACATATCTCTCTCTCTCAAACAAATTAGTCTAGCTGTTAATGGGCGTACCATGAATGTAACAGAATATACAATGAAAATGCGTGCATTTGGGGGGGAGGTGCTGAGAGGATGACGCTCTTGGTAGAATGTTGAGATCTGCTATGTTTAGCTGTTTTAATGTTTTTTCCTATACTTTTGGGCTGCTTCATGATAACGTAGTGGATAA
Source organism: Chelonia mydas (assembly GCF_015237465.2). NCBI lineage: Eukaryota > Metazoa > Chordata > Testudines > Cheloniidae > Chelonia > Chelonia mydas. The sequence continues at coordinate 159,679,851 of NC_057849.1, read as the reverse complement.
TAAAATTTAACTGGTGTTAGAAGTGCCTAAAATATATGTATAAATGCTTTTAATTTAAAAGAATAAAAGTGTAGTACATAACATATTTTAGTAGGTAAAGCTATTGCTACACATTGAAATATAAGAGTTGTTATAAAGCTCATGATTTTGTGCAGCCTAGAAGGGAAGGTAAATTCCATGGCATCTTCAGATTTGACAAATGTCTGATAAAGTAATCTAACGTTTAAATGTTATAAAGGCATTTTTTCCCTCTGTCTTCTCTGAGGAGGTTGTGATACCAGCTTCCCCCTGTGGCTTAAATCCCTAATGACGATATGCTGCTGCGTAAATGACTGCTACGTTCAGAATGTGTCCATCTCCACACTGCTTGAAGTTATCAACCATTCTCAGTCACTGGCACTTGTGATTGAAGACCGAATGAAGCGGTATAAAATCGCTGGACACAACCCCTTCTTTGGGAGACTGCAGATGGTCACAGTTCCTCCCATTGCTCCTGGCGTTCTAAAGCTAATATCGGAGAAAACAGACTTCTATCAGGTGTCAAACTCTTTACTGTACAAATATACTTTAGCTAAAATATATGTTAGTCATAATTAGATGGATTTTCTGGGATAATTCTAACACAACATTGAAGGTAGTGCCTTCATGTCTACTGGAGAGTCTCATGTATGGCGTAGTTATACACACTCTGACATAACTTACATCTCTTGTAATGGATCATGGCTGATATTTTCAAAAGTCAGTAGAGATTTTTAGAAAATTTCTTGTGCACAGATTTAAAGGTCTCTGAGTTTGAGGGTAGATGCTCAGCACTTTTGGAAAATAAAGACCCAGGTGTCCCAAGTGGGGCACCAAACATCACTAGTCACTTTTTGAAAATCTTGATCCCTAACTCTAAATGTCTTCATTTGTTTTTTGTTTTTTGAACTTGAAAACTACAATTTGGAAGGATTTTATGCTCTTTTGAGCTCCCAGTATGAAAAATTAGTGGTGGTGGATAAAATGGGGGAAAAAATCAAAGTACGCTCCTTTTTTTTTTTTTTTCCCCCCCTTATGTGGAATAAAAATATTTCTGAAGGGTGCCCTATCAGTAGCTGTTTGTGATCCAATAGCCACTTTCAACTACTACTGTAAAAGAGCTTCACTGAGAATTTTTAAACAGCTTCCATTTTATCTATTGATAATAGAAAGTAAGAATTTCACCTTGCTGGTGGGCCCCAAAATGCTGTTTAAAAGGCAAAACATAGGGGGCAGGAAAAGAAGTTTAAAATGGTTGCTTTTTTTTTTTTTTTTTTTTACCTCATCACTTTCTCTTACCTTTCCTGCAAAGCTAATGAACTGGGATAGGGGAAGCAGGAATAACAAAACAAGAACAAAACCTTATGGTAGAAATAGATGGGATGGAGGATAGTGGAAAAGAGACTGGATACTATTATCTAAAATTATATACCCTGGTAATAAGGTGGAAATGTTACACCTCTGCGTCACTGGATATTTAATCATAGATAGGATGTCTTCATTTGGATTATGGCTTTGGACAATCAGCATCCATATTATTCATAGACGAAATATTGAATCTAAATCCAATGGGTGTCTCTTTGATCAAATACCATAGTCGTTTTTTTTATTCTGCAATATGTTGTGATCTGTCCCTTGTTATTTATAGGAAATATTTCTAAGGACAATTGTAAAGGTATCTTAATATTTCTTTCTGCTTCAGCCCAAGGTCAATTCTCAGCTCTTCGTAATAGCTAATGTGAAGGGCAGTTGAGAGGCTTAGCTGGAAGGAGAGGTGATTTGAGAAGGGCATGTCTAAGCAGCTAGTTACTTCTTAAAACGAAGTGCGGTGTGGGGGATATTCTAAATTCAATTTTTAAACTTTAATTGGGAGCTACTGTTTAGTCATGTGAGGCAAAGATGGCTCTATCACATTACCACTTCTTTCAACTTTGTTCCTCTTTGTATGCCAAAGTGGTAAAACCATCCCGGTGTTCCATTTCTTACCTGTGTACCACTTTTGTGTTGCAATTTTTGGTATTGTTTATATCATCTGAGTTATGAATGTTTAGGGTTGGGATTAAAGTTAGAAATGGAAGCAGAACTCTGCTTTCCTCACCCGTTAGTGCACAAACATGAGTTGATTGCAACTCCAGGACAGTGCTATTGTGTTCCCGTACTTCCGGATTTATGAATCAGCCTCTTGCTCTTCCCTAAACTGAGAATATGTAGGATAGGAAAATATGAACTACCCTTTCACAAATACAGAACACTTTAGTGTTTATACCAAGCTTTTAAACCAGTGGGGGGTGGTGCAATTTATTTTATCTGTTCCCCTAGAGAGTTGCTCAAGTGCTTTGGAATCAGCTGAACAAAGAGACAAGGGAGCACCACATCACCTGTGTGGAGCTGTTTTATAGGCTGCACTGCTTGGCTCCATCCGCTAATATTTGTGAAGATATTATTTGTCATACGCTATTGGATCACGATAAAGTAAGTCCTGTATTTCCTAGGCTGTCTCATTATTGTACTGTCTTACCTCTGGTTCCAGCAAACCTTCAGCTCCCTGGCCATATAACTTCAGGGCTTCTCAACCCCTGCTTCTCTGGAGACCACAGTTGAGAATCTCTATCGCTCCTCCCTGTGGTGAATTCCCTCAGGGTCTCTGGATGAATCAACATAGGACCCATCTTAGTCATTGGATGCTATCCACTTCCCCTAAAATCACAGATTCTCCAAAGTTAGCAATCCTTCACAGCATTTCTAAATATTTTCCAGATCCTTCGGTAAGTCTGAAAACACTTTGGGCTGGACGCTGACTTATTCTTCCCAACCTTATGTTCTGATAAGTCATTTGACCCTGTGTCCTGAGACAGCACTGAACAGCTCCTAGACCAGGCAGTAGTCAAACTATATTTAAAATGAGCTGATTCCCTTTAGCAATTTCATTTCCCTATTTTCAAGATCGATCAGTTCTTTCTTAGTTTTTCTGACAGCTAACATGTAAATTAAGTAAAAGGTCACAACCTGATGCTAATCTATAACCGTGGTCTTAAACATTCTATGATAGATAGATAGATTTTATATATAGCTATATCTATCTAATTTGCTTTCACAATTCTGAAACTTGTTATATATTAGGATCTATATAGGGGTTGTGGGTATCTGAATAGTCAAGAGTTTGAAATCCTATATTTTAGATTCTTATACACATTCAGGGATGATAATCCTCAGTAAGGTCTGCCCACTAATAACAGTCCCTTCGTATCACCCTTCTTTGTCATCCAACTCCCAATAACTCAAGAGATTAAAATACAATAAATGGGTATTCCAAACATGTCTTTTCTTTGAAATCATCAGCTTTTTTGTGCACTAGGTGCTTTTTTGTTTTGATTACCTTGGGTTGTTAGTGCATGGCAGGAAAATGGCATTGTGTGTTAATCCTATCTAGAAATGAAAAACAGGTGCAGAATTCTTAAGATTTTAGAAGTAATCTATGCAATAAGCATTTTTTTTACTAGAGCCTTTTAGATTCACTAAACTTACTACATTTACCTCAGAATCAAAAAGTTTCTGTCTTCTTCTGTAAAGGGGACAAGGCTGGAGGCACTGTTCAGATTCTCTGTTATATGGCATTTGACCAGAGAAATCCAAGGCAGCAGAGTCACTTCCCACAATCGATCCTTTGACAGGTATTGCTGTACTTTAATTTGCCTGGCTTAATGTTTATATAAATATATTTAGTGAAATTATACTTTTTTTGCTAGAAAAAAAAATCTCCTGGACAGTCATATGAACCAAAGTAAGGCCGTCAAATATTTATTTATTTTTAACTTAAAAATAAAACCCCCTATTTGTGTTGGTAACACTCTCACCCAAAGTAATAAAGTACTTGGGCTGTGGGGGTTTTTTGTTTTTTGTTTTGTTTTGTTTTGTTTGTTTTTTGTTTGGTGCTCCAAGGGGAGCAGGAGTTTGGAGTCTCTGCTGGGAGTTGCTTTCCATGTTGTCAGCAAAGAGCGAACAGCTGAGACCCATCTTCTAGTGGGAGTGGCTTCCTACATCAAGAAGGTGGGGCATTTCCCTAGGAAAGGATAAAAGGGCCCGGCAAAAGCAGCTACATTCAAAATATTGTTAAAGTAATCCAAGGGTGGCATGTTACTCATTGTGCTCCTCAGTCTTATACAATATGAGCCAAAAATTTCAAGCCTTATGAAGTAGGAGAGGATATTATAAAAACGTTCTCTAATTGCAGATAGCATGTGTGCAGTATACACACACATAGTATGTTTTGCCTTGCTCCTGCAAACATGTGCTCGACTTTGAACTCAGTGACACTACTTCTGGGTATTGGAATTACTATCAGGAGTAAAGCTAAAACATGGGCAAGTATTTGCAGGAGTGGAGTCTAAAAATGTGTTGTGAAAGAGGGCTTGTAATTTTACTTCTCCTTTGCAATTTCTCCATTCAGATCTCTGTTTGTGGTGTTGGACAGTCTAAATTGTTCAGATGGTGCAATTGGTGCCGCAGCACAGGGCTGGCTCATACGTGCTCTCTCACTTAATGATGTTGCACGAATTCTCGAGCCAGTACTATTGCTGCTTCTTCATCCAAAGACACAGCGCGCATCCATCCATTGCATCAAACAGAAGAATTCAGCAGGTAAAGCTGCTCTCAGACTGAAAATGTAACTGTTTGAGTTAAGTCAATTAACAGTTAGTCACCTTACTCCATTTTAAGCCAGGCTTTGACCTTAGGTGTCATACTCTTCAGTTTGAGGTGTCTCCTTATAAGCAGCGATGCCAGCTGCATATATCACTCTTCTCAGTTACATCTCTAATAATGCTTAAACGCAGTTATAGAGTAGGTCATACCTTTTTAAAGGTATAAGGCCCATCAGTATCTTCTTTTGGGTCAGCATTTCTGCAAAAGAAGCTTCTAGACCTCCTAATAGTTGAATTGCTTTTTTAATCCAGTTATCTGCTTGCATAACAGTTTTGCTACCTTGTTTCCTATCTAATTGACTTGCCAAACATCATCGTTCTCACTATTTACATTATAGTAGCACCCACAGGGAGTCTCTTGCGCCAGCTGCTGTGCAATCATAGAAGTAGACATGGTCATTGTCCCAAAGAGTTTACAGTCTGAGAAGGTTTATGGTATCTCTGACTTGTACAATTCCATCATAAAACATAACTTCTCAATGAAATTATTTCCTTGGCATAAATAAGATTTTTAACTTTAATGTAAAGTCAGTTACTTGATCACCATTACATTTTCTCTTACAGTTTGTCTTTCAGCATAAAGGCTATTGAATGTATTAACAACTGTAATAATAAACACTGATTTTTGAAATCTTCATATTTTTTCAGAAGACTTACATCATTGGTTTAGCAAGAAAAGTGCCTCTTTCAAAGAGTCATTTGGAGCCTCTGTGCTACATGAAAGCAGTTCTGAAGAAAACATACCACTGAGCCAATTTACAACTGTGGACAGGGAAGCTATTTGGGCTGAAGTGGAAATAGATCCAGAGACATCTCAGCTAAAAAATGGACTGCCTGAAAATGAACTCTCTCATTGTACAGAACCTCCACAGGATACCAGTGGTGATCATGATAACAGTGAACACACAGAATCAGCAGATACCAGCACAGGACATATTGATAGTGAAAATACATCATCTTTTTCTCCTTCTCTGGATCCACAGGAAATGAGCAATGAGGAGAACTCTAGAGCTACAATCGACTGCAGAGAAAACATGAAGAATGTTAGTTCATCTAATGCTTTTCCTCTTCATGGCTCCAAACCCAGTACTATATTAAATCTTGTGCGGGCAGACTCTGAGAAAACTCAAGCGTCGGAATCACTATCAAGTGATGAGGAGGTGGACTTGGAACTCCAAGCGATTACAACTTCTAGGCTGCTCAAGCAGCAGAAAGAAAAACAAGAGATGATAGAGGCTCTGTTTAAACACATTCTCTTGTATTTTCAGCCTTATGATTCCAAGAGGGTTTTGTATGCTTTTTCTGTGCTAGAGGCAGTACTCAAAACAAACCCTAAAGAATTTATTGAAGCTGTAGCCAGTACTAGCATGGATACGAGCTCTACAGCTCATTTAAATCTCATCTATAATCTTCTAGCTCGGCACCAGGAAACTCTTGTGGGACAGAGCTTTTATGGTAAGCTTCAGACTCAGTCACCAACCATGTGTCCCCATTCTTTATTAATAGAATTGCTGTCTTACCTCTGTTTGAGTTTTCTGCGCTCTTACTATCCATGTTACTTGAAGGTAACCCACAAAGATGTGCTTGGCAACAGAGACGTCCAAGTCAAAAGTGTAGAAGTCCTGATTAGAATGATGGTGCAGCTGGCCACAATGGTAAAGTCAGCAGAAAACAAGAATATCGAGTTTATACACAACTTGCTTGGAAGATGCAAAATTCAAGAGTTTGTTCTTCTTTCTTTGTCTGCTTCTATGTATACAAGTCAAAAACGGTATGAACTGATGACATCTGATAAAATTAATAGTGTCATCGAAGAGAGCCTCTTTGAAGAAAGCCTTATCAATTTTGGGCAAGATCAGATATGGAGTGAACACCCCCTTCAGATTGAGCTGCTGAAGCTTTTGCAAATATTGATTGCCTTGGAGCACCATCTTGGACAGACACATGAGGAACAGGAGAACCAGCCAGACCTATCAAAGGAATGGCAACGAGCTCTTAATTTCCAGCAGGCTATTAGTGCAATGCAGTATGTGCATCCACACCCAATAACTTCACAAGGATTATTTGTCTCCGCTGTAGTTAGAGGTTTGCAGCCAGAGTATGGCTATGGGATGCATCCGTCTTGGGTAGGTTTAGTCACGCATTCTTTGCCATACTTTGGGAAATCTTTAGGCTGGACTGTGGCACCATTTATCATACAGATATGTAAAAACCTGGATGAACTTGTTAAACAGTATGAAAATGAAACTGTGAAGATGTCTGTGAGGTAAGATTCTTAAATGCAGAGTTTTGATGTTTTAACTATTCAGTACAAAGTACTGATGGGCTTATTTTCTCAAACCTCATACTATTGTCTAAAGTATTCTAAAATTACTTTTTTTGTCTAAGACAAGTTATTTTAGAAGCTTTGCTTTCTGATACCTCAGCAGTTAGAACGTAGAACCAAATACTCTTTTGACCATAGTAGTCATGTAAAGAATGAAAATATCCAATTGTACTATTAATAACTTTTGTGTTCTTCTCCAAAGCGTAACTTCTAAAAGGGAGAACATTACGCCAGATTATCCTCTGACACTTTTGGAAGGCTTAACAACCATTGGTCATTTTTGCCTTTTGGATCATCCTAATCAAGCCAAAAAGGTAGCAGACTGCTTCTTATTACTTCAGTAGATATCTGTCTCCAAATGCCAACCATACGTTTGACAGTTTGGCCTCAATTCAGCAAAGTACTTAAATTCTTGGCTGAATCGTGACCATTAATGTCTATTATTGTGGGCCCAAAAATGAGAGGCGGTTACCATAGGGATAACAGAATCCCCTTCCATGTCGGAAGAGGAACATGCTTGTGTAGAGGAGAACCCTCTGCTTGCAGATGATAAAGTAACTGTTCTCTCACCCCAACTCAGGGTGTGCTGACAATAAATATATTTGTATTATTGGACACTACTCATTTATGGGAAAAGTACAGTATTCTCAAATTATTCTGAAGTAATTTGTATCTGTGAAGAAAGAAATGTGAATGTCATGCTGTCAAAAAAAGCTATAAAAGGTCATTTTTTCTAAAAGCTTCTCTAGAACAATATAAATTTTACATTTATAAATATAAATATAATCAGTATGCTGTTAAATGAAAGTGAGTGAACAAAATTTGTACATCTGAAAAACCGCACTGCAGACAACTCTATATGCATCCTTTTTTCTCACTTTTTTTTCCTTATATTTTAAAACCAAAACAAGTTTAATTTGATCTTCCCCACCCAAATACTCATGCATTTTGTGGCTCTATTCCCAAGTTACTTCACTTCATTTGTTTAACTGGAAAGTTTCCACAGAATAAATAATCAGGAGTATATTTAGTGGCATGTATTCTAAATGAGAATGCATTTCGCACTCTTTTTTTTGTTACAAATTATGTGGAAAATGGAGATATGTAGTTTGCACCATGTATTGGAAGAGGATATGGCCTCAAACAGAGAAATGAACTCTTTAATCAAAAGCAAAATCAGTATAATGTTATACTCTAGTTACACATACTTACCCATTCTGTAAGCGATAATAAAGTTCATAAACACAACAGCTGAATGATCTAGTGTTTTGCAAAATTATTATTACAAAAGACTTCTTGGGTGGAAAGCAGATGTCCGCACTAAACATTGTGTAACAATGTTAAGAATAATGAATCTGCATATACTTGAGTGTTTGTCCACAGAGTATGTTGTTTAATATAGATATTTGTTTTCCTAGGTGTCCCATATATCTGACCCCACAAACCTGAGAAATGCCAGGAATGCCATTTTGGAAGAATTGCCTCGTATTGTTAACACCATGGCCCTTCTTTGGAGTGTTACAAAAAGGGAAGACTCTCAAAAAAGACCAACTGACTTTCTTGGAGCAACCAAAGGCTCTTCTTCAGTTTACTTTAAGGCAACCAAAGTAGGAATCCTTTCCAATCCTTCTTTCTCCTCTGCTCCCCATTATCTTTTGTGTAAAGTTCTTGTATATGGTTTTGCCATTCTCAAAATAGCAAAGTAGTTTTACAGTTTCTGAAATTTATAGGCTGCAGAGAATGTTCCTGGTCAAAGGTGCAGAATTCCTACTACAAAAGGGTTGTCACCTTTTGTGCAAATCAGTTGCAAAGTGTCAGATTTGCAAACCTAAATTGATGCACAATTTGTATAAAATTAATTTGCCTTTTGGTGATTTTTCTTTCTGCCCCCTTTTTCCCATACATGTGCTTTTCGCCCCGCTATTAAATCCTCTTCCTTTCCTTGTATTTTTTTTCTCCACTCTCTCTTTCAAAAACAAAACAAAAACACTATAACCCAGAAACAAGATGTCTGTCCTAATGAGTGTGAGAGAGGACCTCATGCAAGTTAACAGTTTCTGGCTTGTCTGGAGTGAACTTGAGCTATGCATGCTCTTTCATTTACTTAAGTATTTAGAATTCGTTCTGCTTTTGTTATGAATTGTAATAAGATTTTGCCATATCAATCAACATTTGAGTTTTAAAGCTGATGATATCATAAACATGACACAGCACACTGCATATTTTCCCCTTAACTACTGTTACACTCAGTTTTTGAATAACTGATACTAGTAAGATAAGTAGTACGTATGAGAGATAGAGTTTGTATAAATTTATCTTAATTTTAGATGATTGTATTGAAGTTAATCTTTATTTTCTTGAATAAGCTGTGAACTTTGCCCAGTGAAGCCATTCTAAATTTTCACCTAGTCAGCCTGTAACTGCCAGCTTCCCAATTCTTTTGTGGGCAGAAGAATGATGTGACAGTTTGTCATAGATGTGATTTTAAATTTTATTTTAAGAAATATTGGAGGGTGAATGAGAAGACTGGGTGAAAAGCTGTGTTTTTGTTGAGCAATTACTTATTTTTTGTGGGCCTGTTGAGGCCCTCCATTACACATTGATGTGGTTGTCTACCCCATGGGGGGGAGGGGCATGGGCAACTTGCTTGAAAACAATTTTGTGTTTCTTCCTTTTTGAGTATATTGCCATGGGTGAAAGTTGTGGGAGAGATGGGGTTTTTTGTTTTTAGTGGGGAATATAACCAAACAGACAGCTACCTCCTTGGATGTTGGTTTCGGATTTGTACAGATTGTTTGTTTACTATATTCATGACAAGTTTGTTAGAGATGGAAAGAAGGAGCAGGAGGACCCAGAGGCGGATTGAATAAATGGGCTTCTTTATTATGGTACTTGTTCCCCTCGACCCAATTGTTGAGTAACCCCCAAATTAATTACATCACACTCTTTTATTTAAGTTAATATGTAAATACCCACATTTACTACAATGCTGCCAAAACCTTTATTTAATAATATGAATGCCCACATAATGAATATTAATAGCAATGTACTGAATATAATTATACCCGCCCCTGTTTACAGCTTTAAGCATATTATACAGACATTTTTACCTTGAAGATACATTTCTTTGCAGTAATTGTAGCATAAGTTTCCTTAATCAGTAGTTCACAGGGGAGGGAGGAAGGGGCCATGACCCTGAGTTCGTTTATGTACCTGGGAGAAGAAGGAAGGGGGGAGATAACACTTTTTCCACACAAAGGGTATCCTTCAGACAACCATATTCCTTATGCAGCTGCAACTCTTATCTATCCTTAACAAGCAGAAGGGAAGGGAAAAGGATGGCAACTTTATCTATCAAGCGAAGAAATAGTGCTTGCCTGTGCCTTACTCCCTATTACCGTGATAGCAGTTACCCAGGTCTTTACTGAACCCTTACATACCCCAACAGAGTATGTAAGGGTTTTATTTTTAGACAATTGTGGTAGTTGATCATTTGTTTAGATTGAAGTATAATCCTTTGTTTTCTTTACTTCGTTTTTGCTTATCTGTTGCTTTGATAACATTTATACAAAGAATATTGAATCATTTTTTCTTTCAAGAAGCCACTCAGGTCAGAACAATTGGGAATCTGAGACAAACATCTGGTTTACTGAAGAGCTCCTATACTCTTATAACCTTTTGGTTCTTACAGGAAGAAGGCAGCAAAGAGTCCATTGAAGCAAATGAGAAAATGTAAAATTAGTGTTCCAGTTGTCCTCTAAACATAGTACTTACAGTTTCCTAAAAAATACTACTTAAAATGTATATTCTCTCTCTTCTTGGAATAGCCTTTCACTTCTCTGCCAAGCTGGCCCTGCCACTCTTCTCATGTCCTTCAAATCCTTTCTTCCCTCCTTGAAAACTCACTTTTCCCTTAATTCTTATATTGCCCTCCTCACTAACTTCCTCATCCCTTTACTAAATTGTCATCCTCCTTTACTAAATTGTCATCCATTTCTCTACTCTTTCTAAAATATTTTATATGTTTGTCATTCTATGTACACTACTAGTTTCCTCCTCCTCCTCCCCCCGCCCCATTTTACAGACATTGATTAATAATAATGAGGAAGTACTGTGTATGAAAAATGATTGGGCAGAGAATATGCATGATGAAAAATAGATTTTTGTTTTTGTTGTTGTTAGCTTTCCAGGATTTGAGATCATCACACCTTTTTAATAAGGGAGGAGAATGAATCCATGAGAAATAATCTAAATTAACCTGAATCAAAAGTGTACAGTACTGTTCTTTAATGATAGTATAACTTCTGAATACCACATAAAAAAGCCAAAGAATCTCCAAATAAACAATGAAGATCAGTCTTGAACATTTTTGACAACGTTTAGCAATAACATATTCATCTTTTTTTTTGTAGACAATAAAAAATAAAATTTTAGATTTCTTGAATCCGCTAACGCCACACCTTGGAGTCCAGTTAATATCAGCAGTAGCAGCAGTGTGGAACAGCAAAAAAGCTCATAAGAATCAAAGTAAAATAAAGGTGAAGTTAAAGAAATGTTAATTCATATGATAGTTTCTTTTCTGATGAAAAGACAGAGGTTTTGTTCCTAGGTTCACTGCAAAGACCCACATGTTTTGTTTTTATTTTGGTTTTGTTGTACAAGTGACAAAAACAATCCATTAGATAAGAATTTGAATTCAATATAATGGTTAAAATTTAAAATATGAAGACTATAAGTAAATGGAACAAATATAAACAAATATGAAAAATGTGTTTGCGTGTTGAAGAAAAATACTGAAAGAAGAAAATATTTTACTTAGAGAATCAAGAGACCATTTGTCTGGGGCATGACTTCTGTAACACAACCTGTGCCTTCTTTAGGACTTTTTCATTGTGGGGGAAAAAGAAGTCATGGTGTCTGCCTCGCCAGCCAGTCTGCTGCTGAGCAAGATTCATCAATGAATTTTTACACATTTAACTCTATATCTGCAGAGTTATACGGGTTTTTCAGTATCTTAAGGCATTTAATATTTATTTGTTTAAACCATTTTTATTGTTAAATAAAGAATTTCTTTCCCATGACAAAAATAATCTTACTGGCTTCCACTTTTCTGGAAAAAGACATTTTATTTTTTATAAAATAATAGAACTTATTTACATTGGTCAAATACTTGGTGTTGGAAATGGAAATAGAAAAGTGAGTTAAATACCATTGTTTTTTTAATTTATGTGCAGACTAAAACAGGACTCTCATTCTGCACATTATTACAATTTATTTTAAAATCTTATTTCAGATTTAAATAGCTGTCCAGAGAGTGACCTTTCTCTTTTGTGACTACTTTCAAGGTTTAAAAATTTGTATTCATTCCACGCTGCAACAAAAACACAACCTCGCAAACATTTTTGCAAAGTGGAATTCGCAAAATAGCTGTATTCAGATTGAAAAGCTCAACTTTTTCAGTTTGTTCTGTCTCTCTGGTCAGACTTGAACAAAGAGCACACAGGAATCGCAAAACCCTTTCCAGGAGACATGTAATTGAAAATATAAATCTCCATGAAATGTTTTGGCTTTGAAACAGCATGTTTTGACTAAATTTCATTTAGATGAAAATGTTCTGACCAGCTTTAGAAACAACTGCAAAGGAAAAGCTCTTGGATACCAAGGTGGTGATCTCCACTTTCATGCATAGATGCAAAGAACAATTATCAGTAAGCACTATGTGCTGTGCCAAGCCAAGTCCAACACTTTAATACCAAGCCATTTTGAGTTGTTGGAGCCCAGACAATTCCAGTTTTCCTCCATTGCTGTCCAAGGCTCCAGGTTAGAAACCTTTCCAGAGGAGGAAAGTTAGAGGTAGCTCCCTCTGGAGCCAAACATGGTTACTAAGTACAAGCCCTCTTCCTAATCTGCCTTAGTCGGAATGCATTGTCTCATTATGCACCCAGCCTACCAGGGCAGGTCAGAGAGAGAGAGAGAATGAGACCCAAACTCTGATCCCCTTGGGGGTCCTTTTATGATAACTTGTTGCGTAGTTCCTAAATCATCTATTTGAGTTTCATATGCATGTTTGCATGTGGTTAGTAGCGTGAAATGCTGTTTTCCTCCATCGTTTCCTGGTACATTGAACTTAATTTTGTTTGTGTCATTTAGATTCTTCCAGTGGCAAGTGCATCTCAGCTTATTCTTGTGGACTTAGTATGCGCACTTAACACTCTGAAGACTGACACTATATTACAGCTGGTAAAAGAAGTTGTCAAGAAACCATCCCAAATCAAAGGCGAAGAGGTAACTGCTAAAATAATATTCAGCTTTACTAGGCCTTCATTCTTCCAGGGTGTCCCTGAAAAACATCTCTGCTAACCTTATTACATGGGAAAGAGGTTTTCAACATTCATTATTCTTTTTTTGTTACTGGTAATTATTATTAGAATTTGTTTCCTCATCATATTCTGTACCTGATTAAAGGTGTACTCAATGTGTATACAGTTTCTGATTTTCGTTTTACAAGAGTAGTCGTTAGTTGTTTTTGTGTTACTTTGGCAGCACAAAGCTGAGGTAGAGCCAGCGTAACAGACTTCTTGTGCATTCTCCCAGCATAGAGGAATCTCCAGATTTCATAAGGCGAGTATAGTGGTTCTAGCCCCCTTGCTTTCAGCAAAGGGGGCATGGGCAGAGACCTATTCTGTTTGTCTGATCACTAGCTGCTGTAACAGCCTGGGGGTGGGGGGATTGTTTCCTGTCACTGCAACTTACAGCAGTCCTGACGCTGCACTAAGGCCTTTCCAGTGTAAAAAACACCTTGGCCCCACTCCATCCTGGGATACAGACGGGCAACTCACAGGGATCTGGCTCCATCTATTTTAAATTCATAGTTCAGATTATGAAAAATGAAATAACTCTGAGTATCTAACTTATTTTTTTCCATTTTATCCTATTGTATTTCTTGCATTTCACTCTGCTTGGATAATTTAAATATTAAGTTTCCCTTCAAGATTATCAAACATTTGCCAAGCACTTTGAGAAAGAAAAGAGCTATATAAGAACTAAGTATTTTGGTTAGTAGCTTCACTTTCTGGTTCTCATGCACTACAATGCTGATCTATCTAGGCTCCAAACACTTCTGGAGAATGTTTAAATCTAAATAAAATCTAACTTTTCATTGAAATCTTAACAAACATGAAAATATTTCTCTTCATATTAGGTTTGGTCAGTCCTCTCTAATTTGGGGCCTAAACTATGTCCCAGTACTCTTGAGCCATTGAAACATTGGAGCAAGCATTAGAAACAGAATTTACAAAGCAGACACCAAAATTCCTCAGGTTTTTATGATGAGCCAATGTTTCCCTTCAAATTGAGTAACTTGCATAAAATAAACACCTAGAAACTGTAAATATGTGTGTATTAAGGTACAGTTGTGTGTATATGTCTGTAATTCAGCATAACAGAAATGGATACTTAACATTGGTACAGTCATCCTGCCTATCAAACAGAAAACAAGCTTTAAACAAAATCTAATCCTAGTGAGTGTTTTAAAACTCATTAAGTAGTAATTTCATTAGTAAAACTTTTTGAGGGCCTTCCTTTTTATTAAATAAGACTGTTAAAATTGTAAGTGGAACTTAAGAGACCTTTGCCATCTGGTCTGGTTATCCAGGAAATGTAGGTTTCAGAGCTTTTTACAAAACTTCACTTCCCAGGTTCATGATAGCAGTTTGGCATAACAATGACTTCCAATGATCCTAGTTAGTGACATTGCTTCTGCGGTGATTCTGCTGTTTAACAAATCTTGCTCTGAAAGAAGCCAGCGTTGTTACCATGCAGAGAGGTACATTTATAAGTGTTTCTAGAGCTTTGGAAGAACGTGTCTGGTGGACAGAAAGGATGTGTCTTGTTTCTTCCAGACTTCCCTAGCAAAAGTTCTGAACTACCTACTATATCTACACATACAAGGCACAGCCTATCAGTCTAAGACTGGGAGACAGATTGCTCTCAGGGGAAAAAAAAACAAGTCTCCCATTAAACATTGAGTCCTCTAACAGCTTAAATTTCATTTTGTTATAAAGCAAGAACATAATTCCTTGTTTTATTTTCAGAAATCTTCTCTAGTGGATATCCCAGTGCTGAGATTCACCTATGCTTTCATTCAAAGGTAAGTAGGTTGTTACATAAAGTGATTTCCATTTAGCTACAAATGCTATTCCAGCAACTAACAGCTAGCATTATTACTTTAGCTTTACTTTGACCTTCATATTTGCTTGCCACAGGAAACCTCTACATCATCAGTGCTTACTGAAGCAGAACTGGACAACCACTACATTGTCAAATGAAAGACATAAGATTACTGTGTGGTGTGGTGTTCTGTGATTGCATTGATGTATTGGTGTTTGTGTCATTGTGACACAGTGTCGTCGTGTACTGGCACAATAGCATGCTGTAACCTTCTCAAATGGTTGTCAGGACATTATGCTGAAATGTTTGTATTACCTTTCTCCAGCTCTGACACTGTTCCCAGCTGCTGGAAGAGTGTATGAAGGATACTTCTCCTTAATCTCCCTTCCAGGCTTTCTTAGGGAGGGCTCCTTGTGTTTCCAATTTATACTCTGCATTCATCATATTAGACAGCATGGGGGTGATCAAAGCTCTTCTTAGCATACATTGCTGTGTATGCATGGAATACCTTAGGATATTTGTCTGCAAAGCCTTCTCCTCATTATATCATTCCTGGAAACCCTCCTCTTTCACAGCACGGGCATATTCCATATGCTCCAAGCCTAGCTTTAGTTTGCAGGACAACCTGAGTTAATTCTGCATACTGTTTTGACTTTGCTATCCTATCACAGTAGCATGTTGATGTAATATAAATGTCATTGTGCATTGACAGGATGGTATGGTACTTAGACAAATACTGTGGATAGTAGTTAATTAGACTTGGGGAGAACTAGAAGACTAAAGTTGGTGGGAAGCTCCTAAAGCCAGCAGTATCTGCATCTGTGGCTGGTGTATTGTTTGACATCAGACTTGCATGTTGTTTTTGGCAGACTTCCTGTCTCAGCCCTGCAGGAGAACTTTCAGTCATTGTTAGGAGTGCTGAAGGAATCTGTGCAACTGAACTTGGCTCCACCTGGATATTTCCTGCTTCTGAGGTATAGCACAAAACAAGGTGGTTTGGTTTGATTTGATAGATTGAGTAGTACTGTCCATATTACTAATTTGGGATGAATTATTTTTCCTACAGTACTCTGAATGACTTTGTGACCAGAACTCCTAACCTGGAAAATAAAAAAGACCAAAAAGACCTGCAGGTACTGTATATGCACACTTTTAGTTCACAGATCTGGCACTGCACTCTTCATTATAAACAGAGATTAGTCCAAACCAAACTCCATGTCTGAACATCCACATACTCTGAGAAAGTTTAGGTATGGTGCAAGCCAGTAAGTAAATGTGTGAGAATGCATAAAACATAATCTTCTAGCTAACAAAATGATATTGTATATTTTTGATAAAGTTCTAACATGGCTCAGGATACTGATTGGCCAATGCTGTATTCAGATTGGGTGTCTTTTGTGATGTCATCCTCTAGATTTAATATTCATAACACAAATATGATGTCATCGGATCCCTTGATTTGCATTATCATTGAAATTTTCAAAACCAGCTAGGAGAATTACGTGCACTATTCCCATTGAAGTCAATGGGAGCTGTATAGCTATGTCCCCTAGTTGGCTTTGGCAATCTCAACAACTGTTTATCCATTCATCTATTATGGAAATGAGATGAGGATTAGAGACGGATTCTTTTCTCCGACTGTTTCTGCTTTTGCCAAGCTAGCTCAAGCACCACAGACTTGTCACAATCATCTTTGGCTCTGAATTTAAGATGAAGTGTTGAAAAGTGAACCTTCTAATAGCTGTGATTGTGGTGCTTGTGCTCCCCAGCAGATATGGTAGAGATGTGAGTGACTTCCTCCACTTCTACTCCATAAACTGGTCAGCAAGATAATTGTGTAGCGAATGCCTAGCTTCTTACAGCATTACCAAGGAGTGATCTGATTTCTCTGGCAGCCTTGGAAGGGAAACCTGAAGTTTCCGAACCAGAGTCTCCATCCTACAGTGAATAACTCCGTTGTTGAAACATGAGTCTGGAAGTAGGGTTTGGCCCAACCCTACAATGGGAAGACTGAAATATGGCCAGATGAATCCCAAAAAATAAAACGACACTGTTAAATCACTCAGTTAAAAGTAACCAACACCCCATCTAATTTAATAACACATGGAAGCCCTGTAGCTGAAGGGAAAGGAAAAAAGGAGACAGGTTTTCAGACCATACAGTTCAGAGCCTAAAGAACTATAGAGGGTACTGGTACAATTTTTTTTGAAAATCTGAAGAATAAATTCAGAATGTACAAGTCTTTGAGAGATGACTGCTTATTAATGCAGTATAATGAAAACTTAGTAATCTTCGTTTGAACCCACTGGATGATTGCTCCACTAGAACTGAAAAATATCTTGATCAGATAAATTCTGTGGCCCTCCAAGGGGACAAAGTTAAGAAATCTCAGGGGACAAAAACTCTTCCTTTAAAATATAGTAACTTGGCAGGTAAAAGACTGGAAATCTGGAGAACCAGGTAAGAGTCCATACTGTGAACAATTAGGGAAATATGCAGTGAGTTGAAACCTTTGAATTTATCAATTATCGTAAGAATGAATCCCAAATATGTTTCAAATTTGTGACCTAAAAAAGTATATGAGGGAAAATGTTGTGTGTGACATTTTGGGATTCTTTGGGGTTCAAACCTCCTGCTCACCAATGGGGTGTGTCGACCCTGATTATCTCATTAACAACAGTACTATTGTATTCCTATTGGATGCTCCGGTTGTGCACTCTTATCCTGATGGCCAGAGAAGCAGTGGGAGATAAGATCCATAAAGAATAAACTCATCATCTAGCCTGGCTCAAGCTAGAAAAAAGAAACTTGTCAGGAGGAGTAATGGTAGCAATAGGAGTCCCAGTCAAACTGAAAATACAACAGAGTCTGCAACAAGACCCATGGCTTCTGTGACATAGATTCTACTAAACTGCTGATGTAAATCATTACAATTTAAAATGCCCAGAAGGCAAATGAGGAAGTGGAAAGAATGAAGACATTCTAAACAGACTTGTTCTGGTGTGTGCTCAGCGTGTGCCAATCTACACAGGAAGTGAAAAACTGAAATGGGTTGCTTGTTTCTCCATTTTTTAATCTTTGATTCTGCTATTCTCTTGCCAGTGGTTAACTTTTATACCACAGTTGAAGAGCATGTTTGTCAAAAGGGAAAAATTCCCCCTTCCCGTTATGATTATAAGGATAGTCATCAAGAGTAGATTAATTATAGTGTGAGATATTTTTTGCTATCATAGATGAATTTTCTTGTATATTAATGTTTTAGCCCAGATATTTGCATACATGCATACACATGTGCATAATAACCTTTACATGGAAAGGTAAGATTAAGACCTGTACGTGAATCTACTCTAACCCAAAGCTTTTCGTTCTTTTTCATTGTTCATGCCTACTACCAAATAAAATGAGTGACACTTTACTACCTGCAGAGTGCTGATAAATGTTTATCTGCTCTGTTTGTTGTTACTCACTTCCATATACTTATAGATATGGTACCAGGTACAAAACACTGCCAGTTTCCGAATAAAACAAAAGCTTCCTTGGGCTGGCCAGGTCCCAATAGCTTTCATCTGATACAGTGTTGCATTGATTACTTTTCAGGAGGTGACCCAAAAAATCTTGGAAGCTGTGGGGAATGTTGCTGGTTCCTCCCTGGAACAGACTAGCTGGCTGAGCAGGAACCTGGAGGTGAAAGCCCAGCCTCAGATCTCTTTAGTTGAATCCAGTGCTGAAGATGACTTGTATGGTAAGGTCCTTTCTTAAGGATCCGGTGTCACTTCTGACCTTCTTGCCACTTTTCTCTACCATTTACAAATAGCTATTTGGTGTAGAGGTTAATAGGGTATAACTGTAATATTTCTGGCAAATTCCTTTTTAAAGAAGTATACAGTTTTAGTTTTTTCTTAAATGAAAGATAAACTTTAGAAATCCAGGAAATTCTACATTCTTCTTCAAATGCTGGTCCCTATGGGTACTCACTGTGGTTGCATGCCCACTTGAGACTGGAAAACTCTTCCATAGTAGTGTTCATTGGTCCATGCCGGCACCCTACTCCTCCTCATACTCCGAACCAAAGGCATAAAGGGTGTCACAGAGCCACCGCCTTTCCAGTTCCTTTTTGCTCTTCATGGTCTGGAACAGAACCTTTCTGTGTCAGTAGCCTTTCTAGCGCTCCCACTTGAACTTTGTAAATAGTGTGTAAACAGCTTTATCTTTAGCTAGTTAGCTGTTAGTTAATTTAGTTAGCTAGTTCAGGGGTTCACTCCCCCCTTGTTCCCTATTGTTCAGGGCACCCAGTATGCCCAAGATTCCAGGCTTCAGGTCTTGTCTGCCTGTTCCTGGGTCTTCCCAGTTAACAACTCCCACGAGAGCTGGTACTTACCTTGGGGAATCACCTGTTCCTTCAAAATGTGACATCCGCCATTCCTTTCTCCCTTCTATCAGACAGTCGCTGGAGTTTAGGCTCCATAAGCATGTAATGAAGTTGTCATGGGGCCCCAATATGGTCCTGGGCTCTCCCGCTCCCCATCTCACTGACTTGAACCTCTGTGTAGTGCCTCTCTGGCACTGGTGCCCTCTAGATCGGAATCCTCCAGCAAGCTGGTAGAGTGAGTTTGTTTGTTTCTTACAGTATACCACCACAACAGCAATTTAAGCATAAATTCCTTTATTAAATTCAGAGGTCAAATGATATTTATATAGCTGTTCCAAATGGGTTTTGAATGCCTAAGCAATTATCACATTTATACAATAACGTGTAGTTATATGTATTGATCAGATACTTACAACAGGGCTAGACCCAGGATGCTCAATCCCATGTTGGCTGGCTCCAATTGGACAGGCAGGTGTTATGCTTATAAGAAGCACACGGGATCTTTTTCAGGGGAGAAGGCAATATGCCGCATTTAGCGGAAATACAACAATTAGCATATGCATTCAATCTCTCTCACACTCACTCACACACAGTCGCACCGGTTGATGTTATAGTTACCAGTCCAGAGTCTGGATCAATCTAGTGGCCAGCTAGGTTGATCATGGGTAGGGAGGAGCTGGGTTCCGTCGGTCGCAACACGATGCTCTGGGGAAGTCTTGGCAGGACGAACCCAAAGTTTCATGGTAAGGCCCCCCATTTATATATAGTGATTTTCCTTCATTGGGACCAATGGGTTTTGCACCATCATGCTGTACTCAATTGTCGTTTGAGTGCTTGTTTTCTTAAATTGTCCTTCTCATTCTTTATCTTGTTCTTTCATTAAGTCTCTCAGGGAGTTATCCCATGCTGGTTTTGATCACAGCTATCTTGTCCCCTTTGATAGATGCCTGTCTCATCTTTAGAGTGGTCAATCTGTCCTCCTCTGACATTTCAATAGGGACGTGTTGCAATCTCCTGGCGCCCTTACGTGTGTCCTCGATTCCTCCCTAGACCATCTGGTCCAGTGATGGCCTCCACACTTATCTTCTAACACACACATTCCTCATTCACACACAAAACAGGATTGATTTATACAGAGCATTTGATTTACACAGAGCATTTGAACTGAAACTGCAAATAGCAAATTACCAGGAATTAATGTCCAAATATGACTTTATTAATTACAATATACTGTCGTAATTTGCTAATAAGATACTACAGGAACATAGGCCCCAATTCCAGGCCATCCTGGACAAAAGGCAACTGGTTGCCAGATTGTCCATTCAAGCATCACTCGATGCAGAGGACGTGGCTTCCTGTTCCATGGCAACCTTGGTAGTTATGAGCCAGGCTTCTTGGTTGCAATCCTTGGGTTTCCCCACGGTGATTCAGGTAACAACCTGCTTAGCAAGAAAACAGACAAGTCACTTCGCTCTCACGTAAACCTTCACTCCTGGCACCCCACAGGAAATATTCTAAGCCCCCTCTTCATAGGGTATCACCCTGCCACTCAGCCTTTCTGTCATCAAAGGGCCTATGAGCCCCCTCAGAAGTGCCAGAGGATTCAGCAAAGCAGACATGCCACACTACTGCCACCCCCTCTTCAGACTAACCTGCATACCAAGAAGGCATTTTGATGGGATGCTCGAGCACCACCAGCCAGTGTCCGCATAGCCAGTTCATCCCACCTATTTCAGTGGCTGCCTGGCCCATTTCCTCCTGGTGCATGAGCATATCACATTGGACAAATGGGTCTTGGCCATAAGCTCAACTGGCTACATGATAGAATTCCTTTCTGCCCCTTCTCCAAAACCCCTCTCCCTGTCTCTCTTCAGGGACTTCTCTCATGAGAGGATTCTCATACAGGGGGTGAACTTCTTAATCCAGGTAAGGGTAATAGATCTCATACCCTCTTAACGTAGGGGGAAGGGCTTTTACTTCAGATACTTTCTCATCCCACTCCCAACCCCACCCATCCTGGACCTCAGACAGTTAAATGTCATCATATGATGTTCAAGATTCAGTTCACCTTGGTCTCCATAATCCCTTCCCTGAACAAAGGCAACTGGTTTGCGGCCCTCTGTTTTGAAGGATGCCTGTTTTCATATAGACATACACCCTGCACTTTGTGGTGGGCCTCTAGAACATTTCCAATACAAAGTGCTACTCTGCAACACCGAGAGTTTTCACAGAGGTACTGTCATGGTGGCAGCATACCTGCATCAACAAGATACCCCAGTAGGTTCCTTCCTAGAGCATTGGCTGCTCATGGGATGGTCGTATCAGGAAGTGCAGGCTGCAGTCACCACTTTCACTCTTTGGGACTTCAAGTAAAATCCAGGAAAGTCCGTTTTAACCCCCACACATGCTATATAATTATCCGATTGAATCTGAATTCATCTCCGTTTGCCAAGAGGTATGAAGGAAGAAGCAGTCTTCCCAAAGGCTCTATAAATGGATTTCAGGCTGCATCCCTCCTTCAGACTGTCACGGCTCGCTCACCTGGAGCTCAGGCTGCCTCGGTGGCTTCCTTTCTGGAATTCCCCTCTCGGTGATCTGTAGAGCAGCAGATTAGGCATTCACTACTTCTTCTTTTTTTTCCCCTTTTACTAGGCATTATGCCCTGTTCAAGCTTCTTTCAGGGAAACTTCTTTTGGTTCAGTGATCTCACAATCTGTGGTGCAAAACACTTCTTGCATCCTCCGACTTGATGAGCATTGCTTTGGAATCACCCACTGTGAATACCCATAGGGACCAGCACTTGAAGAAAGGAGCATTACTTACCTTATAATCACTGAAGTTCTTTGAGATGTGTGGTCCCTGTGGGTAGTCCACAGTCTGCCCTCCTTTCCTTGTGCTTGGACCTTCACCTGATCCGCAGTAGGGTAGGAAATGGAGAGTTACAGGTCGGTACATGTTGCCTTTTATACCCTTGGTTCATAAATCCATTCAAATCATCTGTGAAAAATATGCCCCTTTTTGACTAAGGAACGTTGCTGAATAAGTGTTTTCTAGTAAATTTTTCATTTTTCCTAAGGTCTTTAGTAAATGTAAAGCATTCAGATAGAGGCTGCAGAATTTTCAAATCATCGATACTTGTATAATGCGCATGTGTAATGTGACCAATAGTGCATTGTCTGTCTCCAATAATCATTTACTCTTCTTTTTCAAATCCTGTAACTTAAAGATCTGAGGATAGAAGCTTGTATCCGCAGACATGATAGCTCTGTTAACACCTGTTTATTGGAAACTGGCCTATGTTTATGGCTTTAAGGAAGTTTAAAATGATACAATGTATAATCCCTGTAAGATCAAGGGTGGGCATGTATATAAGGAGCTGGCAGGGTTCCCAGCAATACTTCACTGCAACTCACTATGCAAGGTATAACCCAGATGGAAACCAAACAAATCCTGAAACTTATAGGTTTGCCACAGTAAGTTCTGCTTCAAAATGCAAATCAAACATTTTGTCTTTTTCAGATGCTTCACTCGTACCATCTTCAATGGTGTCCGCCTCTGCTCCCTCAATATACAGTGTTCAAGCTCTCTCTCTTCTTGCAGAAGTAAGATATAAAGTTCCTACACATCTCCTTAAGTAGGACAAAATTGTAAGAGGGATTAGATTTGTATCACTGATCAACAAGACATCAAATCAAGTTCAATCAATTTATTAATCAAAGACTACATCTAAGATTAATCAGGACTATACAGAACACAAGCAAAGATTGATACTTTACCCTTCCTGGGGACAGCTCTGCAGATTTGGTCCCAGTTTGTTGCAATTCAGTGGGGTTTTTATACCCTGGCTGTTTGTGTACTTATACGGTTTATGGTTTCCTATGTAACACTTTCTAAACAGTTACTTCACTTTGCCCTTTGCAGTTGGTTACATACATACATTATTTAATCATAACCACAAATTTGACAGTAAGATAACATTTCCTGTACACAAGCAAGATGATTCATGTCCCCTATATGTTCTGTTCTATACTCAATACAGAGCTCACTTATGAGTAATTTTCCATTATTTTTCACGATAACGTACGCAAAGGTTCATGCTTAGTACTGAATTCATTTCCTCCAGTTATGTTTGTTTACCCATTTATCCTTTTCTCTTGGTCTTGGTTACAATTTCATAACCTGTTATTCAAGCACTGAAACCAAGCATATTTGCTGCATTTGCTAGCACATATGCAGTTAAAAGTGCCTTCTGCAGCTGTAAAAATACATACATTTCCATTGCTTTTAGAGCACACCTTATGTACTTTTAATATGCTCAGAGTTAGGTTTACCTTTTAGTTCCCTGAACAGAGCTGGGAGTCCTAAGCCTATATGACAACCGTCCCATAGCATTACTTCGTAAAGCTTTATGGGAGTCAGGCATATGAGCTAACAAGATAGATGCTTGCCATTCTTCTCTATATAGTGGTTAACAATTGATACAGCTAAACTAAGGTGTGGGGTTTATTCTGGGGTATGATAGTGAAGGTGAGACCGTTTTCCTTTTTGACTTTTTCTGAAGTTTAACCTTCCTCCCTCTCCAAAAGTCTCTATTGCAGCTTAGTATGATAGGACGTTCCAGGATGCAATCCAGACCAGTGAGGTGCTGTCATCCCTTCCCCGCAAACTTGGGTGCCTCACAATGCTTTTGCTGCTATAGCTCCCACCTGGGCTACTCACAAACAGCCTTGCAACATGCAGACAACACCTGGAGTATCTGTGTTCGCCGCAGCCTGTCAGCCACACATCAGTCACACTCTGGCTTCCACAAGCCTTGGTTACCACTTGCAGGATGACCCAACCACACTACCAGTCCTGTATTTTCCACAAAAAATTGTGTTCTGCAGAGCCCACTGCTGGTAGTGCATATATATTAGGTCCATTGTCCCTTGAAGGGAAATAATATGTAACAGTCTGCTACCCTAAATGGAGTTACCTGCACAATCAACAATCCTGGATTAGTTTTAATTAAAAAATAAAACAAGTTTATTTACCTACAAAGAGAGAGGTTTTAAGTGAGTACAAGTATAATGCATTAAAGTCAGAAATAGTTAAACAGAAATAAAGATAAAACTCTTCCTAGTCTTAAAACTTAGCAGACTAGACTTGGTTCAAGATAAAATTCTTACCACGTGCTCCCAGTAACATTGCTGACCAAGTTCCCAGTTGAGGATCCGGCCCCAAAGTCCAAAGACTGTTTCTTTTGTCATCTTAGGTGAAAGAAAGAGAGGTGGATAGCGAGAGAACTTGGGGTGTTTTTGCCCCCTCACTTTTGTAGTCCAGTCACCCTTTGAAATGCATTTTCCTGAGAGTTATACCCAGATAACATTCCTTCAGGCTGTGTGGACAAAGACCAGGAGTGTGGTGGTGAAAGAGACGTACTGTTGTTTGCTAAGACGCAAATCTGTTTGTTCCTGCCCCCTTCCTTGCCCATGAGTGCCCACTTGATAGGTGATTGCCCAGGAGCTTTGGTTACATCCTTGTCTAGAGGTGTCAGCTTGTCCTGTGTCTTTGAGAAACAGGTTTACTCACTCCCCAGACTTGTCTGATAAACACACTTAAGCGATGATTTCATCTTACATTCATAACTTTATATATAATGTTAGTACATTCATTTCACCATGATGTTACTGACCATATAATTATTAGTTTTTAAATAATACCTCACAAGGCATATTTTGTACAAAATTATTGTAATGGTGTGTAGGATGTGAATACAGGGGTGCATTTGGTCACATGTGGGATTTGGGTTTTCTGAAGGTTCTTGCTTCTCTCCTGGACATGGTTTACCGTAGTGATGAAAAAGAGAAAGCTGTGCCATTAATTTCACGCCTGCTGTATTACGTATTTCCGTATCTACGCAATCACAGGTAATAGCGCTTGCTGTACATATTTATATTTTCTTTAAATCATGCTAAATGTTAATCTGATCTTCAAGGCATGTTGTAAGGCTCAACTTTATTTCCCATGCATTTACAAGATGGGGGCATAAGGGAAACTATAATGGGTGGGGACTTGTTGGGGGTGAAAGCGGATTTGATGTGGGTTGCCTTAAATTAAGGATGTATCTTTAACATATGTGAAGGGTACTTGCAGTATATAAATAAGGTGTGTGCCCTTTTTAGCATTTTTAGGACTCTGAATAAATCAAGGTAACTTTTTTAACATAAAGTATAACACCGTTTAATCATGATTATCACAAAACACAGGCGATCGGGTAAACGTTCATAACAATTTTTGCAAGGCTACTCAGTTGGTAGTCTGAGTGGATCTATGCCCTTGCCCATGCAGGAATCCCTTCTGTAGTTTAGTTGTTGGTCATCAGCCAATAGCAGGATGGCACACACCTTCTGTTTTGTTTAGGCGTGCACTTTCCTAATGATTAGATCTTTTCTAACTGCTAATAATAGCAAACCCCTTCTCTGAGTGGAATCTGTAGGCATGGCCTAAGTGCCCTGCGCAACTGTCACAGTGACTCTATTGTAACCAGGGCAGTAGTGGGGTACTAATGCTATTGTTCAAGTCTGTAAACTCTGTCCTTCAATTTAGAGTAAGGACTAGAAACTTCAGTAATCTTAAATTTTGCAGAAGATGGCAGGCCATCTGAAAAGAGCTGAGATAGCATTTTACCATATAATGGTTAATTCCAGTTCATCTGTATAATTGAAGAGACATTCATTTCCTCAGTCCTCAGGGAAAATAAACCTCTTCTATATCTAGCAAACAGAATTTGGAGTAAATTATTACTGTCAGGACTAGGCTTGGAGTTCTGGGGAGAAAGGCACTCATTTGGTGGGCATGTCTGTCATGAATATTAA